>NC_029787.2:24304735-24318770 GCF_000816755.2 Arachis ipaensis
ATTTTTAAATTAAAATCGAATCTTCCAATTTTACTTTTTGCTAAACAGTTTTCATATTTTAGGAAAAAAAAATAAAAAGACAATATAGTTAAAAATATCCCATTCTAATCCAAGGTTAAAAAAAATAGATTCATTTTTACACTGTAAATAAAATTAATTAGTCCTTGTGTTAATTGATTAGTAAATGATATTAGTTATTCTTTAAATAATTAAATTGGTTTTCCAATTTTCATCTCAATCATTTTCATCCCTCCAATTTACTTTACATGATCAAATTGATTGAAATACTTATTCTATCAACTTGCCTAATGATATGCCAATAGTTAATATCTCATGTCAACTTTTAGTTAATATTGTTAATTAATCAAATGATGAAAAAAAACTAACTTGATTTACTATTTCAAAATGGGCATAAAAGTATTTTTCTATTTAATAAGGAAATAAAGCACAAACACTTCACATTCGCAATTTCAGAAAGGTTGTAGACGTCTATTACACGAAAGATAATAAACGACATAAACATTTTTGTATTATGTTTTCCAAGATCCGAATCATCACATAGATTCTAATAAACTGATGTACTAGTTTTTCGAAAGTGACTACGGAAGTTACAAAGTTCATTGTGATTAAGTGTGCGATTAGGGTAATATTACACGTACACATATGAAACCTTGATAATCTTCTGCTTTGGACGAAATGAAAACAATTCTCATAGCTTTTTTCATGTCAATCTGATGTGAAATAAAATAACACTCTTTAACTTGCTGTCTTTTCTATTTTAAAGTTTAAACAATTTTTATAAGTAAAATGTTGGTTATCTAATATTCTTTTTAATATTATGATATACTCGAAGTACAAGCAAATAACTTTTTTTTTGTTATATATACTAATATTTAGATTCTAGTATATCTATATTTATATTGGCTACAATGACTATGCAAATATTATTAAAATTAAAGTTGTATTTTTGTTTTTATATTTTGGTAATATTTTTTTAATAATATTTTGAAAACGTTATTGAATAATAAAAAGTTGCTATTTCAATTCTAATACTTTTTAAAACACTATACCTATTGTAGCCATGGTAGCATAAGCATACTAAAGTGTACTATATTATTGTTGGAAAGATAATACAATTTCGTCTTAACTGGTTTGAAAACGTGGAAAGAAAATTAACTGAATATTTAATTAGAAAAGTGAATGTGATGAAAGGTAGATAAGACGTTTTAAAGTAAAATTTTCTTTTAATATTTGATTAAATGTTCTTGTATTTAGTACTTTTTTTTTTGGCACTTTCTCTTAGTTAAAAATATAATCATTATAATTTTTTAGTTATTATTGCTAGGGGTGTTTACAAATGGGATATGGCTGAAATTTCGATCCAATCTGCACTAAACTCATTAGATCAAATTCGATATTTGCACTTTTTATGTTTGGATCAGATATCAAATATATCCATAAAATAAAAAATATTAAAAATTTTTATTTTTATAAAAAAAGTCAATAATTTTTTTGCTTACTTTTTAAAACATATTTACTTCTATCTGATTAGAGTGTAGATCCGATTCGATCCAATCCGATCATCTTATAATACTTATTGGTTTTTGAAATTATGTTCGTATCTCAATCTATAGTTGTAAAAATCGAACTAGATTAGCTGGTTCGACCGAAAAATTAGTGAACATACTAGAATCGAAACTGGACTAGGTTTACTCTTTGGACCGTTTAAGGAATAAAATCGGTGTGAATCGATAAAAACCGGTACAAACCAGTCTAATCAAACTGGTTTGCTTGAAAAAAATTTTAAAATGTCTCCACAAGGTCTCGAACCAAGAACCCTAGAACAAAAGCAACCTCTACTTACCACTTAGCCATTGCACTTTTAAGTATTATATTTGACAAATACTAATTATATAGTATACATAAATATCTAATTTAATTTAATTTTTATTTTTTCTATTTTTAAAATTAATTATATTTTAATTATATACCATTATTAATATAAATATAAATTTTACTAAAAATTTATTAATTTACTTGATCTATTTTATTGCTAGTATTGTGATTAAAGTTATTTGTTTTGGTGTTAGTGTTAAAATCTACTGATATTATAGTTAGAAAAAATCTTTTGAGGAATTTAATAATATGTGATGAGAAACACCGAATAAATTATACAAAAACCAATTAAAACACAACATGAAAACATCTTTAAAAAAAGACGTTTTAGACATCTTTATCTGAGTGGCCTCCTTATACTTTTACTAGTCTAAAACTAACTTTTCAGTATTACAAGAACTAATTTATTTGCGAAGCATTATTAATATTTTCCCTCTTCAAGTCATATACCACATAAGGAATTGCAATGTTTTTTACGCACATTAATAATAACTATTCAAATTGAATCACAAGGTTTAGATTCATTCCATGAGGTGAAGAGAATGAGAGACCAAAAGAAGGAGGAAGAAAAGGTGAAAGGCCACATAAATGGAAAAATAAATAATTATGAAAATATTCAAAATTTTAGAAAGAATGAAATAATGGTTATAAAAATGATGAAAAATAAATAAAAAAATAATTACAAATATATTTATTTTTTATAAAAAATTTAGTTATTTTTTATAAACATTAATTTTTCTTAATAATCTTAGTATTAAAAGTCATTTTTAATAATTAAATATTTTTAACGATCTTTTAGACTAAATTTTCTTATGTTTGATATTTTTTTATGATGCTTTTTCCAGCTTCATTGCTCTTACTATTTCTCGTGTGATGTTTAAGAAAAATTATTTGTACTTTCGGGTCATAAATTATAACTTGGTAATGGAACATCATTTATTTTCTAAATGAGGTAATAATAGTATAGTTTATTTTATATATTTAGGCGAATCAAAAACAAAAGGGGGAAACACGGTCAAATGTATACTGTTTGGTATATGTGAGATAGTAATACCAGAGAAATAATATTTAAAGTTATTTTATATAATATAATATTTATAATTTTATATATATAACCTTTATAATTATATATTTATTATATCTAAAATTATATAATTTTTAGTAATAATTAATAAATATTAAATAAAATAATTTAAAATAATTTTAATTAATTTTTTATTATTTCTCAAATATTATTGGGTATATATACACTAGCAATTGTGATATAAGCTGAGTAACAAGTAATTAATGGGTTTATTTCCAAAAGTCAACCCAAATAAAAATGTCAACGTTATGAAAACACTGATGAAAGCATATTAATAAGATAAATATGATTAAACAGCAGGTATATACTCCCTCAGGCCTCACATTGCAGGCCGTTGTGATTTCGTTTTCGCTTTCTTTGACTCAAACATATCTCGCTGCAAACGCATTTGTATTTTGAAATTAATTAAACACATTTTAGTGCATTGACAAACAGTGCCTTTTTCATGAAAATGACATGTATTATACCACTTCCTATAACGAGAATTGTATTTAGAAATAATTTCAAAATGCTTATACAATTTAGATACTTTTAAATTGTGTATGCATAATTCTCAACTACTGGATAATAGTTAATTTTGTACTTTTATATACAAAACGATAATGTTAGAGAGACAAAAAAAAAAGTCGAAATTTATCTTATTTAAATAATTAATAAAAACTAAATAAGACAAGTTATGGTTATTTTTGGCTGATTTTCTTTGGTTACTAAATATTTCCGTATATTAATACAAAAATGTTGATGGCTGAAGTATTTTATTTGTTGGGCCAGTTTGAATTATTATTACTACAAGCCCAATTGAAATCTTTGCTAAAAAGACCAAAGTTTGATCCGAAACTATTAAGCAAAGAAAGCAAAGTTTCATTGCTCCTAACGGATCTCATTCTTTCCTTCAAGTAATGGAATTCAAAATTTTATTAAGGACAGTTAATGCAGACCTTGGAACAATGAGAGAGAAATTGTTATTGATTTGATGGTTTGCCTTAATGAGGCACGCTACCTAAAGCAAAGGGAAGTAAAAGCAAATCATTTTTAATTAATTTGTCAAGATCACTTAAGTGCTTTTTCTTTTCCTTTCTCTCATTTCTTTCTTCTCTATTCGGTCATTACACAGCAAACCATGGAAGCTAAAGCTAACCACCGAAGAGAAGAAGATACACGCTACAAGACCATCACAATGATGGCAAGAAAAAGAAAACTAAAAGTATGCTGTAGCTAAGATTCTTATCACTTGTGGTAAGATTTGGTGAAGAGATATTGGCTTCTTCATACCCAAAAATAGAAGAGAAGATCTCGGTCAAAGAAGAAGATCCTTGGAAGGATGGCTTGTCTCTGATTCTGCTCAACCACCACAGGAGGTAGCTACAGTGGCTACGTGATGGAGGAGGCAGAGATTGGAGTAGATGAAGCTATCATCATCATGAAGCATCAAGGGCTAGGAGTTCATCTTGGAGTGCAAGACAAGATGGAAGGCCCGGATTGATGATTGTTGGTGACCAAGGAAGGACTAGAGGTAATTGCATGTTGGATTTTGCATGGGTTATCTCTTCTCTCTCTCTCTGGCCGAACCGGTTCTGTTTTTGAAGAAGAAGAAGAAGATTAGCTTGGTTTGTTTTGGGTTCAACCTTGGAGCCTTCTCCCTATAAGTAAGGGTGAACAGTCAGGGTTTGATTTAAGGAGAAAAGAGTGAGAGTGCAAAGCACAGGATTCTCAGAGCTACCTAAGCTAACAGAATTTTTTCTCCTTCAATGTTTTCTGTTTTATAATTTTCTGTTTAATTTTGTCTGTCTTGAGTCTCATGGAAAAAGGCAAACAGTGAGGTTTGTAATGAAAAATCCATAGAGCGAAAAAATGCAGAGAGTGCAAAATTAAAAGAAAAATCCATAGATGTCCTTAGAGGTCCTTTGTACATCTGAGTTGTATTTCATGATTCTGTGGGAATCCCCTTGCAAGTTAGGTTAGCACTTAGCAGTTGAAAGCTTGGTTGTGACCAAGTCAAGTTCAGGATTGGGGTTTAGATTCTGGACTTGTCCCGGATAGGAAGGGTAGTTCCTAGGGAGAATTGGTGTTTGTAATCAAGAATGATTATAGTGAAATTCCATCATCTTTGTGATGGAGATTGGATGTAGGCTGCACTGCACTTAGCAGCTAAACCAGGATATATCTGGGTGTAATTTTCTCTATCTTCTACTCCATTTCTGTTTCTGCTACACAGGAGATAAAACTGAAAAATATCTCGTGCTGTTCAACGAGACAAAAAGAAAAGTCTCGTGGCTGGGTACGAGACAAAAGAAAAAGTCTCGTGGCTGGTTACGAGACAAAAAGACAAATTCTCCAGAAGTTGTTTCAAAGACCAGCAATTGTTGTCAAGAGAAAAGGGGCTAAATTCAACCCCCCCTTCTCTTAGCCACTGAAAACTATCAATTGGTATCAGAGCTTGGTCTCAAAGAGATCAAGCTTTGCAACTTGGAGAAAAGATCCAGATGGCAGAAAACAGTGGCTCAAATCTGGTGTCCTACAACCTGACTGAAGGACAATCAAGCAACAAACCCTCTCTTTTCAATGGGAAAAACTACACCTATTGGAAGGAGAGAATGAAGATCTTTGTGCAAGCAGTGGATTACAGACTTTGGAAGATTATCCTGGAAGGTCCTCAATATCCAACCGTCACAAGTGCTGAAGGAGTTGTCTCTCTTAAACTAGAAGCAAGCTGGACCAAAGAATACAGAAAGAAGGTTGAACTCAACGCCAAGGCCATCAACTTACTCAATTGTGCTATCAGTTTCGAGGAATACCGACGGGTATCACGATGCACAACGGCAAAGGAAATCTGGGACAAACTTCTAGTTACTCATGAAGGAACCACCATTGTAAAGAAAACCAAGATAGATATGTTAAACAGAGAGTATGAAATGTTTGCAATGAAGGAAGGAGAATCCATTGATGAATTGTTTGAGCGCTTCAACATCATCATTGTCGGCTTGGATGCTATGGGAATCAAGTATCCTGAATCTGTGCTTGTGAGAAGAGTGTTGAGATGTCTCACAAAAGAGTGGAAAACAAAAACTTTAATAATTTCTGAGAGTAGTGGTCTTGACTCCATGACATATGATGACTTGAGAGGAAATTTACTTGCTTTTGAAAACACTTATTTGAAAAAAGATTCAAAAAAGAAAGGAATTGCTTTTACATCTGTGACTAACCCCCTAGATGATGAATCCAGTGATTCTGAAAATGAATTTGTATTGTTTGCCAAAAAATTCAGGAAAATGGTGAAGCTCAAGGAGAGGGGCAAAGGAGGCAGTTCAAGAAAGCAAAAGAAAGATTTCAGCAAGGTGACATGCTACAACTGTAAGGAAATGGGACATTTCAAATCCGACTGCCCTAAGTTGAAGAAGGAAGAAAAGCCGAAAAAAGGAAAGAAAAAGGGACTGATGGCATCATGGGAGGATCTGGAAAATGACTCAGAAGACGATGAAGAATTTGAAACAAAGTCTCAACCATGTTTTATGGCTGATCACATTGAACAGGTAATCATTCCTAACCCTGACACTGAATCTCTTCATCTTATGATAGATCATCTTTCTGAAAAAATAAGATGCTTCTTGTTGGATAACCAAGATCTTGAACAACAAATCACCATCCTTAAAGTAGAAAATAGTTTTCTCAAAGAAAAAGTAAGGGAGGTCAAAACTGCTTGTGATCTTGTTGAAGAAAATAAGCAGTTAAAAGCCCAACTCAGGAGCTGTGAAAGTGACCATTCAGTTGTTGCATATGTAAACTGTTTTAAAGAAAATGAAGGGTTGCTTAAAGAGGTCAAAAGACTTAAAGATGACTTAGCCAAGTTCACTCAAAGTTTTGAAAATCTAAATCAAATCTTGGCTAGTTAGTTAAAAACCTCTTTATGATAAAGCTGGCTTGGGGTTCCATAAATCTGTTGAGAAACCTTATTTTGAAAACATTGCCTCATCTTCCAATGATACAAGGTTTCAAAACCCAACAAGCTTTAACAAAACAGCAACTCCAAGGTTTTGTTGGCTATGTAACCGAAATGGACACTTTCCCATTCAATATTTTTTTGGTGAAAGGATGATTGGTGATAAAGTTTACAAAGTTGTTATTGATTACAATGGCTTAGGACATAAGAGATGGTTTAACGTGAAAGGATCCAAAAAAATTTGGATACCTAAGGTCACTTGAGCTTGTTTTGTAGGTGTGCCTAGCATCCAAACGGAAGGAGAATATGTGGTATATGGACAGTGGATGCTCTAGGCATATGACTGGAAAGACAACCTTCTTCATAAAGCTTGATGAATATGATGGAGGATTTGTCACTTTTGGTGATGATGCTAAAGGAAAGATAGTGGCTGTTGGAAAAGTTGGTAAAAGCTTTTCATCTTGTATAAATGATGTTCTTTTTGTAAATGGTTTGAAACATAATTTACTTAGTGTAAGCCAATTGTGTGATCTAGGTTTTGAAGTTATTTTTAGAAATTTTGCGTGTTTGGTTGTTTGTGAAAAATCTGGGGATATTTTATTTGAGGCTAAAAGGTGCAATAATGTGTATGGATTGACTCTTGAGGACTTGAAAGAACAAAATGTAACATGTTTTGCTTCTCTTGAATATGAAAAATGGCTATGGCATAGAAAGTTGGGTCATGCTAGCATGTACCAAATTTCTAAGCTAGTTAAGAAAAATTTGGTTAGAGGAATTCCAAATATCAAATTTGATAAGGATCTTACTTGTGATGCTTGCCAATTGGGCAAACAAGTAAAATCCTCTTTTAAACCAAAAGATGGAATCTCAACCAAAAGGCCATTAGAGATGTTACACATTGATCTTTTTGGTCCAACAAGGACTCAAAGTTTAGGAGGTAAATACTATGGTCTAGTGGTGGTAGATGATTACTCTAGATTTGGTTGGGTACTTTTTCTTGCTCATAAAAATGATGCTTTTCATGCCTTCTCAACCCTTTGCAAGAAAATTCAGAATGAAAAAGATTTAAAAATTGCCCATTTGAGAAGTGATCACGGAAGAGAATTTGAAAACCAAGACTTTGAAAAATTCTGTGATGACTTTGGAATTGCTCATAACTTTTTATGCCCTAGAACCCTTCAACAAAATGGGGTGGTTGAGATAAGGAATAGAAGCCTTCAAGAGATGACTAGGGCCATGCTTTGTGAGAATGAGATTCCTAAATTTCTATGGGCTGAAGCTGTAAATACAGCTTGTTACATTTTGAATAGGACAATTATTAGAAAAGGGTTGAAGAAAACACCCTATGAGCTATGGAAAGGAACCCCTCCAAATCTTAAGTATTTTCATGTTTTTGGATGCAAATGTTTTGTACTTAATAATAAAGAAAATCTTGGTAAATTTGATCCAAAATCCTATGAAGGGATATTTGTTGGATACTCAACCACTAGCAAGGCCTATAGGATTTATCTCAAGGAACATAGGACCATAGAGGAATCCATACATGTTACTTTTTGTGATTCTAATTTAATTCCCAGTACTGTGATAGATAATGATTCAGATTGTGAAGAAGCTGGAACAAGTAAAGAAAATTCCAAGTCTGCTCAAAATGAAGAATCTGCTAGTCCAGTTTTGTCTCGTCATATTGGAGGAGACATTTCCATTTTTTCTCCTGAGCCAGCACGAAAAACTGAAACAGTGAGACCCCCAAAAGCTCATCAAAGCTCAACACCAATCCGGAAGCCCAGAGAATGGAAGTCCATGAGGGGTTATCCTCATGACTTTATCATTGGTGATCCCTCTCAAGGTGTAACAACAAGATCCTCAACCAAAAGGCAATCCGAACCAAGCAATTTTGCCCTCTTGTCACAATTGGAGCCCAACAATGTAAAACAAGCTCTTGAAGATCTATCATGGGTCAAAGCCATGCAAGAGGAGCTTGCTCAATTCGACAAGAATGAGGTTTGGACACTAGTACCACATTCAGATGGTAAGAAAGTTACGGGTACTAAGTGGGTGTTCAAAAATAAATTAGGTGAGGATGGAAAAGTTGTTTGTAACAAGGCTAGATTAGTGGCCCAAGGTTACGATCAAGAAGAGGGTATAGATTTTGATGAGTCTTTTGCTCCGGTAGCAAGAATGGAAGCAATTAGGTTGCTTCTTGCCTATGCTGCCCATAAGGGTTTTAAAATGTTTCAAATGGATGTAAAATGTGCTTTTCTTAATGGCTTTATTGATAGAGAAGTGTTTGTGGCACAACCCCCCGGTTTTGAAGATAAAGAATTTTCAAACCATGTTTTCAAACTCTCTAAGGCTCTTTATGGTCTTAGACAAGCTCCAAGAGCTTGGTATGAAAGGCTTAGTGCCTTTTTGTTAGATAATCAATTTCAAAGGGGAACCACCAACACTACTTTATTTATTAAAGGATCTAATGATGATATCCTCCTAGTTCAAGTTTATGTGGATGACATTGTGTTTGGATCGGCCAATGAGTCCTTGTGTGAAGAGTTTGGAAAACTCATGACTAGTGAGTTTGAGATGAGTTTAATGGGAGAGCTAAATTTCTTTCTTGGCCTCCAAATTAAACAAAATCCTAGTGGTACCTTTATTCACCAAGGAAAGTATGCAAAAGAACTTATCAAAAAATTTGGCCTAGAAAGTTCCAAACCAATGGGAACTCCAATGCATCCCAACACAAAACTTGAAAAGGATGATGATGGCAAGGATATGGATGAAACAAGATATAGAGGAATGATAGGTTCACTTATGTACCTTACCTCCTTTAGACCGGATGTTGTTCAAAATGTGGGTGTATGCTCAAGGTTTCAATCTCACCCAAAAGAATCCCATCTTTCAGCCGTTAAGGGCATCATTAGATACATTAAGGGAACTAGTGATTATGGCTTGTGGTATTGGTGCGCGAAAATCGTGACGGTTCATTCCTTGGTAAAGGCGCTAAAACTTAATACGCACGTTTATAATCTTAGTTCTTTGTCACAACTTCACACAACTAACCAGCAAGTGCACTGGGTCATCCAAGTAATAAACCTTACGTGAGTAAGGGTCGATCCCACGGAGATTGTCGGCTTGAAGCAAGCTATGGTCATCTTGCAAATCTCAGTCAGGCAGATTCATATGGTTATGGATATTTGATAATTAAAAGATAAATAAAATATAAAATAAAGATAGTGATACTTATGTAATTCATTGGTGAAAATTTCAGATAAGCGTATAGAGATGCGTTCGTTCCTCCTGAATCTCTACTTTCCTGTTGTCTTCATCCAATCATTCATACTCCTTTCTATGGCAAGCTGTTTGTTAGGCATCACCGTTGTCAATGGCTACATCATGTCCTCTCAGTGAAAATGGTCCAATGCGCTGTCACTGTATGGCTAATCATCTGTCAGTTCTCGATCTTACAGGAATAGGATCTATTGATCCTTTTGTGTCTATCACTACGCCTAGCACTCGCGAGTTTGAAGCTCGTCGCAGCCATCCCTTCCCAGATCCTACTCGGAATACCACAAACAAGGTTTAGACTTTCCGGATCTCAAGAATGGCCGTCCATGGATTCTAACTTATACCACAAAGATTCTGATTAAGGAATCCCAGAGATACTCATTCAATCTAAGGTAGAACGGAAGTGGTTGTCAGGCACGCGTTCATAGGTTGGGAATGATGATGACTGTCATGATCATCACATTCATATTGAGGTGCGAATGAATATCTTAGAATCGGAATAAGCTTGAATTGAATAGAAAAACAATAGTACTTTGTATTAATTCGTGAGGAACAGCAGAGCTCCACACCTTAATCCATGGTGTGTAGAAACTCTACCGTTGAAAATACATAAGTGATGAAGGTTCAGGCATGGCCGAATGGCCAGCCCCCAAACGTGATCTAAAGATGAAACTAAAGATGTTCCAAAGATGTAAATACAATAGTAAAAAGTCCAATTTATACTAAACTAGTTACTAGGGTTACAGAAATAAGTAAATGATGCAGAAATCTACTTCCGGGGCCCACTTGATGTGTGCTTGGGCTGAGCATTGAGCTTTACATGTTTAGAGGCTTCTCTTGGAGTTGAACGCCAGTTTGTATCCTGTTTCTGGCATTTAACTCCACTTTGTAACCTGTTTCTGGCGTTTAACTCCAGAATACAACATGAAATTGGCGTTGAACGCCAGTTTGTGTCGTCTAAACTTGGGCAAAGTATGGACTATTATATATTTCTGGAAAGTCCTGGATGTCTACTTTCCAACTCAATTGAGAGCGTGCCATTTAGAGTTCTGTAGCTCCAGAAAATCCACTTTGAGTGCAGGGAGGTCAGAATCCAACAGCATCTGCAGTCCTTCTGCAGCCTCTGAATCTGATTTTTGCTCAAGTCCCTCAATTTCAGCCAGAAAATACCTGAAATCACAGAAAAACACACAAACTCATAGTAAAGTCCAGAAATGTGATTTTTAATTAAAAAATAATAAAAATATACTAAAAACTAACTAAATTATACTGAAAACTATGTAAAAATAATGCCAAAAAGCGTATAAATTATCCGCTCATCACAACACCAAACTTAAATTGTTGCTTGTCCCCAAGCAACTGAAAATCAAATAGGATAAAAAGAAGAGAATATACTATAAATTCCAAAATATCAATGAAACTTAGCTCCAATCAGATGAGCGGGACTTGTAGCATTTTGCCTCTTGAATAGTTTTGGCATCTCACTTTATCCATTGAAGTTCAGAATGATTGGCATCTATAGGAACTCAGAATTCAGATAGTGTTATTGATTCTCCTAGTTCAGTATGTTGATTCTTGAACACAGCTACTTTATGAGTCTTGGCCGTGGCCCTAAGCACTTTGTTTTGCAGTATTATCACCGGATACATAAATGCCACAGACACATAACTGGATGAACCTTTTTAGATTGTGACTCAACTTTGCTAGAGTTCCCAATTAGAGGTGTCCAGGGTTCTTAAGCACACTCTTCTTTTTGCTTTGGACCTCGACTTTAACCGCTCAGTCTCAAGCTTTTGGCTTGACACCTTCACGCCACAAGCACATGGTTAGGGACAGCTTGGTTTAGCCGCTTAGGCCAGGATTTTATTCCTTTAGGCCCTCCTCTCCACTGATGCTCAAAGCCTTGGATCCTTTTTATTTACCCTTGCCTTTTGGTTTAATGGGTTTCTGGATTTTTGCTCTTGCCTTTTGGTTTAAAGAGCTTTTGGCTTTTTCTGCTTGCTTTTTCTTTTTCTTTCTCTTTTTTTTTCGCCATTTTTTCTTTTCTCTTTTTTTTTTGCAAGCTTTTGTATTCACTGCTTTTTCTTGCTTCAAGAATCAATTTTATGATTTTTCAGATTATCAAATAACATGTCTCCTTTTCTTTATTCTTCAAGAGCCAACATATTTAACATTCATAAACAACAAATTCAAAAGACATATGCACTGTTCAAGCATTCATTCAGAAAACAAAAAGTATTGTCACCACGTCAAAATAATTAAACCAGTTTCAAGGATGAATTCGAAACCATGTAATTCTTGTTCTTTTGTTTTTAGAACATTTTTCATTTAAGAAAGGTGATGGATTCATAGGACATTCATAACTTTAAGGCATAGACACTTAGACACTAGTGATCATATAGTAAAGACACAAACATAAATATAACATAAAGCTCAAAAATCGAAAAACAATAAAATAAATAGACAAGGAGATTAAGGAATGAGTCCACCTTAGTGAGGGTGGCGTCTTCCTCTTCTTGAAGAACCAATGGTGCTTTTGAGCTCCTCTATGTCTCTTCCTTGTCTTTGTTGCTCCTCCCTCATAGCTCTTTGATCTTCTCTAATCTCATGGAGGATGATGGAGTGCTCTTGGTGCTCCACCCTTAGTTGTCCCATGTTGGAACTTAATTCTCCTAAGGAAGTGTTGATTCGCTCCCAATAGTTTTGTGGAGGGAAGTGCATCCCTTGAGGCATCTCAGGGATTTCATGGTGAGGAATTTCCTCATGCTCTTGTTGAGGTCCATGAGTGGGCTCTCTTGATGTGTAGTCAAATGCTCTACTACTGAGCTATGGACCCTTGAGATGAATCTCTCCATCTCCCATGACTCGAAGGTGGAAGCTTTTGTCTTCCCTTTCCTCTTTCTAGAGGTTTCTCTGGCCTTAGGTACTGATGAGCGGATAATTTATACGCTTTTTGGCATTATTTTTAGTATGTTTTTAGTAGGATCTAGTTACTTTTAGGGATGTTTTTATTAGTTTTTATGTTAAATTCACATTTATGGACTTTACTATGAGTTTGTGTATTTTTCTTTGATTTCAGGTATTTTCTGGCTGAAATTGAGGGACTTGAGCAAAAATCAAATTCAGAGGTTGAAGAAGGACTGCTGATGCTGTTGGATTCTGACCTCTTTGCACTCAAAGTGGATTTTCTGGAGCTACAGAACTCAAAATGGCGCGCTTTTAATTGAGTTGGAAAGTAGACATCCAGGGCTTTCCAGCAATATATAATAGTTCATACTTTGGCCGAGTTTAGATGACGCAAAAGGGCGTTGAACGCCAGTTCTACGCTGCAGTCTGGAGTTAAACGCCAGAAACACGTCACGAACCAGAGTTGAACGCCAGAAATACGTTACAACTTGGCGTTCAACTCCAGAAAGAGCCTCTGCACGTGTAACATTCAAGCTCAGCCCAAGCACACACCAAGTGGGCCTCGGAAGTGGATTTATGCATCAATTACTTACTTCTGTAAACCCTAGTAGCTAGTTTATTATAAATAGAACTTTTTACTATTGTATTAGACATCTTTGGAAGATCCTGGATTGTATTTTTGATCCTGTGATCACGTTTTGGGGGTTGGCCATTTGGCCATGCCTGGACCTTTCACTTATGTATTTTCTACGGTAGAGTTTCTACACTCCATAGATTAAGGTGTGGAGCTCTGCTGTTCCTCATGAATTAATGCAAAGTACTACTGTTTTTCTATTCAATTCAACTTATTCTGCTTCTAAGATATTCATTCGCACTTCAACATGAATGTGATGAACGTGACAATCATCATCATTCCCCCACGAACGTGTGCC
>NC_029787.2:24318778-24321411 GCF_000816755.2 Arachis ipaensis
CGTGCTGTGACAGAGCATTTGGACCATTTTCACAAGAGGATAGGATGCAGCCATTGCCCACGGTGATGCCTCCAGATGATTGGCCATGCAGTGACAGCGCATCGAACCATTTTCACAGAGAGGATGAAAAGTAGCCATTGACAATGGTGATGTCCTTACATAAAGCCAGCCATGGAAAGGAGTAGGACTGATTGGATGAAGACAGCAGGAAAGCAGAACTTCAGAGGGACGAAAGCATCTCTATACCTTTATCTGAAATTCTCACCAATGATATACATAAGTGTTTCTATCTTTATTTTCTATTTATTTATTATTTATTTTCGAAAACTCCATAACTATTTGATATCCGCCTGACTGAGATTTACAAGGTGACCATAGCTTGCTTCATACCAACAATCTCTGTGGGATCGACCCTTACTCACGTAAGGTTTATTACTTGGACGACCCAGTGCACTTGCTGGTTAGTTGTATCGAAGTTGTGAATGAAAAACGATTTATTAAGACGTGCGTACAGAGTTTTTGGCGCCGTTGCCTGAGATCACAATTTTGTGCACCAAGTTTTTGGCGCCGTTGCCGGGGATTGTTCGAGTTTGGACAACTGACGGTTCATCATGTTGCTCAGATTAGGTAATTTTCTTTTTGTTTTATTTTCAAAAATTTTTCAAAAATCTTTCAAAAATTTCTCATCTGTTTTCGTAAAAAAAAATAAAAATTCTTTTCAAAATTTTTATTATGTTCTTCAGAATTTTTAAGAATGAATTCTAGTATTTCATGAAGCATGTTGAAGCCTGACTGGCTGTAAAGCCATGTCTAAATTCATTTGGACTGGGGATTCCAACCCAACATTATCAAGAGCAAGCTAGTTATTGCTAATCCACCTGCTGCTGTTCCAGATCCAAAAGATTTATATGCTAAAGCTTGACTGGCTATTAAGCCATGTCTAACCCTCAGATTGGAGCTTTAGACTAAGAATGCAAGATTCCTGAATTCATATTAAAAATTTTGGAATCCTTATTTTTCTTTTTCACAAATAATTTTCGAAAAGTACAAAAAAAAATTAGAAAGTCATAAAAATAAAAAATATTTTGTGTTTCTTGTTTGAGTCTTGAGTCAAATTTTAAGTTTGGTGTCAATTGCATGTTCATCTTGCATTTTTCGAAAAATTCATGCATTCATAGTGTTCTTCATGATCTTCAAGTTGTTCTTGATAAATCTTCTTGTTTGATCTTGATGTTTTCTTGTTTTGTGTATTTTCTTGTTTCTCATGTGCATTTTTGCATCCATAGAGTCTAAGCATCAAAGATTTCTAAGTTTGGTGTCTTGCATGTTTTCTTTGCATAAAAAATTTTTCAAAAATATGTTCTTGATGTTCATCATGATCTTCAAAGTGTTCTTGGTGTTCATCTTGACATTCATAGCATTCTTGCATGCATTCATTGTTTTGATCCAAAATTTTCATGCATTACATCATTTTCATGTTTTTCTCTTTCATCATTAAAAATTCAAAAATAAAAAAAATATCTTTCCCTTTTTCACTCATAAATTTCAAAAATTTGAGTTGACTTTTTCAAAAATTTTTAAAATCCAGTTGTTTTCTATGAGTCAAATCAAATTTTTAATTTAAAAATCTTATCTTTTTCAAAATCTTTTTCAAAAATAAAATCTTTTTCATTTTTCTTAGTTATTTTTGAAAATTTTAAAAATATTTTTCAAAAATCTTTTTCTTATCTTTATCACATAATTTTCGAAAATAACATCATCAATTAATGTTTTGATTCAAAAATTTCAAGTTTGTTACTTGCTTGCTAAGAAAGATTCAAACTTTAAGCTCTAGAATCATATCTTGTGATTTCTTGTGAATCAAGTCATTAATTGTGATTTTAAAAATCAAATCTTTTTCAAAACTAATTTCAATCATATCTTTTCAAAAATATCTTTTTATCTTATCTTTTTCAAAATCATATCTTTTTCAAAAATTTGATTTTAAAATATCTTTTCTAACTTCTTATCTTCTTATCTTTTCAAAATTGATTTTCAAATTTGTTTCAACTAACTAACTAACTTTTTGTTTGTTTCTTATCTTTTTCAAAACTACCTAACTAAGTCTCTCTCTCTCTCTCTAATTTTCGAAAATATCTCCCTTTTTTTCAAAAATTCTTTTTAATTAACTAATTATTTTAATTTTTGATTTTAATTTTATTCCTAATTTTTGAAAATTACTAACCTTTTTCAAAAGCTATTTTCGAAAATCACTAACCATTTTTCAAAAATAATTTTCGAAAATTCTCTTTCTCTCTCATCTCCTTCTATTTATTTATTCATCTACTAACACTTCTCTTCATCTCACATCTCTGCTCTCCTCACCCTTGTGTCTCTTTCCTTACATTACATTCTTTTCTTCTTCTTTTCTTCTACTCACACAGGGACCTCTATACTGTGGTAAAAAGAATCCCTATTATTATTATTTTTCTGTCCCTCCTTTTTCATATGAGCAGTAGCAAGGACAAGAACATTCTTGTTGAAGCAGATCCAGAACCTAAAAGAACTCTGAAGAGGAAACTAAGAGAAGCTAAATTACAACAATCCAGCAAGCACCTTTCAGAAATTTTCGAACAAGAAGAGGAGATGGCAGC
>NC_029787.2:24321464-24330663 GCF_000816755.2 Arachis ipaensis
CAAGTCAATATGATTTCTCAAAGTCTGAATGGAATGCAAGCTGCATCCAACAGTACTCAAGAGGCGCCTTCTGAAGAAGAGGCCTATGATCCTGAGAACCCTGCAATAGCAGAGGTAAATTACTTAGGTGAACCTTATGGAAACACCTATAATCCCTCATGGAGAAATCATCCAAATCCCTCATGGAAGGATCAAAAGCCTCAACAAGGCTTTAATAATGGTGGAATAAATAGGTTTAACAATAGCAAGCCTTTTCCATCATCCACTCAGCAACAGACAGAGAACTCTGAACAAAATACTTCTAATTTAGCAAACTTAGTCTCTGATCTATCTAAGGCCACTGTGAGTTTCATGAATGAAACAAGGTCCTCCATTAGAAATTTGAATGCACAAGTGGGCCAGCTGAGTAAAAGGATCACTGAAATCCTTCTTAGTACTCTCCCAAGTAATACAGAAGAAAATCCAAAAGGAGAGTGCAAGGCCATTGATATAACCATCATGGCCGAATCCAAGGAAGAAGGGGAGGACGTGAATCCCAAGGAGGAAGACCTCCTGGGACGTCCAGTGATCAATAAGGAGTTTCCCTCTGAGGAACCAAAGGACTCCGAGACTCAACTAGAGACCATAGAGATTCCATTAAACCTCCATATGCCATTCATGAGCTCTGATGAGTATTCCTCTTCTGAAGAGAATGAGAATGTTACTGAGGAGCAAGTTACCAAGTACCTTGGTGCAATCATGAAGCTGAATGCCAAATTATTTGGTATTGAGACTTGGAAAGATGAACCTCCCTTGTTCACCAATGAACTTCATCCTTCTGTAAACATGGAAAAGAGGCACAGTAAGCTTCTTTCAAAACAGAGTCAACCAGAGCCCCCACAGTCAAACTCTAAGTTTGGTGTCGGGGAGTCTCAACAATGCTCTGAACATCTGTGAAGCTCCATGAGAGCCCACTGTCAAGCTATTGACATTAAAGAAGCGCTTGTTGTGAGGCAACCCAATTTTTATTTATCTAATTTTTATTTTCATTGTTTTTCATATTTTATTAGGTTCATGATCATGTGGAGTCACAAAATAAATATAAAAATTGAAAACAGAATCAAAAACAGTAGAAGAAAAATCACACCCTGGAGGAGGATCTCACTGGCGTTTAAACGCCAGTAAGGAGTATCTGTCTAGCGTTCAACGCCAGAACAGAGCATGTTTCTGGCATTGAACGCCAGAAACAAGCAGCATCCTGGCTTTCAGACGCCAGAAATGCACAGTGAAGAAGAGCTGGCGCTGAACGCCAGAAACAAGCATCTGGCTGGCGTTCAACGCCAGAAATATGCTGCATCTGGGCGCTGAACACCCAGAACAAGCATCAATTCAGCGTTTAAACGCCAGAATTGTATGCAAAGGCGTTTTACATGCCTAATGGGTGCAGGGATGTAAATCCTTGACACCTCAGGATCTGTAGACACCACAGGATCATCTCAGGATCTGTGAATCTCACAGGATCCCCACCCACCTCACCCTCTCTCTCTCCATTCATGGTCATCCCTTCTGTTTTCCATTCACCACTCACATCCATACACACATCCCTCCATCTCCTCCATATCTTCCTCTTCTTCTTCCATTCTTTCTTCTTTTGCTCGAGGGCGAGCAACATTCTAAGTTTGGTGTGGTAAAAGCATAAGCTTTTTTTTTTCCATTACCATTGATGGCACCTAAGACCGGAGAAACCTCTAGAAAAGGGGAAGGGAAGACAAAGGCTTCCACCTCCGAGTCATGGGAGATGGAAAGATTCATCTCAAGGGTCTATAGCTCAGTGGTAGAACATGTGGCTGCAAATCAAGAGATCCCTGAGATACCTCAGGGGATACATTTTTCCCCACACAATTGGGAGCAACTAAGGGTGGAACATCAAGAGCACTCCATCATCCTCCATGAAATTAGAGAAGATCAAAAAGCAATGAGGGAGGAGCAACAAAGACAAGGAAGAGACATAGAAGAGCTCAAGGACATCATTGGTTCCTCAAGAAGGAAACGCCACCATCACTAAGGTGGACTCATTCCTTGTTCTTACATTCTCTGTTTTTCGTTTTCTTTATGTTAAGTGCTTATCTAAGTTTGTGTCTTATTACATGATCATTAGTATTTAATAACTATGTCTTAAAGTTATGAATGTCCTATGAATCCATCACCTCTCTTAAATGAAAAATGTTTTTAATTCAAAAGAACAAGAAGTACATGAGTTTCGAATTTATCCTTGAACTTAGTTTAATTATATTGATGTGGTGACAATGCTTCTTATTTTCTGAATGAATGCTTGAACAGTGCATATGTCTTTTGAAGTTGTTGTTTATGAATGTTAAATATGTTGGCTCTTGAAAGAATGATGACAAAGAGACATGTTAATTGATAATCTGAAAAATCATAAAAATGATTCTTGAAGCAAGAAAAAGCAGCAAAGAACAAAGCTTGCAGAAAAAAAAAGAGAAAAAAAATAGCGAAAAAAAATAGAAAAAAAAAGAGAGAAAAAGCAAGCAGAAAAAGCCAAAAGTTCTTAAAACCAAAAGGCAAGAGCAAAAACCCAATAACCCTTAAAACCAAAAGGCAAGGGTAAATAAAAAGGATCCCAAGGCTTTGAGCATCAGTGGATAGGAGGGCCTAAAGGAATAAAATCTTGGCCTAAGCGGCTAAACCAAGCTGTCGCTAACCATGTGCTTGTGGCGTGAAGGTGTCAAGTGAAAACTTGAGACTGAGCGGTTAAAGTCAAGGTCCAAAGCAAAAATAGAGTGTGCTTAAGAACCCTGGACACCTCTAATTGGGGACTTTAGCAAAGCTGAGTCACAATCTGAAAAGGTTCACCCAATTATGTGTCTGTGGCATTTATGTATCCGGTGGTAATACTGGAAAACAAAGTGCTTAGGGCCACGGCCAAGACTCATAAAATAGCTGTGTTCAAGAATCATCATACTGAACTAGGAGAATTAATAATACTATCTGAACTCTGAGTTCCTATAGATGCTAATCATTCTGAACTTCAATGGATAAAGTGAGATGCCAAAACTATTCAAGAGGCAAAAGCTACAAGTCCCGCTCATCTGATTNTTCCAAGTAGGATTCTGGGATTGAATGACTGTGACAAACTTCAAACTCGCGAGGTCTGGGCGTAGTGACAGACGCAAAAGGAGGGTGAATCCTATTCCAGTATGATTGAGAACCTCAGATGATTAGCCGTGCTGTGACAGAGCATTTGGACCATTTTCACAAGAGGATAGGATGCAGCCATTGCCCACGGTGATGCCTCCAGATGATTAGCCATGCAGTGACAACGCATCGGACCATTTTCACAGAGAGGATGAAAAGTAGCCATTGACAATGGTGATGTCCTTACATAAAGCCAGCCATGAAAAGGAGTAGGACTGATTGGATGAAGACAGCAGGAAAGCAGAAGTTCAGAGGGACGAAAGCATCTCTATACCTTTATCTGAAATTCTCACCAATGATATACATAAGTGTTTCTATCTTTATTTTCTATTTATTTATTATTTATTTTCGAAAACTCAATAACTATTTGATATCCGCCTGACTGAGATTTACAAGGTGACCATAGCTTGCTTCATACCAACAATCTCCGTGGGATCGACCCTTACTCACGTAAGGTTTATTACCTGGACGACCCAGTGCACTTGCTGGTTAGTTGTATCGAAGTTGTGAATGAAAAACGATTTATTAAGACGTGCGTACAGAGTTTTTGGCGCCGCGCCTGAGATCACAATTTCGTGCACCAGGTACCATAAATGGTTATGGAAAAACAAAAAAGCAATGCTTTTACTACACCAAACTTAGAAGGTTTGCTCGTCCTCGAGCAAAAGAAGAAAGAAAGTAGTAGAAGAAGAAGAAAATGGAGGAGATGGAGGGAGATATGTGAATTCGGCCAAAGGGGTGTGATGTGTGAAAAGGAAGGAGTGATGGTTTGAATTTGAGTGGGTGGGTGTAGGTGGGTTGTATGATGGTTGTGGAAGAGGTATGGAGGTGATTGGTGAAGGGTATTTGGGGAAGAGAGTTATGAAAAGGTATGAAGAGGAGAGAAGAAGATGTGGGGATCCTGTGGGGTCCACAGATCTTGAGGGGATCCTGTGGGATCCACAGATCAAGTGGGGTCAAGGACTTAACATCCCTGCTCCAATTAGGCGTGTAAAATGCCCTTGCTGTGCAATTCTGGCGTTTAACGCCAGACTGCTACTTGTTTTTGGAGTTTAACGCCAGGCAGATGCTTGTTTCTGGCGTTAAACGCCAGCTTGGTGCTTGTTTCTGGAGTAAAACGCCAGACAGATACTTGTTTCTGGCGTTTAAACGCCAGACTGCTCCTCCTCCAGGGTGTGCTATTTTTAAAGCTGTTTTTCATTCTGTTTTTGATTTTTCAGTAGTTTTTGTGACTTCACATGATCATCAACCTAATAAAACACGAAATGACAAAAGGAAAATAAAATAGATATAATCAAATAACATTGGGTTGCCTCCCAATAAGCGCTTCTTTAACGTCAATAGCTTGACAGTGAGCTCTCATGGAGCCTCACAGATGTTCAGAGCATTGTTGGGACCTCCCAATACCAAACTTAGAGTTTGAATGTGGGGGTTCAACACCAAACTTAGAGTTTGGTTGTGGCCTCCCAACACCAAACTTAGAGTTTGACTGTGGGGGCTTTGGTTGACTCTGCAGTGAGAGAAGCTTTTCATGCTTCCTCTCCATGGTTACAGAAGGAGATCCTTGAGTTTTAAACACAAGGTTGTCTTTATTCAGTTGAAGGACTAACTCTCCTCTATCCACATCAATCACAGCTCTTGCTGTGGCTAGGAAGGATCTTCCAATGATGATGGATTCATCCTCATCCTTCTCAGTGTCTAGGATTATGAAATTAGTAGGGATGTAAAGGCCTTCAACCTTTACTAACACGTCCTCTACTTGTCCATAAGCCTGTTTTCTTGAGTTGTCTGCCATCTCTAATGAGATTCTGGCAGCTTGTACCTCAAAGATTCCAAGTTTCTCCATTACAGAGAGTGGCATTATGTTTATTCCTGACCCCAGGTCACACAGAGCTTTCTCAAAGGTCATGGTGCCTATGGTACAGGGTATTAAGAATTTTCCAGGATCCTGTTTCTTTTGAGGTAATTTCTGCCTATCCAATACATTTAGTTCATTGGTGAGCAAGGGAGGTTCATCTTCCCTAGTCTCATTACCAAATAATTTGGCATTCAGCTTCAGGATTGCACCAAGGTACTTAGCAACTTGCTCTTCAGTAATTTCTTCATCCTCTTCAGAGGAAGAATACTCATCAGAGCTCATGAAGGGCAGAAGGAGGTTCAATGGAATCTCTATGGTCTCTAGATGAGCCTCAGATTCCTTTGGTTCCTTAAAGGGGAACTCCTTATTGGTCACTGGACGTCCCAGGAGGTTTTCCTCACTAGGATTCGCGTCCTCCTCCTACCTTGTAGGTTCGGCCATGATGGTCAAATCTATGGTCTTGCACTCTCTCTTTGGATTTTCTTCTGTATTGCTTGGGAGAGTACTAGGAGGAATTTCAGTGACCCTTTTACTCAGCTGGCCCACTTGTGCATCCAAATTTCTAATGGAGGACCTTGTTTCATTCATGAAACTTACAGTGGCCTTAGATAGATCAGAGACTATATTTGCTAAGCTAGATGGATTCTGCTCAGAATTCTCTGTCTGTTGCTGAGTGGATGATGAAAAAGGCTTGCTATTGTTAAACCTGTTTCTTCCACCATTATTAAAGCCTTGTTGAGGCTTTTGTTGATTCTTCCATGAGAAATTTGGATGATTTCTCCATGAGAGATTATAGGTATTTTCATGGGGTTCACCCATGTAATTCACCTCTGCTATTGCAGGGTTCTCAGGATCATAAGCTTCTTCTTCAGAAGATGCCTCTTTAGTACTGTTGGATGATTCCTTCAATCCATTCAGACTCTGAGAGATCATATTGACTTGCTGAGTCAATATTTTATTCTGAGCCAATATGGCATTCAGAGTATCAATTTCAAGAACTCCCTTTCTCTGAGGCGTCCCATTACTCACAGAATTCCTTTCAGAAGTGTACATGAACTGGTTATTTGCAACCATGTCAATGAGTTTTTGAGCTTCTGTAGGCGTTTTCTTAAGGTAAATAGATCCACCTGCAGAATGGTCCAATGACATCTTTGATAATTTAGATAGACCATCATAGAATATATCCAGGATAGTCCATTCTGAAAGCATGTCAGAAGGACACTTTTTGGTCAGTTCCTTGTATCTCTCCCAAGCTTCATAGAGGGATTCACCTTCTTTTTGTTTGAAGGTTTGAACATCCACTCTAAGCTTGCTAAGATTTTGAGGAGGAAAGAACTTGGCTAAGAAAGCCATGACCAGCTTATCCCAAGAGTTCAGGCTGTCTTTAGGTTGAGAATCCAACCATATTCTAGCTCTGTCTCTTACAGCAAATGGGAAAAGCATAAGCCTGTAGACCTCGGGATCAACCCCATTGGTCTTAACAGTATCACAGATCTGCAAGAATTCAGTTAAGAACTGAAAGGGATCTTCGGATGGAAGTCCATAAAACTTGCAATTCTGTTGCATCAGAGAAACTAATTGAGGTTTCAGCTCAAAATTGTTTGCTCCAATGGCAGGGGTTGAGATGCTTCTTCCATGTAAATTGGAATTTGGTGTAGTAAAGTCACCAAGTATCTTCCTTGCATTATTATTATTTTCGGCCATGTCTCCTTCTTTTTCAAAAAGTTCTGTCAGAATTTTTCCAGAGAGTTGTGCTTTAGCTTCCCTTAGCTTCCTCTTCAGAGTCCTTTCAGGTTCAGGATCAGCTTCAACAAGAATGTTCTTATCCTTGTTCCTGCTCATATGAAAAAGAAGAAAACAGCAAAGAAGAGGAATCCTCTATGTCACAGTATAGAGATTCGTTTATGTGAGTGTAAGAAGAAAAAAAATTCGAACACAGAAAGAGGGAGAGGGTTCGAATTTTTAAGAAGAGAGGTGTTAGTAGATAAATAAAATAATTAGAAAGAGATGAGGGGGGGGGAAGAATTTCGAAAATTAAATAAACTAAAATAAAAATATTTTTGTTTTTAATTTAAAATTAAGGTTAGAATTCGAAAATTTAAAAAAAGAAAAATTAAATTAAATTAAATTAAATTAAAAACAATTAATTAATTAAAAAGGAATTTTGAAAAAGAGGAAGGTGATTTTCGAAAATTAGAGATAGAGAGTTAGTTAGGTAGTTTTGAAAAAGATATGATTGAAACAAAAATATAGGATTGGTTTGAAAAAGATTTGAAAATTAAATTTTTAAAAGATAGGAAGTTAGAAAAGAAGTTAGAAAAGATTTTGAAATTGATTTTAAAAAGATGTGATTGAAACTTATTTTGAAAAAGATTTGAAAAAGAAATTTAAAAAGATTTGATTTTGAAATCAAAGTTGATTACTTGACTAACAAGAAACTAAAAAGATATGATTCTAGAGTTTAAAGATTGAATCTTTCTTACTAGGCAAGTAACAAACTTAAAATTTTTGAATCAATCACATTAATTGTTAGCATTAATTTTTGAAAATATGAAAGAAAAAGATTTTGAAAATCAATTTGAAATTTTCGAAAATCATAAAAGAAAAATGAAAAAGATTTGATTTTTGAAAAAGATTTGAAATTTTAAATTGAAAATTTGATTTGACTCATAAGAAACAACTAAATTTTAAAAAGTTTTGAAAAAGTCAACTCAAATTTTCGAAAATTTATGAGTGAAAAAGGGAAAGATATTTTTTTATTTTTGAATTTTTAATGATGAAAGAGAAAAACACAAAAATGACACATAACATAAAAATTATGAATCAAAACAAAAGATGCATGCAAGAACACTATGAATGTCAAGATAAACATCAAGAACACTTTGAATGTCAAGATGAACACCAAGAACTTATTTTTGAAAATTTTTAAGAAAAGAAAAAACATGCAAGTCACCAAACTTAGAGATTTTTCATGTTTAGACACTATGAATGCAAAAATGTATATGAAAAACAACAAAAGCTACAAAACAAGAAAATATGAAGATCAAACAAGAAGACATGTCAAGAACAACTTGAAGATCATGAAGAATACATGCATGAGTTTTCGAAAAATGCACAAATTTTAAAAACATGCAATTGACACCAAACTTAAAATTTGACTCAAGACTCAAACAAGAAACACAAAATATTTTTGGTTTTTTTATGATTTTATTAAATTTTTTTGTATTTTTTGAAAATTATTTTGAAAAAGAAAATAAGGATTTCAAAATTTTTAATGAGAATTCCAGGAATCTTGCAATGTTAGTCTAAAGCTCCAATCCAGGAATTAGACATGGCTTACTAGCCAGCCAAGCTTTCAGTGAAAGCTCCGGTCCAAAACACTAGACATGGCCAATGGCCAGCCAAGCTTCAGTAGATATTGATACCTCCCACGTATACAACAACTATGTGTGCAACTGCCAAATCGGTGAAGATCAACAAGCTCTTGTGATGATAAGTTAAAACCCCGGTCCAAAAGATTAGACATGGCTTACAGCCAGCCAGGATTCAATAGATCATCATGAAACACTAGAATTCATTCTTAAAAATTCTGAATAAAAATATATTTTTGAAAATATTTATATTTTATTTTTTATTTTTTCAAAAATAAGAATAATAAAAACAAAAAGCTTAAAATTAAAATAAAATTACCTAATATGAGCAACAAGATGAACCGTCAGTTGTCCAAACTCGAACAATCCCCGACAACGGCGCCAAAAACTTGGTGCGCGGAAATCGTGACGGTTCATTCCTTGGTAACGGCGCTAAAATTTAATACGCACGTTTATAATCTTAGTTCTTTGTCACAACTTCACACAACTAACCATCAAGTGCACTGGGTCGTCCAAGTAATAAACCTTACATGAGTAAGGGTCGATCCCACGGAGATTGTCGGCTTGAAGTAAGCTATGGTCATCTTGCAAATCTCAGTCAGGCAGATTCATATGGTTATGGATATTTGATAATTAAAAGATAAATAAAATAAATAATAAAGATAGTGATACTTATGTAATTCATTGGTGAGAATTTCAGATAAGCGTATAGAGATGCTTTCGTTCCTCTGAACCTCTGCTTTCCTGCTGTCTTCATCCAATCATTCCTACTCCC
>NC_029787.2:24337048-24350770 GCF_000816755.2 Arachis ipaensis
ATTAATTCATGAGGAATAGCAGAGCTCCACACTTTAATCTATGGTGTGTAGAAACTCTACCGTTGAAAATACATAAGTGATGAAGGTTCAGGCATGGCCAAATGGCCAGCCCCCAAACTTGATCTAAAGATGAAACTAAAGATGTTCTAAAGATGTAAATACAATAGTAAAAAGTCCTATTTATACTAAACTAGTTACTAGGGTTACAGAAATAAGTAAATGATACAGAAATCCACTTCCGGGGCCCACTTGGTGTGTGCTTGGGCTGAGCATTGAGCTTTACACGTGTAGAGGCTTCTCTTGGAGTTGAACGCCAGTTTGTAACCTGTTTCTGGCGTTTAACTCCACTTTGCAACCTATTTCTGGCGTTTAACTCCAGAATGCAACATGGAACTGGCGTTGAATGCCAGTTTGCGTCGTCTAAACCTGGGCAAAGTATGGACTATTATATATTTCTGGAAAGCGCTGGATGTTTACTTTCCAATGCAATTGAGAGCGCACCATTTGAAGTTCTGTAGCTCCAGAAAATTCACTTTGAGCGAAGGGAGGTCAGAATCCAACAGCATCTGCAGTCCTTCTTCAGCCTCTGAATCTGATTTTTGCTCAAGTCCCTCAATTTCAGCCAGAAAATACCTGAAATCACAGAAAAATACACAAACTCATAGTAAAGTCCAGAAATGTGATTTTTAATTAAAAACTAATAAAAATATACTAAAAGCTAACTAAATTATACTGAAAACTATGTAAAAACAATGCCAAAAAGCGTATAAATTATCCGCTCATCACAACACCAAACTTAAATTGTTGCTTGTCCCCAAGCAACTGAAAATTAAATAGGATAAAAAGAAGAGAATATACTATAAATTCCAAAATATCAATGAAACTTAGCTCCACTCAGATGAGCGGGACTTGTAGCTTTTTGCCTCTTGAATAGTTTTGGCATCTCACTTTATCCATTGAAGTTCAGAATAATTGGCATCTATAGGAACTCAGAATTCAGATAGTGTTATTGATTCTCCTAGTTCAGTATGTTGAGTCTTGAACACAGCTACTTTATGAGTCTTGGCCGTGGCCCTAAGCACTTTGTTTTCCAGTATTACCACCGGATACATAAATGCCACAGACACTTAACTGGGTGAACCTTTTCAGATTGTGACTCAGCTTTGCTAGAGTCTCCAATTAGAGGTGTCTAGGGTTCTTAAGCACACTCTTATTTTTGCTTTGGACCTCGACTTTTACCACTCAGTCTCAAGCTTTTGGCTTGACACCTTCACGCCACAAGCACATGGTTAGAGACAGCTTGGTTTAGCCGCTTAGGCCAGGATTTTATTCCTTTAGGCCCTCCTATCCACTGATGCTCAAAGCCTTGGATCCTTTTTATTTACCCTTGCCTTTTGGTTTAAAGGGTTACTGGATTTTTGCTCTTGCCTTTTGGTTTAAAGAGCTTTTGGCTTTTTCTGCTTGCTTTTTCTTTTTCTTTCTCTTTTTTTTTGCCATTTTTTTCTTTTCTCTTTTTTTTTGCAAGCTTTTGTATTCACTGCTTTTTCTTGCTTCAAGAATCAATTTTATGATTTTTCAGATTATCAAATAACATGTCTCCTTTTCTTTATTCTTCAAGAGCCAACATATTTAACATTCATAAACAACAAATTCAAAAGACATATGCACTATTCAAGCATTCATTCAGAAAATAAAAAGTATTGTCACCACATCAAAATAATTAAACCAGTTTCAAGGATGAATTCGAAACCATGTACTTCTTGTTCTTTTGTTTTTAGAACATTTTTCATTTAAGAAAGGTGATGGATTCATAAGACATTCATAACTTTAAGGCATAGACACTTAGACACTAGTGATCATATAGTAAAGACACAAACATAAATATAACATAAAGCTCAAAAATTGAAAAACAATAAAATAAATAGACAAGGAGATTAAGGAATGAGTCCACCTTAGTGAGGGTGGCGTCTTCCTCTTCTTGAAGAACCAATGGTGCTTTTGAGCTCCTCTATGTCTCTTCCTTGTCTTTGTTGCTCCTCCCTCATAGCTCTTTGATCTTCTCTAATCTCATGGAGGATAATGGAGTGCTCTTGGTGCTCCACCCTTAGTTGTCCTATGTTGGAACTTAATTCTCCTAAGGAAGTGTTGATTTGCTCAATAGTTTTGTGGAGGGAAGTGCATCCCTTGAGGCATCTCAGGGATTTCATGGTGAGGAATTTCCTCATGCTCTTGTTGAGGTCCATGAGTGGGCTCTCTTGATGTGCAGTCAAATGCTCTACTACTGAGCTATGGACCCTTGAGATGAATCTCTCCATCTCCCATGACTCAGAGATGGAAGCTTTTGTCTTCCCTTTCCTCTTTCTAGAGGTTTCTCTGGCCTTAGGTGCCATAAATGGTTATAGAAAAAAAAAAGCAATGCTTTTACCACACCAAACTTAGAAGGTTTGCTCGTCCTCGAGCAAAATAAGAAAGAAAGTAGTAGAAGAAGAAGAAAATGGAGGAGATGGAGGGAGATATGTGAATTCGGCCAAAGGGGTGTGATGTGTGAAAAGGAAGGAGTGATGGTTTGAATTTGAGTGGGTGGGTGTAGGTGGGTTGTATGATGGTTGTGGAAGAGGTATGGAGGTGATTGGTGAAGGGTATTTGGGGAAGAGAGTTATGAAAAGGTATGAAGAGGAGAGAAGAAGATGTGGGGATCCTGTGGGGTCAAGGACTTAACATCCCTGCTCCAATTAGGCATGTAAAATGCCCTTGCTGTGCAATTTTGGCGTTTAATGCCAGACTGCTGCTTGTTTCTGGCGTTTAACGCTAGGCAGATGCTTGTTTCTGGCGTTAAACGCCAGTTTGGTGCTTGTTTCTGGCGTAAAACGCCAGACAGATGCTTGTTTCTGGCGTTTAAACGCCAGACTGCTCCTCCTCCAGGGTGTGCTATTTTTAAAGCTGTTTTTCATTCTGTTTTTGATTTTTCAGTAGTTTTTGTGACTTCACATGATCATCAACCTAATAAAACACGAAATGACAAAAGGAAAATAAAATAGATATAATCAAATAACATTGGGTTGCCTCCCAATAAGCGCTTCTTTAACGTCAATAGCTTGACAGTGAGCTCTCATGGAGCCTCACAGATGTTCAGAGCATTGTTGGGACCTCCCAATACCAAACTTAGAGTTTGAATGTGGGGGTTCAACACCAAACTTAGAGTTTGACTGTGGGGGCTTTGGTTGACTCTGTAGTGAGAGAAGCTTTTCATGCTTCCTCTCCATGGTTATAGAAGGAGATCCTTGAGTTTTAAACACAAGGTTGTCCTTATTCAGTTGAAGGACTAACTCTCCTCTATCCACATCAATCACAGCTCTTGTTGTGGCTAAGAAGGGTCTTCCAAGGATGATGGATTCAACCTCATCCTTCCCGGTGTCAAGGATTATGAAATCAGCAGGGATGTAAAGGCCTTCAACCTTTACTAACACGTCCTCTACTTGTCCATAAGCCTGTTTTCTTGAGTTGTTTGCCATCTCTAATGAGATTCTGGCAGCTTGTACCTCAAAGATTCCAAGTTTCTCCATTACAGAGAGTGGCATTAAGTTTATTCCTGACCCTAGGTCACACAGAGCCTTCTCAAAGGTCATGGTGCCTATGGTACAGGGTATTAAGAATTTTCCAGGATCCTGTTTCTTTTGAGGCAATTTCTGCCTATCCAATGCATTTAGTTCATTGGTGAGCAAGGGAAGTTCATCTTCCCAAGTCTCATTACCAAATAATTTGGCATTCATCTTCATGATTGCACCAAGGTACTTAGCAACTTGCTCTTCAGTAATTTCTTCATCCTCTTCAGAGGAAGAATACTCATCAGAGCTCATGAAGGGCAGAAGGAGGTTCAATGGAATCTCTATGGTCTCTAGATGAGCCTCAGATTCCTTTGGTTCCTCAAAGGGGAACTCCTTATTGGTTACTGGACGTCCCAAGAGGTCTTCCTCACTAGGATTCGTGTCCTCCTCCTCCCTTGTAGGTTCGGCCATGATGGTCAAATCTATGGTCTTGCACTCTCTCTTTGGATTTTCTTCTGTATTGCTTGGGAGAGTACTAGGAGGAATTTCAGTGACCCTTTTACTCAGCTGGTCCACTTGTGTCTCCAAATTTCTAATGGAGGACCTTATTTCATTCATGAAACTTACAGTGGCCTTAGATAGATCAGAGACTATATTTGCTAAGCTAGATGGATTCTGCTCAGAATTCTCTGTCTGTTGCTGAGTGGATGATGGAAAAGGCTTGCTATTGCTAAACCTGTTTCTTCCACCATTATTAAAGCCTTGTTAAGGCTTTTGTTGATCCTTCCATGAGAAATTTGGATGATTTCTCCATGAGGGATTATAGGTGTTTCCATAGGGTTCACCCATGTAATTCACCTTTGCTATGGCAGGGTTCTCAGGATCATAAGCTTTTTCTTTAGAAGATGCCTCTTTAGTACTGTTGGATGATTCCTTCAATCCATTCAGACTCTGAGAGATCATATTGACTTGCTGAGTCAATATTTTATTCTGAGCCAATATGGCATTCAGAGTATCAATTTCAAGAACTACCTTCCTCTGAGGCGTCCCATTACTCACACGATTCCTTTCAGAAGTGTACATGAACTGGTTATTTGCAACCATGTCAATGAGTTTCTGAGCTTCTACAGGCGTTTTCTTTAGGTGAATAGATCCACCTGCAGAATGGTCCAATGACATCTTTGATAATTCAGACAGACCATCATAGAATATATCCAGGATGGTCCATTCTGAAAGCATGTCAGAAGGACACTTTTTGGTCAGTTCCTTGTATCTCTCCCAAGCTTCATAGAGGGATTCACCTTCTTTTTGTTTGAAGGTTTGAACATCCACTCTAAGCTTGCTAAGCTTTTGAGGAGGAAAGAACTTGGCTAAGAAAGCCATGACCAGCTTATCCTAAGAGTTCAGAATGTCTTTAGGTTGAGAGTCCAACCATATTCTAGCTATGTCTCTTACAGCAAATGGAAAAAGCATAAGCCTGTAGACCTCGGGATCAACCCCATTGGTCTTAACAGTATCACAGATCTGCAAGAATTCAGTTAAGAACTGAAAGGGATCTTCGGATGGAAGTCCATAAAACTTGCAATTCTGTTGCATCAGAGAAACTAATTGAGGTTTCAGCTCAAAATTGTTTGCTCCAATGGCAGGGGTTGAGATGCTTCTTCCATGTAAATTAGAATTTGGTGCAGTAAAGTCACCAAGCATCTTTCTTGCATTATTATTATTTTCGGCCATGTCTCCTTCTTTTTCAAAAAGTTCTATCAGATTTTCTCCAAAGAGTTGTGCTTTAGCTTCCTCTTCAGAGTCCTTTCAGGTTCAGGATCAGCTTCAACAAGAATGTTCTTATCCTTGTTCCTGCTCATATGAAAAAGAAGAAAACAGCAAAGAAGAGGAATCCTCTATGTCACAGTATAGAGATTCCTTTATGTGAGTGTAAGAAGAAAAGAAATTCGAACACAGAAAGAGGGAGAGGGTTCGAATTTTTAAGAAGAAGAGAAGTGTTAGTAGATAAATAAAATAGTTAGAAAGAGATTAAATAAATTAAAATAAAAATATTTTTGTTTTTAATTTAAAATTAAGGTTAGAATTCGAAAATTAAAAAAAGAAAAATTAAATTAAATTAAATTAAAAACAATTAATTAATTAAAAAGGAATTTGAAATAGAGGAAGGTGATTTTCGAAAATTAGAGATAGAGAGTTAGTTAGGTAGTTTTGAAAAAGATATGATTGAAACAAAAAGATAGGATTGGTTTGAAAAAGATTTGAAAATTAAATTTTTAAAAGATAGGAAGTTAGAAAAGAAGTTAGAAAAGATTTTGAAATTGATTTTAAAAAGATGTGATTGAAACTTATTTTGAAAAAGATTTGAAAAAGAAATTTAAAAAGATTTGATTTTGAAATCAAAGTTGATTATCTGACTAACAAGAAACTAAAAAGATATGATTCTAGAGTTTAAAGATTGAATCTTTCTTACTAGGCAAGTAACAAACTTAAAATTTTTTAATCAATCACATTAATTGTTAGCATTAATTTTTGAAAATATGAAAGAAAAAGATTTTGAAAATCAATTTGAAATTTTCGAAAATCATAAAAGAAAAATGAAATAGATTTGATTTTTGAAAAAGATTTGAAATTTTAAATTGAAAATTTGATTTGACTCATAAGAAACAACTAAATTTTAAAAAGTTTTGAAAAAGTCAACTCAAATTTTCGAAAATTTATGAGTGAAAAAGGGAAAGATATTTTTTTTATTTTTGAATTTTTAATGATGAAAGAGAAAAACACAAAAATGACACATAACATAAAAATTATGAATCAAAACAAAAGATGCATGCAAGAACACTTTGAATGTCAAGATGAACACCAAGAACTTATTTTTGAAAATTTTTAAGAAAAGAAAAAACATGCAAGACACCAAACTTAGAGATTTTTCATGTTTAGACACTATGAATGCAAAAATGCATATGAAAAACAACAAAAGACACAAAACAAGAAAATATGAAGATCAAACAAGAAGACTTGTCAAGAACAACTTGAAGATCATGAAGAACACATGCATGAGTTTTCGAAAAATGCACAAATTTTAAAAACATACAATTGATACCAAACTTAAAATTTGACTCAAGACTCAAATAAGAAACACAAAATATTTTTGGTTTTTTTATGATTTTATTAAATTTTTTTTTTGTATTTTTCGAAAATTATTTTGAAAAAGAAAATAAGGATTTCAAAACTTTTAATGAGAATTCCAGGAATCTTGCAATGTTAGTCTAAAGCTCCAGTCCAGGAATTAGACATGGCTTACTAGCCAGCCAAGCTTTCAGTGAAAGCTCCGGTCCAAAACACTAGACATGGCCAATGGCCAGCCAAGCTTCAGCAGATATTGATACCTCCCATGTATACAACAACTATGTGTGCAACTGCCAAATGGGTGAAGATCAACAAGCTCTTGTGATGATAAGTTGAAACCCCGGTCCAAAAGATTAGACATGGCTTACAGCCAGCCAGGATTCAACAGATCATCATGAAACACTAGAATTCATTCTTAAAAATTCTGAATAAAAATATATTTTTGAAAATATTTATTTTTTATTTTTTATTTTTTTTGAAAATAAGAATAATAAAAACAAAAAGCTTAAAATTAAAATAAAATTACCTAATCTGAGCAACAAGATGAACCGTCAGTTGTCCAAACTCGAACAATCCCCGGCAACGGCGCCAAAAATTTGGTGCGCGGAAATCGTGACGGTTCATTCCTTGGTAACGGCGCTAAAACTTAATACGCATGTTTATAATCTTAGTTCTTTGTCACAACTTCGCACAACTAACCAGCAAGTACACTGGGTCGTCCAAGTAATAAACCTTACGTGAGTAAGGGTCGATCCCACGGAGATTGTCGGCTTGAAGCAAGCTATGGTCATCTTGCAAATCTCAGTCAGGCAGATTCATATGGTTATGGATATTTGATAATTAAAAGATAAATAAAATATAAAATAAAGATAGTGATACTTATGTAATTCATTGGTGAGAATTTCAGATAAGCGTATAGAGATGCGTTCGTTCCTCCTGAATCTCTGCTTTCCTGTTGTCTTCATCCAATCATTCATACTCCTTTCTATGGCAAGCTGTTTGTTAGGCATCACCGTTGTCAATGGCTACATCCTGTCCTCTCAGTGAAAATGGTCCAATGCGCTGTCACTGCATGGCTAATCATTTGTCGGTTCTCGATCTTATTGGAATAGGATCCATTGATCCTTTTGCGTCTGTCACTACGCCCAGCACTCGCGAGTTTGAAGCTCGTCGCAGCCATCCCTTCCCAGATCCTACTCGGAATACCACAGACAAGGTTTAGACTTTCCGAATCTCAAGAATGGCCGTCCATGGATTCTAACTTATACCACGAAGATTCTGATTAAGGAATCCCAGAGATACTCATTCAATCTAAGGTAGAACGGAAGTGGTTGTCAGGCACGCGTTCATAGGTTGGGAATGATGATGACTGTCATGATCATCACATTCATATTGAGGTGCGAATGAATATCTTAGAATCGGAATAAGCTTGAATTGAATAGAAAAACAATAGTACTTTGTATTAATTCATGAGGAACAGCAGAGCTCCACACCTTAATCCATGGTGTGTAGAAACTCTACCGTTGAAAATACATAAGTGATGAAGGTTCAGGCATGGCCGAATGGCCAGCCCCCAAACTTGATCTAAAGATGAAACTAAAGATGTAAATACAATAGTAAAAAGTCCTATTTATACTAAACTAGTTACTAGGGTTACAGAAATAAGTAAATGATGCAGAAATCCACTTCCGGGGCCCACTTGATGTGTGCTTGGGCTGAGCATTGAGCTTTACACTGAAAACTATGTAAAAACAATGCCAAAAAGCGTATAAATTATCCACTCATCAGGTATCCTAAATCTGATGACTTTTCTGCAGTAGGGTTTTGTGATACAGATTATGCGGGAGATAGAGTGGATAGAAGGAGCACCTCTGGCATGTGTTGCTTCCTTGTAAGCTCACTTAACATGTGGTCAAGCAAAAAGCAAGCCACAGTGGTTCTATCCACAGATGAAGCTGAATATATTTCTGTATCTGCATGTTGTTCGCAATTAATTTGGTTAAAAATGCAGTTGGAAGATTACAAATTAAAGATCAATAGTATACCCTTATTTTGTGATAATATGAGTGCTATAAACATCTCAAAAAATCATGTTTTGCACTCAAGAACCAAGCACATTGAAATTAAATATCATTTCATTAGAGAACATGTGCAAAAGGGTACTATTGATATTCAATTTGTAAAATCTGAAGACCAACTTGTTGACATTTTTACAAAACCCCTCTGTGAAGACAGATTCTGCACTTTGAGAAAAAAGTTTGGGAATGATTGATTTAAGTTCTATTGATAACTTGTGAAATTTTTGATTCTGCTCAGTTTTGTCTCGTAGAAAAGCAGGAGATAAAAATCAGGGTGTGTTGGAAGGGCTATAATCAAGGGGGAGACTGCGCAGAAATTAATTCTTATGGGCCCCACCAAAATTTCTTTGACTCCACTCTGACGGTTTTGTTAGTTTCTCTTTGTGTAAATCACAATCTCCTTTTGTTGTCTCATCAAATCTTGTTGAAAAAGGATGTTATCAAATCAACTCTTTCTCTTTATCTAGTCCCTTGATTCTAGGAAACCACTTTTCAGTTTATTTCAAATAAAAGGAAAACTCCCTTGGGTAATAACCGCTCACTAATGGTCATTAAACTCCCTCTAATTCTCTCTCCACTCTACATTTAATGCGCTCTTAACCTCCCTCCTCCCTCACTCAATTCAGTTCTCTTCAACTCTTCCTATTCCACTTCTCCATTTTCTTTATCATAAAAAAGAAAACCGCCCCTAGAAAAAGTGAAAGAATCCTCTTCTCTCAAAAACCTTCCACACTTCAAACTTACACCCACATACATATCCATTCTACCTCGTCGTATTCTCCCTCACCACCATCCAAACACACAGACACCATGAGGAGGAAAGTCATCGCCACGAAGACATCTTCAAGGAAGAAGAAGGAGAAGGTTCCCGTGGCGGAAGAAGAAAAATCACACACTTCACCCATTCCATCACCACCGCAATCACCACCAAAGAGGACCACACCCGGACGGAGTACCCAGAAGACAAAGGGGTTCGCCTTGCATGACACCAAGGAGCCAGCAAACTTGGAGTCATTGGATTTCAAAAACAAGTTCAACCGATCACATTCCCATTTTGATCTGGCAAGGTTCAATTCTTGCGCCTCCTATGAATTCCACAAAGAGGTATTGGAAAAACGCCACCTTTGTGCCACCTATCTCGTCAATCTCGACTCACTCACCAACAAGAGAATCAATGTTTCTTCTCTGTTTGAACTTCTTCATTGGACACCACTGCTCCACATCCAGAAACCGGTCTACCCCGGTTTAGTATGTGAGTTCTATGCCAACATGCGATTAATAGATGGCACCATCCACTCCTATGTCAAGAAGGTTTTCATAACATTGAACTCTGAGACTATTGGGACTGCTCTCGGCTATAAAGAGGAAGGGCCAAGAGCTTATATGACTGAGAAGTGGGACTCCCAAGTTGGGGTCACGTACAAAATCGTCCTGCAACATATTTGTGAAAACCTCTCTGGCTTGGACGGCACTATTCCTACCCACAAGGCACTCGGCCCTACCAACTCTCTGCTTCACAGGATCATCACCCATATCCTGACCCCTCAAAGTGGTTCCCATAACAGAGTAACCTTTTCTGACTCTCTCATACTTTTTGCTCTTGTTACATTTACTCCTATATCATTTGGTTACCTTATGATCAGACACATGTGGGAATCAGTTAAGAGCACCAAAAAGGCAAATCTGCCTTATGGAATATTTTTAACAAGTATCTTTGAATATTTTAAAATTGATCTCCTAAATGAAGCTGTAGAAAATAAGGTATCTATGATCAAAGGAGGAAGAGCTACGAAGGGAACCAAAGGGAAGAAATCAACAGCCTCTGATACTGACTTTGAAAGTCGGCCTGAGTTTTCCAAAATCACAGAATCAATCAAAAAAATCCTCACTGAGTTCACCAACATGTCAGAACTAATGGTACAATCCTCTAAGGCAGCCCACAAGCAAGCTTTTGAACAAGAGAAGGCATGGATCAGGTGCAAGGATAGAGTAAGTTTGATGTTACAGAGCTTTGAGGAGGAGTTGGGCGCTGCTAGTGAAGAGGAGGCTGAGGAATCTGAGTTCCACTTATCTGATGATTAATCCTTGTTTCTTTTCTGTTTATTGATATTTGGCTTATGACGGCTCAATCTGGAACTGTAGTAGTTTATTTTGGTACTATAGACATATGTCACTGTGAAACACTCTTGACACTTTGGGTATATTTTGGATATTTTGTTCTCTATGTCATCTTTTGTAGGTGCCCCTTGATGCCAAAAGGGGGGAGAAAATGCTGGAAAATTGAAATTAACAAAACAGGGGATGAAATCCTTTTGAGGATTCATGATCTTCCTATTTCAAGTTTCAATATCTTGTTATGATGATATGTTTGTTTAAAGTTTCAAAATCTTGCTGTGATGATATGTTTGATGTTGAAAATGCATTTGTTTTGCTGCTTGATGTTTGTAATTTATTTAATTTATCTTGGTAAAATGTTTGTGTGCTGGGTTTGTGATGCATTTGACTTACCTTGATAAAATGTTTGCTGTTTTGGATTTATTTTTGGTAATTCCTTTAAGTTGTGACATAAACAATCTGATAGTTGCTATATTTTAAAATATTTTTCTTGCTATGATTAATTTGCTCTGATTTGTTAATTGAAAAATATTTTCAAAATAGCTTGAAAAGCAGCTTCAGGAAACATCAATTTTTGTTTGTACCAAATGGTATGTGTTTGAGCAGAAAAATCATTTCTATGATAATAAATGAGTTTTGTTTATCAATCTAATTCTGCTCATAAATCAAGAATTCAACAATTTCAAATTAATATGTTGAATAACATAGTAACCTCAAGCTTAATTTTAAAGTTACAGGAATAAAGCTTCCCTTGGTAAAATAGCATACATTAAGGGGGAGCCTTGTAACATTTGGAAAGGAAAGAAATACTAATCTGCAAAGGGAGTATTCTATATTATAATCTTTAATTTCTTTCCATTTCAATTTTTAATAATGTTTGTCATTAAGGGAGAGATTGATGAGTTTGAAAAACTCTAATTTAATTTGATGATGAACAAACATTATCAAAATAATTAATTACAAAAATTATTAATTTAATTTTAAATCATACTTGTTTAATTAATAATTTTTGTGTGTGCAGATTTTAGTGTTAGACCGAAAAGAAAAGAAAAGAACCTAAGCCTAATGAAATCAAAAAATTTTAACCTTGTACCATATCATTTTTTGAATGATGGCTGAAGTATTTTATTTGCTGGGCCAGTTTGAATTATTATTGCTACAAGCCCAATTGAAATCTTTGCTAAAATGACCAAAGCTTGATCCGAAATTATTAAGCAAAGAAAACAAAGTTTCATTGCTCCCAACGGATCTCATTCTTTCCTTCAAGTAATGGAATTCAAAATTTTATTAAGGATAGTTAATGCAGACCTTGGAACAATGAGAGAGAAATTGTTATTGATTTGATGGTTTGCTTTAATGAGGCACGTACCTAAAGCAAAGGGAAGTAAAAGCAAATCATTTTTAATTAATTTGTCAAGATCACTTAAGTGCTTTTTCTTTTTCTTTCTCTCATTTCTTTCTTCTCTATTCGGTCATTACACAGCAAACCATAGAAGATAAAGCTAGCCACTGAAGAGAAGAAGATGCACGCTATAAGACCATCACAATGATGGTAAGAAAAAGAAAACTAAAAGTATGCTGTAGCTAAGATTCTTATCACTTGTGGTAAGATTTGGTGAAGATATCTTGGCTTCTCCATACCCAAAAATGGAAGAGAAGATCTCGGTCAGAGAAGAAGATCCATGGAAGGATGGCTTATCTCTGATTCTGCTCAACCACCACAGGAGGTAGCTACAATGGCTATGTGATGGAGGAGACAGAGATTGGAGTAGATGAAGCTATCATCATCATGAAGCATCAAGAGCTAGGAGTTCATCTTGGAGTGCAAGACAAGATGAAAGGCCCGGATTGATTATTGTTGGTGACCAAGGAAGGACTAGAGGTAATTGCATGTTGGGTTTTGCATGGATTATCTCTTCTCTCTTTCTGGCCGAACCGGTTCTATTTTTGAAGAAGAAGAAGATTAGCTTGGTTTGTTTTGGGTTCAACCTTGGAGGCTTCTCCCTATAAGTAAAGGGTGAACAGTCAGGGTTTGATTTAAGGAGAAAAGAGTGAGAGTGCAAAGCACAGGATTCTCAGAGCTACCTGAGCTAACAGAATTTCTTCTCCTTCAATATTTTCTGTTTTGTAATTTTCTGTTTAATTTTGTCTGTCTTGAGTCTCATGAAAAAAGGCAAACAGTGAGGTTTGTAACGAAAAAGCCATAGAGCGGAAAAAGACAGAGAGTGCAAAATTAAAAGAAAAAGCCATAGATGTTCTTAGAGGTCCTTTGTACATCTGTGTTGTGTTTCATGATTCTGTGGGAATTCCCTTGCAAGTTGGGTTAGCACTTAGCAGTTGAAAGCTTGGCTGTGACCAAGTCAAGTTCAGGATTGGGGTTTAGATTCTGGACTTGTCCCGGATAGGAAGGGTAGTTCCTAGGGAGATTTGGTGTTTGTAATCAAGAATGATTATAGTGAAATTCTATCGTCTTTGTGATGGAGACTGGATGTAGGCTGCACTGCACTTAGCAGCTGAACCATGATATATCTGGGTGTAATTTTCTCTATCTTCTACTCCATTTCTGTTTCTGCTACACAAGAGATAAAACTGAAAAATATCTCGTGCTGTTCGACGAGACAAAAAGAAAAGTCTCGTGGCTGGGTACGAGACAAAAAAAAAAGTCTCGTGGCTGGTTACGAGACAAAAAGACAAAAAGTCTCCAGAAGTTGTTTCAAAGACCAACAAGTGTTGTCAAGAGAAAAGGGGCTAAGATTCAACCTCCCCTTCTCTTAGCCACTGAAAACCATCACATGTAAATTTAAAAAATTAATTAATCATCTTCTAATATTTTATACTAACTAATAGTCTTTTAA
>NC_029787.2:24350966-24355582 GCF_000816755.2 Arachis ipaensis
ATTCGGTATAAAAAGAACTTCATCTAAATTTAACAAATTAATTATTCATCTTCTAATGTTGTATACTAACTAATGGTTTTCTAGTTAATTAAATCCAACGACACATTTTCTAACTACTTAGATTAAATTATGCTAACATGCCAAATGATTATTTAAATCATGTTAATCTAATGTGTTATTATTCTAACACATTATTTAACTAATTAAGTTAAAATATCCTAACATATTAACTAAAATTAAATAAATCAATATAAACCAACTAATTAATTACTTAACATAAAAGAAAGACAAAACAACTTTAAAATCTAATGCCTCTACTACATGCCACCTTGCGAAACATATATGCTTTCAGTACTAAACTAAAAGTGTAACCAAAATTTCCAAAATTTTAAAAAGTTATCAAATTGATTCTTGATCTCGGTTGCCCCCTTTATATACCATGTGATGTACATATTTCGGATACTGAATTTTCAATTTCATTATCAGTATATTCCGGGTACTGTCCACCCAATTTGTGTATTTGTATCATATTTGGTAACTATATATTTGGGATACTTGTTTTTTGTACTTTGAGTTTCAGTACCTGGAATGTAACACATTATATATCGATAAACTTCTATAATTTATACATTTTTGTAAATATTATATTTTATTAATTTAAATAAAAAATTCTATATGAAAAGATTCTAGTATATAAAATTCTATTCTTGATTCATTAACCATTAACAAGAGACAAACTTACAAGTTGTTGGATGAAACTAATTCATCAGCTAACTTTTGATCGGCTAATACTCTTTTACAATATTCTTTCCATCCCGATAAAAAAAAGTTACAAGTGGAATGTGAATATATTATTTAATTATTCTGCGGTTGTCACTTGGCAATGGCAGGCGAGGGGCAACACGTACTAAACTAAAAGCATAGCATCAAGCCGTGGCTTCTCAAGTGATAATAAACAATTCGCTTTATTAATTTATTGGTTCTACAGCTGCTCTTCTTTTTCCTTAAATAAAATAACTGAAATCAAATACCAGAATAAGAAATACTTAGACTGAAGATATTAAAAGTTAAAGATGCATGATCATATATATCTGCTGTGATCGGAATCCGGAAATAATAGTTTCTTCATCAGCAATTATTTCAATAAATGAATACAAAGTCATCCAATCTAATTGTTCTTTACACACAGGAATTATTCATACACATCAACTGCTTTTACAAGCACTATGTTCATGATCAATATAAAATAATTCACTGATATTGAATTATGTAGGCAACGAAGCTATTTCCATGGGTTTCTTAACTTCAAAACCTTTTAACATGAACTAGTTCACCCTTCCTTGCTCCGGATTCAAGCATTGCCTCTAAAACAGCAACATCTCTTGCACCTTCAATGTAAGAGAGGCGGGGCTCAGCCACTAACTCACTCCCCTTCTGCAAATGACAAGTAAATTAGATCAGTGGACACAGCTCCCTGCATGGATTGAATCCCATTTCTTGTTCAAATATGGATGTTAAGTTGTCCGAATATATCGGGACATAATTGTCGAATAGAAGGAAATATGATGAATATAGATAAATGAGAGGAGGAATTTGTAATCGAGAAGGTGGAAACATCTCTAAGAAGCTCAATCAATTACCTTAAGAGTGCTTTCAGATACATCACTAATAAAAGCTTTTAATTCTTCAGTTACTCCACTGAATGGGAAAAAGGAGCTTTTACTTTGTCCATCAACACCATATAATGAAACCTATAATAGCATCAAAATTAATTAAGATACCTGAGTGCTTTGATTAAAATTAGGAGTAAACTATCATTTCATCCATAAAAATTCAGAATGTTGATAAACCTACCCATAAATAAAGAAAAACTAATTTTGTATACATGAAAGACAAAAAACTGCCATTTCTATCATGAAAGTTCGGAATAGTGACAAATCTACACATGAATAAAATTAACGTTTGGATACTTTTATCACATAAAAACCATTTTTCATGGGTACAAAATTATTTTAGTTAATTCATGGTTAATATTGTCAGTGTTTTAAAGTTTATGTTACAATACTAAATAAGAAATTCATTATACATCAAAACCTGTGACTAGGTTGTTATAGTATGTACCAGGTAGCCATGTTGTCCTTGAAATCCACGCTCAATTTGCAATGTCCCGTTCATGCCAACAACTCGCCACAAGATCTTTAATGTGTTAAACACCACGAGTCAGACTTACAAGATTAAAACCATGACTAATGAAGATATGCATACTACTAACTCGCGTTCATTGCACTTGAGCATATTAATATAACATGAATTATCATTTACCACATGCCTTGGGTGTTCTCGAGGAGACAACCATTACAAATACTCCTGAACAACCATTCTCCAAATGGCTAAAGAAAAAACATTCCCAATGTTAGAATTTTATGATAATTACTGAATAGTAAACTTGATATTCAGATGTTGTTCATGTGTGAATGTACAATGAAGAGTGCCTATTTAAAGACTAAGGATACAATCTAATCATAACGTTGAAATCAATATAATATCAAACTAAATAAACATAAAATCAATTCAGGATATACATAGATACTATATTAATTAATATACTAAATACATTCTAGTACCCAAAATTAATATTAGATATCCAGTCAAGTTTTGAAAAGTTAAATTCATAAAAGAGGCTTACAAGACAGATGATATATTATCTGGGGGAGGTAAAGACGAATCCACATGAGATGTCATAGCCGAAACTGAAACCACTTCACACCCAACAACCTGTCAAAATAGCCAATAAAAGACACAGAATACAAGTTTTATTTCCCCAGAAAGTGATAATATATAAATCAAGTCTAACAGCTTGACCTTTTCAGGATTCCTGTTAGAGAAGTAAATCTGTGTGAGGTATACAACAATTGTTCTTCTATATTTTTCTAGTTAGAAAGCACATTTCATCAACTTTTAGAATCAAAAGCCATCTTTCTGAAATAAATAGTGGAAGTGTGAAAATAGAAGCAATTCAATCTATAATTTTCACATAAAATTTCAATTAAACAAGGTACTTCTTTTCAATACTCAGGTGCTTTTGTATAGAAGCATTGAATGTTAAAAAACAGAGTACTGGTAAAGACTGGTTCATAATTTGAAAATTAGATGCAAAAAAAGATCTAGTTGACTAGATTAGTAACTAACTAATAAGGAGCTCATGAAAAAGAGGACATGAAATCTGTGAAATATAAATCTCGAAGATTACCATTCTTAACCCAGCAATGAAATGCACACCCATATCAAGAATGAAACCTCCCTGTCAGAAAGAATAAAAAGATGACTGCATATATGGAAGTTTAGTAGGATAAAAGAGGAGCAAACTGTTGTGTTGATAGCATGAAGTTATTTCAAATCACCAAAGTTTACACTATCCATTTGCATTTCATATGTGAGAACAGAATCTCAACCATATCGCTACTATACTGGTTTAATTTCAAGATATCATATAATCTTCAGTTCCTTTATTTCTTGCCAAGTAACAGAGCTTATTGAAGTGATTCAAGGCATCAGAGTTATGTGACAAACGACGAAATCCCGAATTTAAGCAACTTAATCACAAAGCACATACAGTGAAACCGCGCCTCCAAGAGCTTGAAAAGTAGGGGTTTGAACTGTTCATCGATCCTTCAATAATAACTTGAACACTCATCATTGTCCCAATTTCAGCAACTAGTTTCTTGCACTGCCAAAAAATTCACGTAACTGGAAAGCTAGATTCAGAATTTAAGATGAGAAGCATTGAAGAATCAAGAAGCAAATACCTCCACTAAGGCAGGCTCAAATCGATAATTTTCAGCCACAGACCAAATTACTTGTCGAGGAGCATCAGCAGAAATTGATTTGTAGTTATGCAATGCAGTTTCCAAATCTTTTACACCTGCATTTCCCAAAATGCCATCATTACATGCTATGGAAGTTAAGTGATGGATGTTATACAAAAAGTAGAGGAAAATGCTACTTACTAGCTGCTGCTGGTTTCTCTTCATATCCACCAAATTGGGCATCACATAAAATAAGTTGATTAGTTCAAAAGAATAAAGTAGAGGTTATTACAACTTACAAGTAGAGTCGAATTACCTTGAAGAACATGTTTACCAGCCTTGAGCATCTTGAGTGAAATATCAACCTGATTTTGTCCAGCCAAAACAACAGCAACAGCGGTGATGGATGAATCACGGATAATATCATCAAGGCCTTCATCTCCCCACTTACATTGAACGCCGGAGAAGTTCTTATCGGCTATTTCAACGGCAGCTCTTGCGGATTCCTGCGTGCGGCTCCAAATGGCTTTCAGATGGAAGAGATCCGAGATCTCTGACAGTCTAGGAAGGTACTGAGTCCTCACGAAGATACCAGCTCCGATAATTGCAATCGTCGCCATTGCTATTTTCAAATGAGAGAGAGAGAGAGAGAGAGAGAGGCTCTTTAATTTGTGAAATTGAAAAACCACTTAGGAGGGGACAGAAAACGTCCATAACCTGAGACACGTTTATTTTACAAGTCTACTGTTAGAAGTTATAAAAATTAAAACTAGTAATAAATCCGAAAATTTGAGAATTAAAAAAAAAAAA
>NC_029787.2:24355672-24403423 GCF_000816755.2 Arachis ipaensis
ATCTTATTATAATAGAAGTGATTCGTATATTTACTAATAATATATATATTGCAACTTAAACCTACAAAGAAATAGAGAAAAGAGAGAAAGTTTAATATTATTATAGTGTAGATATAAGAGATATAGAGAAGTATTATTATTGATTGTGTGTACGTATGTAAAACTATGTATTACTATTTATAGAGGTAAAATATTTACTTTTTCAAACTTTTTTAATATAATTCAATTTTGAGAATGTGAGCCGCACATATTAAATGGACATCCACATCATCATCTTTATCACAACACTCTCTCTTGGATGACCATTTAAGATTATGACCATTTAGGATTATGCCTCGTTTAAACCTTACTAATGAAAAAAACTTTAGTGAAGGAAAATAGTACAGTATCCTTTGTGATGAGGACTACCTCATTAAAAACCTTGTCAAGAAAAATCCAATGGGAAAAAACCTGAACAAGGAAAAAAGAGTACAGCCTCCCCATCTTGTCATCATTATTTAATATCTCAAAATCGACGCATTCCAATCTGATGTACCAATCTTTCAAAGGAGGATTTTGGAAGTGACTTTGTAAATAAATCTATCAAATTATCGTTTGAACGGATCTGTTGGACATCAATTGTTTCTAATTTTAAAGATCATGAATGAAGAAGAATTTAGGAGAAATATGTTTTGTTCTATCATCTTTGATGTATCCACCCTTACATTGAGTAATGCATGTTGTATTATCTTTAATAAGAATAGTTGGAGTTATTTTATGATAAATCAGTCCACATGATGATAGAATATATTGGATCAAACTCTTGAGTCAAAGACACTCATGACTAGCTTCATGTATCGTTAGTATTTCAACAAGATTAGAGGATGTTGCTGCAATTGTTTGTTTCGTGGACCTCCATAATATAGTTGTACCACCATATGTGAATAGGTATCCTATTTGAGATCTTTCTTTGTATGGATCAGATAAGTATCATGCATCTGTATAGTGTAAGAACCGCAACTAATCAACCGGTTAATTAAGTGATTAATTGCTCAAATTAGACTTCGAAAAGTTAGAGTGAGAATTTGAGGATTTAAAGGTGATTTTCGGACTCAGTAGGTCTTTCTGAGTCGGAAAATGTGCTTTCTGCGAAAAACCGCAAATCCGCAGTTGAACCGGTTCAAGTCTGCCCGGTACCGCATGAAAAAAAGTGAAAACCGACAAAAATCTTAGAAAAATGTTAGAAATGAAAAACTGGGCGTTAATTTTAAAGATTTGGCCCGAAGTTGAGCCAAACGAGCTAAAAATGCTAACGGGTTGGATTGGGCCAAAGTTGGGCCCAAGCCCAACATATATAAACACTAAGTGAACCCTTTTCACCTTCATTAAACACACACACATCATAATTGAAAGAAGGAGAGAAGAGATTGAGTACTATTCATCTCAATCTTCCAACGCCCATATCTTGAGCTAGAGAGCTCCGATCGCCGCACCGTTTGCGGCTACGCGTTCCTCGTGAAGAGCTCTACAAAACCCATGTAAGAAATTGGTAAGAAAAATTCGAAATATTCTCAGTTCCTCTCTTGAAAATTTCGGTTCCTAGGACTTTGGGGTTAAATGAATTTTTGTGATTTTGGATATTTAGGTTTGCTCTAAGCCTTGCTTAGCCTTAGGTTTTGACATCCAAATCTGTTGGAAGAGATAAGAGCCATTAAACCCTTGTGAACTTATGTTTAATTAGAACCCTAGGTTGATTTGAGGTGATTTGTATGCATATAGTTTGATTATTGTGGCTTTGGGAGCTTTTGGAACCTAATTGTGCTTATTGGAGTGGAATTGAAAGCTTGGATTGTGTTGGAAAGCATAGCTTGTACTCATTTGGGTTTTGGTGCATAAAGAGAATCGGCCAAGGTATGGTTTCGATTTTCTCTATGTAGTATGTAATATTCATGGACACTTAGGCTAGTGACCCATAGGATAGGTTTGAATTATAATGGTTGATGAGTTGTTTGAAATATTAATGTATGATGATTTATGATGGTGTGATTATTATTGAGGTGAATGTATGATGATTGATAATGTTAAGATATATGTAAAATTAATGTTAATGATATGGTTATGTGGTTTGAAGAGTGGAATGGGGATTATTGTGGTATTGCATGATTGGTATTGATGGTTGGAGAATGGTGAAATATGATGAAAAGATGTGGTAAGTGATGAATTTTTGACCCAAGAGGGTAGTTATGCTGGAAATGGGAGGTTGATGTTGTTTTGGTTGGAGGTAGTTTGAGAATTGTGAACATTTGGTAAATTGTTGCTTTTGGTAAAATTGGATTTTTGGTGAACTTTCCACGATCATAACTTTTGCCTCGATTTTCAAAATTGATTGAAATTTATTTACAATTAAAGATCTTTAAAAACCCTTTAAATCAATATAAAATTTGTGAAATTTGGAATTTGGTAGAGGAAGTTATGATCATTCAAAGTTGGTGTTAAAAATCTGAAAATTCTGCAACGTTGCAGAATTTCATGATTACTGATATGTGCGGGCGCACACCCTTGTGCGGACGCACACCTTATGTGCACGCACAGGCAGGAAAGTGTGTTCTATTTGCAACGCAAGCACAGCTTGTGCGCGCACATATCCAAGGAAAAACTTCAACCTGTGCGGATGCACACGTCGGGAAGGTTAGTCTGTTGGGGGCGCTGGCACAGGTTGTGCAAGTGAACAGATTTTGAAAATTTTGTCACCTGTGCGTACGCACACCCCTGTGCGTATGCACACATCTTAAAACTTCCTGGGTGTGCGCATGCACACACCCTTGTGTGGCCACACACGTCCTGTTTCTCAAATTTTGCTTAATTTTCAACTATTCTACCTTTCCAACAAGGTTGTAAGCTTCTAAAACACCATTTTAAGACTTTTGAGCCTAGTTTTGAGTATTAGAACATGGGATGTAACTTAAGGGATCTAGTACATGGTTTCATGATAAATTAGAAAACAGAGACCTAGGTTTCTGGCGTGCTGAGAACGGTTTGACGTTAGGTGAAGGGTGATGGATATATGAGATGAGGAATGATGAACTTTTGATAAGTGGAAATGGAGTTATGAATGGATAGTGGTGGAGATGAGTCGCGAACTCTGAATGAGATGATGGATCCATGTATACTGAAAATGTTTTTCAGAAAACCACTGAAGTAATATTTTTACTGAGATTATGAGACGCTATGTGCCCGGCAGGGACGGTGGTTAATCCCGCTTACGTTGAGATGTGAGGTCCGAGGCAAGAGTATCCCGCTCGCATCCATTCGCATCTATAGGCGTGCAGGCGCCGGTACCTGGACAGTGATCTGGGCACTATATCTCGGGGGTTCCCATATGAGAAATTCGAAGGGCGATGTCTCCACAGAGATGTGTCGGGTTGGCAGTTGAACCGACAATGTGATATCAGAGCCAGTAGGGCAGGCATTCATCATATGCATTTTCTACTTGTTTGTTTGCTTTACCGACTTGTAATTGTATGCCTACTTGAATAACATGCCTATTTGCTTACTTGATCTACTTGACTTGTATGCTTTTACTTGTGAATTACTTGCATTGTCATTAATTGTGCTTTCTACTGGGATTGAGGAGGTTCGGAAGGCGGTGGCGATGGGATCGCATGGAGGATAGGTTGGTGAAGGCTGTGGGACAGCGGTGTTTGGTTAGAGTAGAAATTCCCTAAGTTAGATTACCCGGTTTATTTAAGTTAATGTTGTTATAATTATGCTTGCTTGTTTTAGAATGCTTTAAGTTTGAATCTTGTGATGGATATGGAGCTTAGGATTTCCTTTGGCGTCCCGGGGTCTTATATTCTACATCACTGGGCACTGTTACTATACTGAGAACCTCCGATTCTCATACCATATCTTTATTGTGTTTTTCAGATGCAGGTCGCAACCCACCTCGGTGAGTTACTTTGGATGGTGACAGAAGTGGAGGATCTTGGATTCTTTTGGAATCTTTTGCTTTATCTTGTTTATACATCTCTCTTTTGTATTTTGTTTAGCCTAGAGGCTTGTATTATGAGAGAAAAACTTGTATAAGCTGTTTTTAAACTGTCAGGTTTCTATATGGTCTGTATATGGCTAGCCGGCTTAAACTCCACGAGTCGAGGCTAGTTTCCTATGATATTATATACTTATATCTTGTTGCATCTTATTTGTTTCCTGTGCCTTAAGATAGTAGCTTCGTTGGTACGCTTTGAACTTTTGAAATCCTGTTTTTGAGCTATATCCTTCATCGGGCTTCTAGATTATACTATTCTTTCTATATATATAATATGTACGAGCTTAGAACTGTCGTAATCTCTGATTAACCTTTGCTTTACGACGCGAGGTAAAGCTTAGGCTAATTAGGGTGTTACACATAGCCAACTAGCTGTGACTTGTATCCATATGGATAAAACAATCTCATATCAACCATTTCATGAAGATATCAAAAGATTTGTTTGATTCCATTCCAATATCTTCTAGTTGGAGAGGAACTATACCTTACTAGTAAATTCACAGCAAATGATATATCGGATCGTATATTATTAGCAAGATACATTAGTGTCCTAATGGCACTGAGATATGGTACTTCAAGACTAAGGATATCTTCATTTTCTTCTTTAGAACAGAATTGATCATTTTTCACATCCAAAGACCTTACGATCATTGGGGTACTTAATGGGTGTGACTTATCCATATAAAATCTCTTTAAGATATTTTCTGTGTATGTTGTTTGATAAATAAAGATCCTATTTTTTGTATGCTCGATCTGCAGGTCGAGACAAAATTTAGTCTTTTCAAGATCTTTCATTTCAAACTCTTCTTTTAAAGCTTTTATAATTGTTGGAATCTCTTCAAGGGTTCCAATGATATTTAAATCATCAATGTACACAATAATTATAATGAATCCATATGCAGATTTTTTTATGAAAATACATGGGCAGATATCATCATTCTTAAATTCATTTTTGGCCAGATACTCAGTAAGATGATTATACCACATTCATCTAGATTGTTTTAGACCATATAATGATCTTTGCAATTTTACTGAGTATAACCCCTATGAGTATTCAATGGATGGTTTAGATATCTTTAGTCCTTCAGGGACTTTCATATAGATATCACGATCTAATGATCCGTATAAATAGGTTGTTACCATATCCATTAGATGCATATGTAGTTTATGGTATGTGGATAAACTGATCAAATAACGCAATGTTTTTGCATCTACTACAGAGGAATATATTTCTTCATAATCTATACCGGGTCTTTGTGAAAAATCTTGCGCCATAAGTCGAGCTTTGTAGCGTACAACTTTATTTTTCTCATTTCGTTTTCTCACAAATATTCATCTGTATCCAACAGGTTTTACATCTTCTGGTGTACAGACTACAGGTCCAAAGACTTCTCGTTTTGCAAGTGAGTCTAACTCAACCTTCATAGCTACTTCCCATTTCGGCCAATCATTCCTCTGTCGACATTCTTCGACTGTTCTTGGCTCAAGATCCTTACTTTCATGCATGATGTGTAATGCCACATTATATGTAAATATTTCATTGACAATTGTTTTATTTTGGTTCTATTTTTCTCTTTTAAAGACATAATTTATCGAGATTTTATTATTTTTACAATTTTCAGTATTATCAGGTACCTAAACGTCTTCTGGCATCAAAACTATATCAGAACTTTGGACAACTACAGGTGTCTTTACTATGTCTTTATCTTTTTCAATAGGAATAATATTTGACTTCTTTTCTTTTTCGAAGATTTTTGTCTTTGTAACCGATAGGCCTACCACATTTCTGACATGAATTTGTTTCGGTTGCCATTTGTTTGACTGGGATATCAATTCAAATTGGAGCATTTTCAACTGGTATATAGGATTTAATAATCCTTTTTGTATCAGAAAATGCATAAGGTAACTCATTTGCTATTCTTTGCAAATTTATAATCTTTTGAACTTCTAGTTCACATTATCCTGATCGAAGATCTAAATGCATCAAGGATGATACATTCCAATTAAGTTCCTTTTCAAAAGGTTTATTCTCTCTCCCCAATGTTGGAAATTTTGATTCATCAAAATGACAATCTGTAAATTGAGCTTTAAACACATCTCCTATTTGTATCTCAAGATATCTCACTATAGAGGAAGAATCATATCCCATATAAATTCTCAATTTTTTTGGGGGTCCCATTTTGGTGCGAGAATATGTTATATGAGGCAATTGGAACATATATCACACACTCAAATATCCTAAAATGGGAAACATTTGGCTGCTGACCAAAAACTAATTGCAAAGAACAGAATTAATGGTAACTTGTTGGTTTCAATCGAATAAGTGCTTTAACATGTAAAATGGCATGTCCTCAAGCAGAGACTGAAAGATTTGTTCTCATAAGTAAGGGTCTAGCAATCAATTTGAAGCGTTTAATAAGTGATTTTGCTAAACCATTTTGTGTATGAACATAATCTACTGGATGTTTAACGCTTATTCTATTAGCCATACAATAAGCATCAAAGGCTTAGGAAGTGAATTCACCAGCATTATCAAGACGAGTTGCTTTGATTGGATTTTCTGAAAACTGTGCTTTTAGTCGAATAATTTGAGCAAGTAATCTCATAAACGCCAGGTTGCGAGAAGACAATAAGCACACATGTGACCATATCAAAAATGCGTCTATTAGTACCATAAAATATCTAAAAGATCTACATGATGGATAAATAGATTCACATATATCACGTTGAATCCTTTTTATGAATTCAAATGATTCAAATCCAATCTTTACTAGTGATGGCCTTAAAATTAGTATTCCCTGAGAACATGCAGCACAACAAAATTTACTAAATCTTCTGGTTTTTGAGTGAATGTCTATGGAAGTTTTCAATAATTCTCCGCATCATTGTTGTTCCAAGATGACTCAATCGATTATTCCAAATTATAAATTCATTTGGGCTAGTAAACTTCTGGTTTACAATGACATGTGATTCAATTGCACTAATTTTAGTATAATATAACCCAGATGAAAGTGAGAGTAACTTTTCTAATATAACTTTTTTATTTGAATCATGAGTTGTGATATATAAGTACTCATGATTTTTCTCATTCATTGTTTCAATATGATATCCATTCTGGCGAATATCTTTAAAACTCAACAAGTTCCTTAAAGACTTGGTAGACAATAGTGCATTATTTATTATGAATTTTGTTTCTCCGAAAAAAAAAAGTATAGCTTTTCTGGAGCCTTTTATCATATTGGTTGAGCTAATAATAGTATTAATATATTCTTCTTTTGGTACAAAATGAATAAAATATATATTACTTTTGAGAATGGTATGCAAACTTGCACTATCCGCAAGACAAACATATTCATTATATATTTGTGCCATTTTTTTCAAAGACAAATGATAATAATAATATTTTGAAATTCATAAATATAAATATTTTATTAAACATTATTTATATACATCATTCAAATACACTTGGAATAAAACAAGTTTTTTTTTTACATTATTTATTTACATAAATACTTAACGAACCTAAATATTAAACTTTTTCATCATTGATCAAACGGCCAATATTTCTTTCAGGATCCTCAAAGAAATCAGATACTTCATAATGAGTGGTGTAATTTTCAGCAACATTCTTTGATATAAAATTAGTCTCCGATCTTTTACTTTGTCATTCTTTTCCAAAGATGCTTGATAAAGATCAACTAAGTGCCTTGGGTACTCAGCATTTCTGCATTTCTCAACTTACATCATCACTTCATGCCATGTTTAACTTCTTTCAAAGTCCTCAATCCAAAAGAGACAAATTTATGGTAGAGTATTACATTATGATATCAGAGCAGTTTGTTCCCGCAGAGTCTGGGAAATAGACTGAAAAATGCTTCTGGGCATACTCTGGGTGTCTATACATTCCAATTAGGATATCTAACTGATATATGTGGCATATTTGTTCATGAGCATGCATTTGGGACTTTGAATTACTGGACTTGCGATATTGAGACTGATCACCTTGATATCACTTGTTTGGTGTGAATAGGAACCAAATAGCATCTCACGGACCTTGACAAGGTATTCGGAGAGTACTTCCATCTACTTTTTTTAGTAACCGAAATTTTTTAGGGCGAAAATTTTTATTAGGGGGTAGGAGGTAAACCCCGAGTAATTAATGAATAATTAGCTAATAAATTAATTATTATTCAAAGAAAATTTAAAAGTTAAATTTTATAGTTTAATGAAGTAGAAATAATTAAAATATGAATTTTGACACCAATTTTAAAGGTTTTGGCCCAAAATTGGGCCAAACGAACCGAATCGAACAAACTGGGCCCAAATCGATCCCAAGGCCCAACCCAACTCACTAAAGTATATGAGCTTCAGCTCATCTTCCTCCCACGTCAAGAGGAACACGCAAAAACACTTGAGAGGGTGAAGAACATTTCCAAAACCCTTGAATTAATTTCATTTCTACGTAACTTTTAATCTGGAGCTCCGATTGATGAGCTGTCAGTGACCACGCGTTCGTCTCGGAATCCTATACCAAACCCATCAAATAATTTGGTAAGAAAATCTCAATTTTATACCCAGTTCTTCTTTCCCCAATTTCAAAAACTTTGAATAACAGTGTTGAGATTTTGTTGAATTTCTGTGTTTAGGATCGAACTAGCCTTGTGGACTTGCCGGGTCTTGTCCCAATTTCCATCAGTAAGGTGAGGAACTACTAACTCTTGTGAACTCTTGATGATTATGAACCCTAGTTTGGTTTTTGTGGTATTTATATGGAATTAGAGTGAGTTATATGTTTTGGAGACAAATTCGGTGATATCGATGACTAGAAAGCGAACTGTAGATGTTGGATTTCCATCCGGTGAGGATTCAGAGTTTTGGACACTTGAGGAATGGAGATATTTGATGTGCTTTGGCATTAGGGAGGAATCGACCAAGGTATGGTTTTGGTATCTCATAGATAACATATAATGTAATGTGAAAACTTAGATTAGGTGACCGTATGATAAGTTAGATTTTGTGAACTTGTTGTGATTTAGTAAGTCTTGTTGTGTATCTTGAGCTTATGATGAGAATGTGGTAAATTATTGGTTGTTGATGAGGTTTGATAATGATTATAAAAAATGATAATGATATATTGGTGTATGATGAATAAATGTTGTATGATTATGAATTATTGGATTGAATTTGATAGAAGTGGATATTGATATGTTGAGAAAGGGGGTGAAAAGGGTATGGAAATGCTTTGGATGGATCTTGGTATTATTTTGGGTTGAGAAACCTTGGTTTGAAAATGAAATATTGGAAAATAGATATTTTGAATATTTTTGGTAAAAATAGATTTTTAACGAACTTCAGCAAACCATAACTTGAGGCTTGTATTTTGGATTTAAATGAAATCTATTTCAAATTAAAGATAATTTCAGGAGATTTAAACAGTATAAATTTTGTGGGAATCAGAGTTTCGTAGAGGAAGTTATGAACGTCGGAATTTTAGGTGTATAAAACTGATTTAATGACTTAATAGCTTTTGAAGAAAAGGGAGTGTAGCGTACGCGACCTGCACGCGCGATGCAAGCTATGCTCACTGTTTCGTAATCTCGCGTACGCGGGGTAAGGCCTGCGTACGCAAAACTCAATTTTTGAAAGCTCGCGTACGCAAGAGTATGCACGCGATGCGAGCCCCCTATTTTAGCAAAAAATAAGGCTTTTTAGTGCTAAGTCAATTCTCTAACTTTCCAAACCTCTATAACTACCTTCTAAGACCTAATACCTAGTTTTTAATCATAAAAAGGAAAGGGGACCTATAGAGAAAGGTTGTGAAGAAGAAGAACTTAGATTGAGAACTTTAAAAGAAGTTAAACATGGTATGAAGTGATGATGTAAGTTGAGAAGCGCAGAAATACTGAGTTTTGCGATGAAATGTTGAGAATGATGAATAAGACATAATTGAGGATGATGAAATGTTGATGATTGACTTGAGATTGAATGAATTCTTGAATGAGATACCTAGACAGTAGCAAGGATTGTGGTTCGTCCCACTTGCTCCGGGTCAGTGATTGAGATACCTGGGCAGTCACAAGGATTGTGGTTCGTCCCGCTTGCTCCAAGTCAGTGATTGTAAAGCTTGGGTAGTAGCAGTAGTAGTAGATTATTTCACTTACTCCAGGTTGAGCTTATAAACACCCACCTGGGTAGTAGCAGCAGTAGTGGTTACTCTACTTGCTCTGGGTTAAGTGGGTAGTAGTAAGGGGGTTGTGGCTCAATCCCACTTTCTTTGCGATGGGTGTTTCTGTCCAAGGTTAGCTACCAGGACATATCGGGTTTGGCTATATAACCGACAGATAGTATCACCAACCATAGGGCAAGCATTCATCATGTGCATTTGTTTGTTTTGTTTGAGTATGCATTACTCGAGTTTGCCTATTTAAATTACTATGTCTACTTGATATCTGCTTTACCTACTGTAACTGCATCCTATTTGTGTTTTCCTTGCCTGTATTGTTTGTCTGTGCAACTAAGTGGCCCCTTGTCTGGCGGAGGAGTGACGAGGGCAGTTCCACCGGAGTTTGGAGGGTTAGAAGAAGGAGAGATTGAGGTGTTAAGCTAAAATTGGACTAGAACTTAAGTACCATAGATAGTTCACCTAGTTTTTAGTTTAAAGTATAACATCTGAGTGTTGGAGTTCTAGGATTGCTTCTAACTTTTTCGGGACCTTATATATTATTTATGTGGGCACCACTACCATGCTGAGAACTCCCGGTTCTCATTTCATATAAATATTATTGTTTTCATATGCAGGACGAAGCACCGCACTGAGCATTCTAGAGACTCTTGTAAGCGAAGAACTATCTTAGGACTCGATTTTTGTATTTTGTCCCTCCTAGAGGTTGACTTTGAGGAATAGAAATTATGTTTATCTTTTGGACTTTTATATATTTGTCTTTTGGTTTTCTGTATACGCTTTCTATCTTTCTGTTTCTCGTGAGCGTTGTACCTTCGATTTGTTTTCATCGTACCCCTTTTCTTTCAAGGCTCCTATATATATATATGTATATACTTTCAGAGGTCGTAGCGCCTCGCCACCTCTGTTTTACATCCTAGGTGTAAAGTTATGTGTGGTAGGGTGTTACAAGATTCATCCTCCTAGGGATGCATGGAGACTTAAAGTTATGATGTTAAGAGTGTGAGTTGTGCCTTCCTTTGAAAATTATGTGGTGGCTAATTCAATGGAGATGGTCTTGGTTAATGAAAATGTAATTTTCTTGTTATATGACAATATTTTTTGTTTAGATCTTTTAATTATTTCTTATAGTGATTTATTTTTTTATCTTCACCTTATTTTAAAGGAAGTCATGTTTTAGTTTGAAAAAAATACTGATGTTTGATATTGGGATGGTTTTTGTTCTATATATTTTTTGTTTTAAATTGATTTTGTCAACGTTTTCATAATGTTTCTGGTTTTCTATAATTTCCAGCGTTGCAAGATACAGGCTAGTGTTAAGAAGCAATTGATTAATATATTTAGAGATGTCATTGTTGAAGGAGATGTCTATAGAATGGCTTATTTTGGTGTTGTTCCAAACCAAGGTGGTTATAGAGCAAGAGAGCATGAGTTCAAGTTGGCTTTCTTGCATCGTACTACTGTTATTGGTGTTAATGATGATATCATCCCTAGGAATTATTTCATTGTTTATCCTTTTTCTGAACTTTTGAAGATGACTAACGATCATCCCTATTTAGTTGGTATGTTCTGTTGTATTAATTTTTTTTTTCCAAATTTTTCTATACAATGAGCCATATTTGCTTTGAGTGTTTGATATGTTTTTATAGATATCAATAGGCTGCTAACATCTATTGGTGAGGAGAAAGAGTATGCAAGAGAAGGGAAAATTGTGAAGATGATTGTTGTCGAGCTTGCTCTTAAATAAAATGTTAATATGTTTATTAAATATTTTTATTTATATTAAAGCATTATTTTTTTCTTCACCACCACTATTGTTGCTGCTTGATAATGGCGTTTGCTCATTATTTGGTTGTAGTTTCCATTCAAGCTTTCCCGAAGTTCCCAAAATCTTCCTTATTGATATACATCATTTCAAATTTCATCAAACTGTTTAAATTTGTCTCATTTTCTCCTTTCCAAACCGATAGACAACATCCTCTATTTCCCATATTCCACACGGTCGACCATAAAGGTAAGAAGGATAAAATATTATTTTTCTTAATGACTGTCAGGTCAGAGATCGAATTCTTAAACTTCTTTTAAATATTCTGGTAATGTACATGTTCTTTGGTTTGTTAATTGAACCATTTTCTTCAATTGAAATATTTGTTATCTAATGCAATGTTATCTTATCTTTCAGAAATTCTAAGGGAATATTTGTTATATAAGTTAATAGATGACATAAAGTGTGATTTACTTAACCTTAGCATAGATCATCGATATATTCGACTGGTGTATGGATTTTATGATGAATGCCTTCGAAAATATGGTTTAGTCAATGTTTGGAGATATTGTTTTGATATATTCAATTACTTAAGATTTGTTAATATCTGATTTATCACAAGTTTTTATTCATACAAATGACTTTCTGTGGTCAATAGAAAGCAAAATAGAGATATCATATAAATATTACTTGATCCATCTGTTCCATATGGGTTCCTTATCCAGAAATATTGAAAGCCAAATTACTATAAAATTCCTGAAATTGTCTTTCATTGGATTTTTGCTTTTGTTATTCTTTAGTTAACATTTCAACTATGAAATTCATACTCAAATAATATATTATGCTAAAAGTTTTAACATGATGAAAGTAAATATATTTGTTTCTATTTTAAGAGCCGAAGAGAGGTTTGGATAGACTTGAGTTGGTTCAAAAATTAAAGGATGCTTTATTTAGTTTATCTTTAAATGTGGTATAAAAGGGAAAGGGTATGGTTTTAAGAAAGTGTTTAGGTTAATGATTTCAAGAACTTTATGCTGATTAGTATGACATCTTGCCTAATGAAAAATATATGGAGCTAACACGATGTAAATTGCTTTTACTAAATACTTTTCTATGTTAACATAACATTGTAGCTTGTCCACCCTGATCGAAAACAGGATTTTCAGATAGGAAGACACACTATTAAAGTAAAATTGAAGATGGCTCAAAATGAAAGAATTTTAAAAATGTGTATATGCTTCTAATCCCTATCTGAATCACTGAATCTTGATATTAGTTGTGATTTGTTGATGTTAGAAGTGTTTATGAATTTTGATGTCGGTACTTTTCTTTATAAAGTGGTTGATTGATTGATTGATAAAATATCAAGAAAATTTTAGTCAAATAAAGTAGGTAAGCCAATTTGTGCATGTGAGTCAAAGGGAGTAGTTGTGATGTACTTAGGTAACTTGTGGCCTACTCCTTTCTCTTTTAGTTTTTCAATTTTCTTTTAATTTAAAAAACTCTTTTCTTTTTTAGTCAGAAGTCATTCAAAACAGCTGAGATAACCTAATGTCTACCGTTATCGTGACATTATCGGTAAGTGGTCTGGTATGAATGAGGTGTTGTCATGATTTTTAGTCATACATGTATCAATTTGTAGTTTCATTGCAAGATCTATTTTATTATTTCATCAATGATAGTTTATATGTTGAATTCTATTTATGCAGAATTTTACTCATTCACGTGTTCTAGAATGCATTTGTTTAAAATTACTTATTCGATATATCTATACATAACTAACAACATCATGAATTCTTCACCGAGGTGGATTCTTCTCCCACTTTGAATTGTTCTTCAAAAAGAAAAAATAAATTCATTATGTTTAGGTGGGGGAAGTGATTCTCTTACCTGATTTTCAGTGGGATCTCACATGGAAAATCAAATTTTGGTGGTTTGATGGGTGAAATGACATTATTTTCTATAACAAATAGTACTCTTTCTTGATTTTTAGTGTGCTCTCACATGCAAAATTAGATTTTGGTGGTTTGGTGGGCGAGAAATAACGTCATATTCTATAATAAATAGTACTATCATCTATTAATCTGTCAAAAAAATATTTGGTCAATGAGAGTAGTTATCATAACTTGTGGCCTACTCTCACTTCTACGGTCCCACACTCCTTTTTCATTTTTCTTTTCTTATTATTACTCCATGATATAAAAGAATGTGAGAAGAAGAAGATTTGTGTGATCAGCGAGTGAAGGGAAGATGAACGTAAGAGATAGACGGAGATCTGGTGTGCTCAGGTGCAATACCAGTGGAGCACTTCTAATAGCGTGAGTTTATTTTTTGTGACTCCCATTCGAGTAAATTTTTTAAGCATTTTTCACAGTCTATTCACCTTAATGATCCAACTCAAAACACCACAGACAAGGTCGGATCTTCCGGATCAAAGAATGCTGTATCTTTGGGTTCTAGCCTCTACTATAGAGACCCAAATCTCCCTGTAAATTGGCTGAACTGGTGTCTCAAGAAGTCCCCAACGACGTCGGGGATCGGCCGTCTGAGAGATGTATAATCAAGCTGGTAGTTCGTGCTTTCCACTGAAGTATTCACACGAACCAAAGTAGACGCGGGTGTTTGTTAGGCACGTTTGTCTTAGTATGATGAACAGAGCTGATTGTCACTGATCATCCTATTCACCATGTTGAAGAACGAGTATACATCTTAGAATTAATCAAACACAGATCGAAGAAAAACAGAAATACTTTTATTGATTCATAGGACTCAGCAAGGCTCCTCCCCTCAACCTAGGAGGTTTAGAAACTCATACTAAAAAGAAAATACAATGATAAAACTCGAATATGGTGTAAAGTGTGTGTCTCTCTGACGATCGGGATTCTCTATCGGTAAAGAAATTTTATGAAAAATATAATCGCGTTGCAAGTATAGTTTCTAAACCAATAGAGAATCCTTTCCTACAAAAGTTTGGTTGTCACAAGTAACAAAATCCAATAAAATTTATAACCGAAGCATTTAAACCTCGGGTCGTCTTCTCAAGGAATTGCAGGGAAGTATGATTTATTATTAGTTATGGAAAAGGTAGAATTTTGTTTTGGGTTTTTAAAATAAGGAACAAGTAATTTAAATAACAGGAAAAATAAATTAATAATTAGAAAATCTCTTGGCAAGGTATGAGAACTCGAAATCCTATCCTAGCTATCCTTATCAGGTGTGATGAGAATTGTTTATTGCTCCCACTTAGTCAACCCTTACTAAATAAAGGAAAGTCACGTGGACTAATTAATTTGATTCTTCAGGTCCTAGTCAACTCCTATGGAAAGACTAGCTTACAGGGATCCAAATCAATCAGCAATCCCAATTTCCAATCAACTGCTGAGTTTGATAACTCAAGTGTCACCAATTACTTAACCAAAGCCAAAAGGGAGAAAATCTACTCGAATAAAAATGCCTTCAGATGGGAAGCAGCAGTAACATAAGTAAAAGAAAGAAATCTTAAATCTAAAATACCTCGAATTATATTAAATAGAAAATTCAAATCTAACATGGAAAGATTCATAAGCCAATTTGGTAACATAAGTCAAATACAAGTAAAAGCATTAGAGTATCTAAAACTAGAAGAGAAACATTAATTAAAGGAACATTGAACCTGGCATTGAAGTAGTAATCATAAAATAAAATAAAAAGGAATCCTAATCCTAAAATCTAAGAGAGAGGAGAGAACCTCTCTCTCTCTCTAAAACTACATCTAAAACCTAAAATTGTGAATTATGAATTGTTGAATGAATGGATGGATTTTCCCACTTTATAGCCTCTAATCTGTGTGTTCTAGGCCGAAAACTGGGTCAAAAATAGCCCAGAAATCACCCCCAGCAATTTTTGGTACGTACAGGTCGCTGCAAAGTCACGCGGAAGCATCGTTTACGCGTTAGCGTGGATTGGGTTTTTGCCAGGTCACGCGTCCGCGTGATCCACACGTTCGCGTTACCTGGCTTCGAAGCAGCTATAGCAAATTATATATCGTTGCGAAGCCCCGGACTTTAGCTTTCCAACGCAACTAGAACCGCTTCATTTAGACCTCTGTAGCTCAAGTTATGGTCGATTTAGTACCAGGAGGTCAGGCTGGACAGCTTTAGCAGTTCCTTCAGTTTCTTGTATTCCTTCCACTTTTGCATGCTTCCTTTCCATCTTCTAAGCCATTCCTGCCCTGTAATCCCTAAAATCACTTAACACACATATCACGACATCGAATGGTAATAAGAGACGATTAATATTAGCAAATATAAGGCCAAAGAAGCGTGTTTTCAATCATAACACAAAATCCGGAAGGAAAATGTACAACATGCAAATCATATGAATAAGTGTGTAAAGAATTGATAAAAACCACTCAATTGAATACAAGATAAACCATAAAATAGTGGTTTATCACTCTCCCTATGGAGAATGTAAAATAAGTCTTAAATACTAAATAAATGACTAGTAAGGGTAAAACAGTCTATCTAGTGCTAAAATCCACTTCAAGGGCCTACTTGGTGAATGTTTGGGCTGAGCTTTGATGAGATCCACGTGCTAGGGAACCTCTAGGGCATTGAACACTGGCTAGGGGGTCCTCTCTGGGCATTTGGACGCTGGTCTCTGCTCTTTGGGCGCTGGATACCTGGAAGGGGGCAGGAGGTTGGCGTTGGACGCCAATTTTGGGCCTTCTAATCTGGAGCAAAGTATAAACTATTATACATTGGGAAAGCTCTGGAAGTACGGTTTCCATAGCCGTTAAGAATGCTCCATTTGGACTTCCAGAAAAGCTCTTTCGAGTGCAAGGAGGTCAGATCCGGACAGCATCTGCAGTGCTTCCTCTGTCTCTGAATCAGACTTTTGCTCCAACTCCTCAATTTCAACAAGAAAATACCTGAACTTGTACAAAAACATACAAACTCATAGTAGAATCCAAAAATATGAATTTAACACTAAAACCTATAAAAACTTAATAAAAACTAAACAAAATATACTAAAAAGTATATGAAAATGATGCCAAAAAGCGTATAAAATATCCACTCATCAGTTTCCTCACATAAGTACTCCCCGTGTATCGCTTGCCTATGGAAATTATTAAAGTTCCTTGGTGGTAAGCTCTGTTAACTCATCCTTGATGCTGCCATCTTATGTTCACAGTCTTCAATCAGTTGACTCTTATTGACAAGCTTTGGAAAATTCCGTATCTCTAGTGGGACCAATGAATGCATCAGCTCATTGCGATGTCCTCCTTCGTACTTCAAACACTTCCATTCTTTAAAATCATCTGGGTTTTCCTGACAGATCTTAGAGAATCGGCACAAATCCTCAAATTTTTGAGTTTACTCTGCCACTGACATATTCCCCCATGTCAACTGCAACAGTTCCATTTCTTTAGCATCACGAACAGATCTAGGAAAATACTTTTTGTAAAATTTCTCCTTAAAAGCATACCACACAATCTCTTCCACCTCCTGTCTCAACAAGCGTTACACTCCATGCCACCAATGTTAAGCTTTTTCCTCCAGCATATAGGTTGCAAATTCTACGTGTTGTCCTTCTGGTACATGTTGTGCTCGCAGCGACTTTTCGATACTGCAAAACCAGTTATCAGCTTCAGTAGCCACTAGCGTTCCTCTAAATTTGGGCAGATTTACTTTCAGAAAAGTTGTCAGCGTTATAGGGTTATCGTGATTTCCAACTTCTTCATTATCATTACCATTTCCACTACGCTCACCATTGTGTCTCCCGTTACGATCTCCATTCCTCTCTCCTAAACGGTCAATTGCTCACGTTGTCGCAGTTTCCGTTTCATGCATAACCTCAGCCATGGTGTTCATCGCAGCTATAAAAGCATTTGCATCCCTTGTTGGATCATCTATAGGGTTCGTACCATGCCTACCACACCCTCGTCCCGGTGCAGCCAATATTAAGGTGATCAGTCTTAACATTTCAAGTAAAGTGTGAATAGCTTCTAAAATGGATACACAGCGATAATCATGCAATTCATATCACAAGGATATCTTATATGCATGAGACACAACTCAGAGTATGCAATGAAGCATGATTCAGTCCATTTCCCCAGGCTTTAATAGGAATGAACTGCTCTGATGCCAAATTGTAACGACCCAATTCACAGTACGTCATGATTATACTAAAAACCAAGTGTCACCAACTTGCTTACCCAAAACTTTTAACTATTTACTATTAAGCCTGTAATCGTATTAGTGCACTATTGAATTTTTGGGAAAATTTTCACTTTATAAAAAGATTTGCGAGGGTAGCTAATTAAACATAGACAGCCCATAATAAGGAACTAAGTAAAGCATGCACAAGGCCAACATTATACATAAATATAACTTATATCATAGATCATATATAAATATAAAGGTATTGTCATATATATTACAAGTTAGCGTAGAACCCTTCACATCTTGCTACTACGTATAAAATCAATACTCCGGGACCTGGTTCATATAGGAAGCCCCAAAGCTGGCACCTAAAACTAGCCTAGTCAACTATATACACCCTACTCTCTCAGTGAATCTAATCAAAAGTGAGAGACTAACACAAAAGCTAGGCTAACACACAAAAAGAACTACCAAAAGGCAACTTCCTTAGCTCCCAAGCATCAACTATCATCATCAGAGGAAATCATAATCAAATCTGAACACTCCTCATGATCCTCATCCTCATCATTTGAAATCTCAATAGTCTCAGGAAGGGCTCTGGCACTCGTACTACTGGTTTGACCAACACTCGTCGGTTCACTAATGGAGGCAGTGAGTGGCTCCTCAGATGACAGTTCAGATGAAGATACTGAGATCTACTCTACAGGAATATCCTTCTCCGGTATAGGCTCTGGTATATGCTCTTTCATAGGCTTAGGCTCAGGGTCCACCTGATCTGCAGGCTAATCGGGATGCTAATGAGATACAGGCCTGTCATGGAACGGGTGAACAGAGCATCCGGATGGAGCCAGTGCAACAGAAACTCATAAGGCATATCGGGGTTATAGTGTGGAGTGTTAATCAGATGACGGAGGGGGTGGTCACGCAGAATGTACATACGGGTCCTAATCTCTGCAGCTACTATGTAAACCTATGTTGTACAATATCCTCATATATATAGGGAGGGTCCATCTCGTAAAACAGAACTCCGGCCTCCATCTGAAGGGGGAGGAAGGAAAGGGGTAAGAACTAGGAGTTCTTAGTAGGGTCGGAGTAGTTAGTCAAGTCAGGATTATCACAATTCAATTAATCCACAACAAAATATACAAGTGTCACAGAGAAGTATCTAATCACCATAATTCAGAATAATATTAGGGAATGCATAAACACAAGACAATCACAACCAATTTCACCGTATCAAGTAAAATGCAAATGCACAACAAGGATGATGCTTGTCTAGTCCTATCGTAGGTAATGAGCTTGTTTGTCGGTTTCGACCCGAATCCAACACATTCTGACTCGCAAGTCAGATAAGGAATTCTAGTGACATAACCTCTGCAAGTTTTTACTTCTTATAGGCGCTAATTCTCCAGCTGAAGCATACGACCCTTTCTCCTGGAAGCCATTTGATGAACGGATATTTTATACGCTTTTTGACATCGTTTTCATATAGTTTTTAGTATATTTTGTTTAGTTTTTATTAAGTTTTTATAGGTTTTAGTGTTAAATTTACATTTTTGGATTCTACTATGAGTTTTTGTGTTTTTGTGCAATTTCAGGTATTTTCTGGCTGAAATTGAGGAGCTGGAGCAAAAGTTTGATTCAGAGACAGAGAAAGCACTGCAGCTGCTGTCCGGATCTGACCTCCTTGCACTCGGAAGGGCTTTTCTAGAGCTACAGAAGTCCAAATAGAGCGCTTTCAACGGCTATGGAAAGATGACTTCCAGAGATTTCCAACAATGTATAATAGTCAATACTTTGCTTCAGATTAGAAGGCCCAAAACTGGCATCCAACGCCAGCCTCGTGCCCTCTTCCAGGTGTCCAGCGCCCAAAGAGCAGAAACTAACATCCAAACGCCTAGAGAGGACCCCCTAGACAGCGTTCAATGCCCTAGAGGCTCCCTATCACATGGATCTCATCAAATCTCAGCCCAAACACTCACCAAGTGGGCCCCAGAACTGGATTTTAGCACTAAAAAGATTGTTTTACCCTTACAAGTCATTTGTTTAGTATTTAAGTGATTAGAATTATGTTATTCGAACCTTTAATCAGCGTTTTATAGATTTTACATGTTTTCCCATTGTATTTTCCTTTCAGTATGAGTTTCTAAATCTCCTAAGATGAGGGGAGGAGCCCTGCTGAGTCCTATGAATTAATAAAAGTATTACTGTTTCTCTTCGATCTGTGTTTGATCAATTCTAAGATGTATATTCGTTCTTCATCAATATGAATGCGTTGAACTGGCATAAGGTTATCACATTCTACATGGGTTCAGAGTGCGTCTTTCATTGGACAATGATGAACCTCCAACTTGATTATACATCTCTCAGACGGCTAATCCACGACTTCGTTGGGGACTTGTCGAGACATCAATTCAGCCGATTTATGGGGAAATTAGGGTCTCTGTTGTAGAGGCTAGAACTAATGGTGCAACATCCTCCGATCCATAAGATTCGACCTTGTCTGTGGCACTTTGAGTAGGATCACCAAGGAGAATGAACTGCAGGAGCTTCACCCTCAATCAGAATGGATCCACACTAACCCTAGGGTTCAGATCTAGAGGAGTATTGGTGGCTGCTCAAACCAGCGCCAATCACATATAGACTACCATTGAAGACATCATTCACAAGCAAAGGAAACAGTACTACCAGAGTTAATGCAGAAAGACAAAGCAACTCCAATCCTCAACTATATTCCTATTACTGATTCTATTTTATATATGAAGTATTAGCACCCTATTATATTAGACCTTTTTCACTCTATCAATCCAACAACCTTTTGATTCGCCTGACTAAGACCTGCAAGATAACTATAGCTTGATTCAAACCACAATCTTCGTGGGATCGACCCTGACTCACTCAGGTATTACTTGGACAACCCAGTGCACTTGCTGGTACTGCTGTACAAAAGTGTGGGATTCGTGCACCAAGTTTTTGGCATCGTTGCCGGGGATTGTTCGAGTTTGGACAAACTGACGGATTATCTTGTTCCCTAGATTAGGTAATTTTTTTTATTGTGTTGAGTCTTTTATTTTTTTCTTCTTCTTCAATTTTTGGAAAAAAAAATTTCAAAAATATTTTTATTTTCTTTGTTTAATCTTTGTTCTTGGTTTGATTCTTTTGTTTTTTGTTCTTGGTTAAAATTTTTGAAAATTCTGAGTCCTTTTTGTAAAATTTTTCAAAATTAGAGTCTTTTTGTTTGAGTTTTGTTTTAATCTTTAAGTTTGGTATCTTCTTGTTTATTTTCTTTAATTTTTCAAAAATTTGTGTTTAGTTTTTCAAAAATTTAAGTTTGGTGTCTGTTCTGAGGGTTACCTGAAACTGGGAGGTCGATCTCGGAGGAGATCTTCTGGTTTGGTCAAGGCTGCGATGTCTGACTTGTTGGAGTAGGAGGTGCTGCTGGCCCTTGTTCACCGGAGGGGTGTGGTACCTGCAAGAGACTCCGATGCTTAAGTCAGTACGGGCTTTAGGCAAATTTTTTGTAGAATTGGAGTATCTGTTATACCTGGGTGCTCCAGTGTATTTATAGTAGTGTTTTGATGACTTTCCTTTGAGATAAGTTTGTTATCTTATCTTATCTTTTGGTGAGTGAGACCATTATCTTTGGCCGACCGCCTTCTAGTGGGAGGCGTCCTTTTTGCTATGGGCCTTCTTGGGCCTTCGTGGCAATTTTCCCGATCTCTTTGTGAAGAGCCTGTTTGGTCGACCAACCTTTAAAGACGTCGGTCATTTTGCTCTAATCCAACCCGGACCTCATAGCTCGGTCAGGGTATGAACAGTGCCTCTGCTTGAGCTTCGATCTTCCCGCGAGATCATGCTTTATGGGCCTCGACCTCTTTGGGGAAGTCGTGCTCAAGCATCTTTCTTTTGGATGTTCCCGCTTGCTTCTTCTCATGCGAATCTTGCGTTTTTGAATGTCCTTTTAGTAATGCGAAGCGTTTTTTCCTTCGCTCCTTAATTGAGGAATTACTTTCGAGGGCATTATTCCCTTGGGAGTGTGCGAACGTCTTTAAGGATTTATTGCATGGGCCTTTGTTTGTTTTGCTATTTTTTTCCCTCTTTAAACATTGTTTGAACTCGAAGAGGGGGTCTTTGCTCTTTTGTTCCCTTTTTGCTTCATTTTGCTTCTCGCTTTTCTGCAAAAAACTTCTTCGTCTGGTTCTTTCAAGCTTTCTGGAGCTTTTTGAGAGGCGTTCGTGGATTGTTGGTGTTTTTGCTGTTCACCTGTTGCTTTCGCTCCTTTCTTCATTGCAGGTTGGTATTCTTGTTTTCTGCCTTTCGTATTTTTCTGGTTTGATAGCTTCGATTCTCCCGTGTTGGCTTTTGGTGATATTGCATGTTTATTTTACAAAAAGTTTATATCTTTTTGCTTTGCTGTACCTTTGAAAAAATATTGGTGCCTGGATTTCTGTTTTTCTTTTTGTGTTTCTGAGAGTTAGGGTTTTGACTTGCAACATTTCTTCCTTTTTGTATTCTGCATTGTTGCCTCCAAAGGGTGCCCTTGGGTTTTGATTCATTTTTTTATGTTTTTGTGAACCTTGGGGCGCTCTTTTTTATTGTTGTTTGTTTTTTACTTATCTGATTCTGCCTGAGTTACTTAGTAGTGATGCTTCTTTCATTTTCTTGCTGTAGGTGTAGTTTTTATGTTTTCTCATAGAAATATTGTCGAAATGTCCACAAAGGTTCCTTCTGGTGTGGCTGACTAATTAGATTCCATAGTGCTAGGGTGTGTTTCTGTGGCGGATCCTGAATACTGTGAGAAATTTAGGAGATTTCATATGGATTGTGAGAGTAGGGAGGACGAGAAAAACTACAAGCTAGTGTCCTCTAATCCCGAGGAGAGGGTTAGTTTTCCCCCTTTAAGTCCGGCGGAACGTCCTTTCTTTTATGCATATGACTGCTTCTTCATGAAGTTAGGCGTTACTCTACCCTTTACCGAGTTCGAGTCCGACCTTCTTTGGAACTGTAATCTTGCCCCTTCTCAGTTTCATCCTAACTCCTGGGCCTTTATGAAGATTTTTCAGCTTCTATGTCAGGAGTCGAGTGTCCGACCTTCCCTTAGTCTTTTTCTCTATCTGTTTGTGTTGACTAAGCCGGGGGTGGCCAAGAAGAAGGCATCTTGGATCTCCTTCTGGTAGGGGTGTACATGGCCCACCCCGCCCCGAAGACCCGGCCCGACCTCGAATACTTTAGGGGCTAATTTAGTGTGATTTCATTGGGTCTAAGGCCGAGTAAGGGTCTCAAAAATGGACCCGGTCATTATTTCGGGTCGGGTCCGAGCCGTAGTTCGGGTCACCCGAACTCGGCCCGGTGGCCCAGTCATCATACACAATTAATATTTTGTGTTATTAGTGATAGATGATGGCTATTCTTATGTGGAATTTAAATATTGTAAACCTTAATATTTTGTGTTATTAGTCATTATAAGATTATAAGTTAATGTTTTATGTTAAAAATGTATAAGACTTTAGACTAATGCATAATATTGTGTTATTTGTATTGATTTAAATATTTGGTGTTATTAGACAATATTAGTATTGATTATGGTTATGCTTTAATTTTAGAGAAGGGTTGGTTCTTGTTATATTTTTTTAAGTAAATTTTACTACGTGAATTGTGAAATAATGGTTGGAGATTAGGTGATTTTTACATGCTAAAGACCCGGTTTTCACCCGGTTACCCGATTTTCACTCGGCCCGAAGGTGCATAGGTTTCATCGGGTCTAGGATCGGGTTAGGGTCTAAAAATTAGGCCCAATCTATATTTCGGGTCGGGCCTGGGTTAAGCTATACCCGGTGTGGCCCGGCCCATGTACACCCCTACCTTCCGGGTTAACCAAGGAAAGAAAGTTTTTTCTATTTTTGATGACTCCTTTCATGATTTTAAAAACTTCTATTTCAAAGTCTAAGCTGTTGAGGAAGTTCACCCCTTTTTCTTGGATGAGAACAATGAGCCCATTTTCCCTTTATGGTGGCAAAAAGAGCCTGTAGTCCTTAAGTATTCTTTAGATAGTCTGGATGAGGTGGAGAGGGCCTTTGTGGGTGTTTTGGAGGAGCACTGGGGAGAACCTCCTCATTTGGATACTAAGAGGTTTTTAGGGGATCCTTCCCTTCTCCGCTCCGAGCTAGGTAGTGCTTGATTTCTGCCTTTTTAGAATTTATACTTGTAGTTATGTTTTTGTCGCTGTTCGTTGTATGACTGTTTTCCTGATTTCTTTCAGAGATGGTGTCGTCTTCTGATTCGATGAAGGTATTCCGTAAAAAAAATGGCAGTGGCAGCCCAGAATCTGTCGAAGAAGACGTCGAGGGATCCTCGTTTCACTTCGAGGTTTTGGGGTGCATTTCAGAAGGCTTTCAGAATCCGATTAAGCTTGAGTACAGCTTACCATCCTCAGACATATGGTCAATCTGAGAGGACGATTAAAACACTAGAGAACATTTTGAGGGCTTGTGTTTTGGACCAACCGGCGAGTTGGGATCGGTATATGCCGTTGGTAGAGTTTGCATACAATAATAGCTACCATGCGAGTATCGGAATGGCTCTGTATGAGGCCTTGTACGGGAAAAAATGTCAATCTCTGCTATGTTGGTATGAAGCTGGGGAGAAAAGCTTGTTGGGGCCGAAGATGATAGCTGAGACCACTGAACAAGTCAAGAAAATCTGAGATAGGATACTTACTGCGCAGAGTCGTCAGAAAAGTTACGCTGATCAAAGGCAGAAGCCCTTGGAAATTGAGGAAGGAGACTATATTTTCCTTAAAGTTGCTCCAACCACAGGAGTAGGTAGGGCAATTAAAGCAAAGAAGTTGAATCCTCAGTACATTAGTCCGTTTTAGATCCTGGAGAGGGTTGGACCGGTGGCGTATCGAATGGCTCTACCACCTCACCTTTCAAACCTGCACGCGTATTTCACGTGTCGCAGCTTCGGAAGTATACTCCTGATGCTAGCCATGTGTTAGAACCTAAATCGGTTCAGTTGAAAGAAGATTTGACACTTTCGGTGACTCCGGTCAGAATTGACGATACTAGTATCAAACGGTTGCGTGGAAAAGAGGTCTCGTTAGTCAAAGTGGCATGGAGTCGAGCCGGTGTTGAGGAGTACACTTGGGATCTTGAGTCGGAGATGCGAACTGATTACCCGCACTTATTCTCAGGTAATTGAATTTGAATTTTGTGGCAAAATTCCCAATTAGGTGGGTAGAATGTAAAACTCGGTTAATTAATGACTAATTAGCCCATAAATGAGAATTTATTCTAGAAAGCCGAAAATGTGATTTTTATAGCTTAATATGATAGAAGAGATTGAGACGAGAATTTTGATACCAATTTTATAGAAATCGGCCCAAGATTGGACCGAACGGGCCAAACCGGGCCAACCGGACCCATATTGGACCCTTGGCCCAACCAAACTAAACCTAAACCCTAACAAACAGCACTCTCTCCTCTCTAACACTCAAGCACGCTGAAAAAAGGAAATGAGAGGGGAAGAACACTCTCTCAAAGTTCTACCTCTCATTTGATCTTCAAACCACCATAACTTTTGATCTGGAGCTCCGATTGCCGCACCGTTTACGGGAATGTGTTCACCATGAAAAGCTCTACAAAACCCACTACTTTATTCTTGAGGTAAGCCACGAATCTAGTCCAATTTTCTCAGCCATAAATTCGAAATTTTGGGTGAAAAGTGTTGAGATTTTGGGCTCATTGATGTTATAGGATCTAACTAGCTTGAAGAAGAAGAGAAATTTTGTCTTCTTGATCCTTGGGTGTGGTAAGATTCTCAACCCTAGTGGAATTTGTTGATTTATGATGTTGGGTATTGAGTTGTTGTGTTTGGATGTGATAATTGTGGCTTAGGTAGTGTGTATGTGAATATTGAAACTTGATTGAGATTTTGGAAAGCTTGGAAAAGGGCTTTGGTGTGCTAAAAATCTGTTCTTGGAGGTGTTGGAGCTTGGTGATCTTGTGAAAAAGTGAATTGGAAGTGCTCCGGGTTGAGCGGAGAAATCGGCTAAGGTATGGTCTCGGTTTCCTGTATCTAAAATGTAATGTGGTGTGAAAACTTAGGCTAGAGGCCCTTAGATAGGATTTGAATGGTTGATGTTGTTGAATGGTTGAAATCAATTGTATGGTCATATATGTGATTATGAATATTGATAATTTGGTGGTGTGATGCATGAGAGATATGCATGTTTTGATATATGATTGATAATTGGTTGAGGTTGAAATGTGGGTGAAACCATGTTGAGAATGAGGGTGGTGATGATTTTATGTATTGATGATTGATTGGAAATGGTGTTGTTGGAAATTGGAATGAGGAAAATATATATAACATGGTATTATGTTTAAATTATATTATTTGATGAGATTGGTCAATATAGTGGGTTGATGGTTATGGTTTTGATAAAAATGTTAACATTTGACTTGAGGAGGCTTGAAGTTGATTTTTGGTATGTTTTGGTTGATTTCAAAAAGGGTTGGAATTGGTTTGTTTTGAAAATGACACTTTGTGGTTTTGTATAAAAATGTGATTTTTGGGCATACTTTGACGGAGCATAACATGGACTCCGGATCCCCGTTTTATGCCAAACTTATTTAGAAATGAAATTGGATCCGGGATGTCTATGCCATTCGAAGAACAAGTGAAAAATGATTTGAAACGAGGAAGTTATGCCCGTCAAAAGATTGGGGTTTGAAACTGTGAATTCTGCAGCTTTTAACTTAGAAAATTTTTTGGCAAAAAGCACTCCCACGCGTAGGCGTGGCCGACACGCACGCGTCGTTTTCAAAGTTTCACTACCCATGCATGTGCGTTGCCCACGCGTGCGCATGGCCCACGCGTACGCGTCGATGAGCGAATTCAATTGGCCCAGCCAAATTCCAAAGAGTTGTGCCTGAGTTGTGCCAGTTTTGTGCCTGGGGCACTAAACGCGCCCACGCGTACGCGTGGCTGACGCGTAGGTGTCACTTGATTTTTCTCCCATCCACGCGTGCGCATGGAGGGACGCGTACGTGTCGCTGTATTTGATGCATTCCACGCGTGCGCGTGGGCGACGCGTACGCGTGACCTTGTTTTCATCCCAAAATTTATTTTTGAGTTTTCAAAGCCAAATTTCATACTTCTAAGCCTCCGATCTCACCCCTTTGTCTTAAAACTTGATGATATGCCTAGCAATGAGAAGGGCTAGCAAATGCGGTAACTTGTGGATGAAGAATGGGGAGAAATGATGATGAATGATGATCAAGGATCATTGTATGAGATATGGTGAATGAATGTGGAAGTGCCTGATATGCCATGAGTCAAAGGGCTGTAATTGTTAATGAATTGGCTGGTCATGGATTGTATTATGAGCCAAATGGCTGAGATATTACCGAGCTACGGGTGAGCTATTATTGAATTATGGCTGAGTATGATTGCATATATGCATATTTAATGAAATGTGAATCTTTCACTTCCACTATCTGAGATACGAGTTTCCTTGGGAGAAGGCAGTGGCTAGCCATCATGTGCTCCAGGTGGAGACTCGATACTCTGCTGACCCTATGTTGTAAGTGTGGCTGGACACTATAAAAGTATGAGCTCGCCCCCGTGAATATACACCAGTGAGGGTGTTGGATATGAATTATGATTTATGATTGAGTATAACTCGAGTTGGGGATGCATGACAGAGGGACTGTCCAAAGGTTAGCTACCAGGACTTGTCGGGTTGGCTATATAACCGACAGATGATATTATCAGCCATTAGGACAGGCATTCATCATATGCATACTATGTGAATTGTTTGGAATTGCCTAAATGACTGCATATTACCTGCTAATTGTCTAAGTATAATATCTGCTTCCTATCTGTATATCTTCTTGTGTGATATAATTGTGTTTGCCATATTATATTACTGCTGGCGGTTGGGAGGTCTGCAGGAATTGGAAAGGGAAGTATTAGTTAGACTGAAGATCTTTAGTCAGTTGTCATTTACAGTTTAGTCAGTTTATAAGCTTTGATTTATCTGGTGGAAGTTCTAGGATTGCTTTCGGCTTTCCCAAGACATTACATGTTAGATATGTGGGTACTGTTACCATACTAAGAACCTCCGGTTCTCACCCATGCGAATTTTGTGGTTTTCAGATGCAGGTCGTGAGGCTACTCGCAGAGGCATGCTAGAGACTTCTGGACTTAGTGAAAATCCTTGTTCTCGGGACTTTACTTTGGTTTTATGTTTTCCCTTAGATACTTTTATTTCCACTAAATAATGTATATGTATATATACTGTTTTGACTCCTCTTAGAGGTTGTTTTGGAGAATAGGTTTTGTATTTTGCCCTCTGGGTTTCCTTTGGGTTTCTTGCTTTATATCTATTTGTATATACTCCTGTGCTCGGGCCAGCTTTCTTTACAACCGGATCTTGAGTTTTAGATATTTGTGTTTTTGACTTTGTGTGGAAAGGTGTTACATTATGGTATCAGAGCAGTTCGTCCTTGTGAGCCTGAGGGATGGAACTGCTTATGCTTCAATGCATACTTTGAGTCTGTGCCTGTGTTAGTTAGGGTATCTAACCGATACATCTAGCATGAAGTCCATGAGTGTACCTTTGGTAATTTGAAGCACTTAACTGGAAATATTGAGTCTGATCACCTCGATATCGCTTGGCTAGTGTGGACAAGACCCGAAGGGTGTCTCATGAACATGAATGAAGTAATTGAAACGAGGAATTCCCAAGAACGAACCAGTGAGGGAACGCCGTGATAGGAATCTTGGCAGTGGTATATATGAGAATGGTGTGTTGATTTTTGGATTGATGAGTGGAACACTTGGAGGTGGATAGTTACTTGAACGATTTGTTTAATTAGGTTTGAGTTGATTGGAGTCTAATGATTTAGGGTAGAAGGGGCTTGTAATTGGATTTGAATGGGAATGAAAGTTTGTGAAAATCGAGCACTTGAGTAGAAATTAGAGGATGACAAATTGTTAGACAGCGGATATTATAAGTTTTAAACGATTAGGTAATATGAATATAGAGATCAAGGATTTTTAAGAGGATGCAATTGAGTCTCACGATGAGCGTAAGCATTATTTCTGTCAGGTTGAGAAAGCTTAGAAGTGGGCCTAGGTTTTGTGATTCGATAGGGGAATATGACATGGATTAATGATTGGATTCTTGGTGGTTAATAATCAGAGTGACGCAACAGAAACTTGCGGAAGCAGTAACACAGGATAGTTACGAATAGGAGCTGTAAAAGTTGACTAAAATATCTTAAGTTTGAATACTCGAATGGTTTAGTGTGTTAATGCAAGTAATGATTCCCAGATAATTGGATTTGATTGCGGCTGTGAGCTTTGATAGTTCTGAAACGGATGAGAAAATGATCGTTGATGCGTAATTGGATTTAGATGATGAGTGAGTGCAAGTCGTTATGTTTGAGATATGAGTACTATGATATTTGGTCATGGTAGCCTTGGATTTAGATTGAGATTTATAATGATTTGTTTTGAAAAAATGAATTTGAAAACCATTAAATTGAAATGTTAATGTTGTACTGAGATTGGTTTGAGGAAACCCGTGACGGGTAGTAAACTCCAGTTTTTTAGGGGAGGTGCTGTCGAAATTTTTCCAAGAATTTAAAAGAGTGTTGGTTATGGTTTTGAAAATGATTTTTATTTGAGTAACTTTAACAAAAGAGATGTGATTCGAATACTTTTATAGATTATTAAAGAAAATCGAATTCTTATGATTCTGTTAACGTGTTATTTCAAACTCATTTGATTTCTGAAAATGAAGATAGTTTTTATTAATTAGTCAAAGACTTTAAAAGAGCAGTTTGTATAAAAATTCGAGGGTTTGGGAATAAGAAAGTAAGTCTGGAGGTTATGCTTGGAGTTGAGCTGTGATTAGTGGTAATTGGCTTGACAGAGAGAGAGGATAGTGATGGAGTATGATTAAGGTATGGTGATGAATTTTGGTTGATTATAGTGATGTGGGATGATGACTATGATTAATGATGACATGATTTGAGATTTAATAAGATGTGAGTTAATGCGATGACGAAAGTAATGAACGAGGCTGTTGGTCGGCGTTGGATGAATGATCGAGATCCTTAGAGATAGAGGAATCAGAGCACGACAACGGAAGTGTGCAGAGTAAAAAGACATTCGAACTACTATGCGTTGGATATAAAGGCAGACTACGCTCACGTACTCGTGGTGACGGACGAAATTTTCGAGGGCAAAAATTTCTGTTAGGGGGGTAGAATGTAAAACCCGGTCAAACCATAATTAATTAACTCATAAATTAAATAGGAGAAAATATGGTTATAAAATCTAGCAATCGGAATTTGATAATTTAAATATGATATTTGGACTCAGTGAATTTTTCTGAGTCGGAATACATAGTTTTCTGCGTAAGAACGCGCACTGGAATTTTGACCGGTAGTACCCACTGAGATCTGTCTGGTACTGCAGCTGGAAAAATTAATTATAAGTGAATAAGGATAAGAAATTAAGATTTATAATTAGGAAAGGTAGAAATATTTAAAATGCGATTTAAAACCCTAATCTTAAAGATTTTGCCCCAAAATTGGGCCAACAGACAAAAATAAGTGAACCGTGTAGTGTGATGAGAACTCCTAGGCTAGATGCCCCTAGGATAAGTTTGAATTGTGCAAATGGTTGGTACTAATATGCATAATTGATATGTAATGTGAATTATTGATTGGGTTGAGAATTGTGTGAATTTGTATGTTTGGTGTGTTGAGAATTTGATGAATTGGATAATAAATGTTGGTTTGTGGTATATGCATTTAAATTGTGAAATTGGACCGGAGGTCGTGAATCTTGGGCCAGAGGCCGAAAAGAGGTAAGAAATGGAAGTTGATATGTGTATTGTGTGATCATATAAGTGATTGGATGGATCTAGATATTGAATGTGTGAATAATTGGTTTGGATATTGAATAATAAGGTTTGAGAAATTAATATGCGAAATTTGATAGTTTTTGGGTGAAGTTGTGTAGAGGGGGTAGGTTTGGTTTGGTTGAGTGTAATCATGTGAATGTGATTGGGTTGTGGTCATTTGGATGAGTGAAAATGAATTTGGCTTGTGAACATTAGAAAAATTGGTGATTTCTAGTTTTGGGGTAAAAACTGATTTTTGACCAACTTTGGCAGTCTGTAACTCGGTCCACGGAGTTCGGAATTCTTCAAAAATGGATTTTTATGAAAGCTTATTCAAAGATCTTTCCAACGGTTCAGAAATGGTTGAAAAAGAAATTTTGTAGAAGAAGTTATGTGTGGTGGAAGTTTGAGGTTCAAAAATGAAATTCTGCGTATGCGTGGTTGCGCGCAGGCGTCACTTGGCTTTTGTCCCATCCACGCGTGGACGGGGGGGACGCGTACGCATCAATGTATCTTGCTGCCTTCCACGCGTGCGCGTGGGCGACGCGCACGCGTGACCCCGTTTTCACCCCAAAGTTGATTTTGAGTTTTCAAGCCAAATCTCAGACTTTTAAGGCTCCATTCTCACCCTTTATGTCCTAAATAATTATAGTATGCCTAATAATGAAAAGAAACTAGGATATGTGGTAACTTGTGGATGAAGTAAAGTGGGAATCAATGATGAATAATGAGTAATGATGAATGTATGAGTTGTTTAGGGTGACGATGGGAGTGCGGTGTATGCCGTAAGCCGAAGGGCTGTATTTAATAATGATTATTGGCTGGTCACGGGTTATGTTATGAGCCGGATGGCTATGGTAAATATTGATTATGGTTGGAAATGAAAATATGGTTTTGAATTATTGTTCTATCTTGAGCTCTCTTTCTCGAAAGTGCGACCCCAGAGAGATGAAGAAAGGCGAGGATCCCCTTCCTTGTTCCTCCTGGTATTTTAAAATCGCCCCCAACGAGATGGTGGGAGGTTAGGATCCCCTCCTTGATTCCTCCTGGGCATATGAGAACATACCTCCTAGGTAGATGCAAGGGTTGTGGTTGCGCCTCACTTGCTCCAGGTTGGTTAGTATAGAGGCTCCCTGGGTGGACACAAGGGTTGTGGTTCGTCCCACTTGTTCCGGATCATTGTTTGAGAATTGGTAATAATGGGGTGTGATTATGAATGAATGTGTATTTGTGATACTTGGGTAGTAGCAAGGGTTGTGGTTTGTTCCGCTTGCTCCAGGTTAATGTTTGAGATTTGATAACAATGATGATTGATTGAGGAAGCTTTAACATGTGGCGAGTATGCCGGAGATGCATATATGATTAATGAACGAATGTGGCAAATGAATAATGTTGGAAAATGTTGAATGTGAGTATACTTGTGTCTTCTCTCTGGTTGTAATGGTGACAAGGCACAGATACCCTCTAATGGCGACAGGGCGCAGATACCCTCTAATGGTGACAGGGCACGTATTCCCTCTAATGATATTCATGCACAACAGAGAGACTGTGCCCGGATTAGCTACCGGACACGTCGGGTTGCAATTTTAGGGTTTATTTTGTAGAGAATTTGGGAGGTTTTATCAATATTCTGTCACACTTATCCATATAAAATGCATGGTTTTGTGTCTCCTTCCCAATTTTGCTTAATGGTTGAAAACATGCTTTTTAGGCCCTAAATAAGCTATATTTTAATCTCTCTCTATTACCATTCGATGCCGTGATCTGTCTGTTTAGTGATTTCAGAGTTTATAGGGGCAAGAATGGTCTAGAAGAGGGAAAGGAAGCATGCATAAGTGGACGATACGCGTGGCTAGGCAGAATCTTATCGACGCGTACGCGTGGATTGTAAAAACCCTTACGACGCGTACGCGTGACGCTCGGCACGTGACTTCTTTAGTGAAGTCGTGGCTGGCGATTTCTGAGGAGTTCCAGGCCTAATTTGAGCTGAATTCTAGAGGGAAAAGACCCAAAGGACCAAGGCTTGAAGGGGATTCACACATTTTACACTTGGCTAGCTAGTTTTTGAACTTGTGATTCTAGAGAGAGAAACTCCAACTTCTCTCTAGGTTTTGACTTTCTCAATTTCAATTTCACTTGGATCCTTTGGTTAGATCTGAATTTGATTCAATTTTATTTTGTTCTAATTTGTAGATCTCACTCTTCTACTCTCAATTTAGTGTTCTTGTTACTCTAGCATTGTAGATCCTGGATTTGGATCTTGTTACTTTGATTTCTATTAATGCATTGAGGAATTTCATGTTCATTGTTGTTAATTGCTTTATTGTTGTTGATTGCTTGTATTAGATAGTTTGAATTCAATTTCTCTTCTCAACTTCACAATGCCTTTCATTCTTGTTCACCAAGTGTTTGAGAAAATGTCAACTATAGCTATGGAGTAGATTTTCACTCTTGGCTTAGGGGTTGGATAATTGGAGATACTTGAATTGTCAAAGCCTTTTGTTGATTAATAATTGAACATTGCTAATTGATTTGAATGACACTAACTCTAGTCTTTCTTTGGGATTTGACTAGGACTTGTGGACTCAAATTGATTATCTCCACTTGACTTTCCTTCGTAGTTAGAGGTTAACTAAGTGGAGCAATAACCAATTCTTATCACAATTGTTGGAGGCAATGAGGATAGGAATTTCAATTTCCAACCCTAGCCAAGGATTTTTACATTGATTGATAATCATTCATTTGCTAGCTTAAGTTCTTGTTTTCCTTAGTTCAATTGTTAATTGCTCATTGCTTTAATTCACGTTCATTTACTTTTCTTGTACTCAACCTCAAACTACCAAGAGAACTCCTAACCAATGATGTGCATCTTATGGCAACTCCTAGGGAGAACGACTCGGGACTCTACTCCCAGTTATTGATTTTGAATTGTGGTGACACATTTTCTATGTTTGATGCGTTATAGCTTGTTGGTTTAGACTATACTCACGACATAATTCTATTGGAAAATTCTATACCGACAAAATATCGCGCATCAAAATGGCGCTGTTGTCGGAGAGTTGCATACGTGTGCCATGTTGTTGGTTAGTGTAAATACGTTGATATGTGAATACTTGTATTTTTCCTTGATTGTTTGCTAGTTCAATTGTTAGTTAGGATTGATCTTTGTTTAGTGCATCTTGTTGTCATGAGCTTTATGCTTCTTTCATTGAATGACGCGTTCACTACCGGATCCGAGCTTAGCCCCTTTTGATCCAGAAATTGAGAGAACTATCTCACATCTTAGGCAAGCTCGGAGACAGTTAGCCTTTGGAGGTGGTGAAAGGGTTCCTACCAATTCACCAACCGTACCCGAGGGTGAATCTGAATCGTCATTTGAGGAAGAAACCATCTATTCCTCCATTGATACTACTAATTCTTCTTCCATTCATTTAGGTACCGATACTATGGCCGCTCCAAGAAGAGTTACTCTTAAGGAAGCCGGTGTTCTGGATTTTGTTCTTCAACCGTTTCAAGTGCGTCATCCGAAGTTAAATGCTAATTTTGAACTCAAAACCACCTTGATTAATCTTCTACCCAAGTTCCATGGACTTCCCGCTCAAGATCCTATTAGACACCTTAGAGACTTTCAAGGTGTGTGCTCAACAACTAGGCGGAAGGGTTCCGATGAGGTTGCTATTTGGTTGCTTGCCTTCCCATTCTCTCTAGAGAGAAGAGCTAAAGAGTGGTTTTACACTTTGCCCGATGAGATTGTTGGTGATTGGAATTTGCTTAGAAGGGAGTTCTTAGATAAATTCTTTCTTCCGGAGGTGACAGATAGATTGAGGAAAGAAATTTCATGCATTGTCCAAGGTGAATTGGAAACACTTTGAGTATTGGGAACGGTTTCGAAAACTTCTTGACTCATGCCCTCACCATATGATTGACACTCTAGTGTTGATTAGCTATTTTTGCCAAGGAATGAAACCTCAAGACAAGATCCTTTTGGATGCTTGACGACGACCAAATTGCATAGGTTAGGAATTTGATTATCAAAATGGAATTGGCGTTGTAAGTATAGTCCTAACCCAACAAATTGACCAAAATTTATGGGATTGTTGTGACCATTCTTTTATGCTTTATTGTATTTGGAGGAGTAAAGATGATAAATCGGGTTGCACCTGCATTTCTCGTTCCTGTTTTATTCTCAGTCATCTGCATATTCTTGGGAATGTTTGTGGCTATGAAGGATAAACCTTCAGGTTTGTTCTTTTTTTCTAAGTCATCCAGTTTGTCATTTTCATTAAAGGATCCATGTTTTAGTTCCATCCAATGCTCATGCACACATGTACACATTTTTCCTAGGCAACCAATACTTGGTTGATTTTCAGAAGCAAGTTGCACTTATGGGATTTTCTCTTTCTGTTTCTTTTGTTTCTTAATGAACACGTTCTTTTTTGGGTTGGAGTGAGAGATTAAGGATCTTGGAACATCATATATAGTACTTTCAATAACAGAGTGTGGTAGAAGTAGCCTAACTCTAATGAAAACTTCTTTTAGTTTATCAATGGGGTAAAACTTCTGTCTCTTTAACTGTTATCAAAAGGATAAAATGCAATGAATTATTTGAATTCTGATTTATCAATTTTAGGAGAACCATTATCTGACAAGAGCATAACCAAATATTCCAGAATATCAACTCATGCATAAAGATTTGTAACTTTTCCGACTGGATCTGGAAATATTTGTTCTAGATTACATTTGTTACTAAATTTTTTTATATAATATTATGCAACTAAATTTTAACATTATTTGACTTGTATTTCATCTTACTGTGGAATAGCTGTAATCAAGTCGAGGCTTATTAGTAGTCTTTTAAGTGACTGGCAAAGTTGCATAGAAAAAGAATAGAAATTGTTCATGTCAACAGTAGGCTTTGAAGACAATCTAGACTTTAGCAGTTTTTGAATTGACTGGCAAAGTTGCATGGGATAAAATAGAAATGGTTCATGTCTAGAATTGTGCTGCTGTAACACATACCACAACAATGTTTGTTTGTTCTTTTATTTATTTTTTTTTTTTTTGACAAAAAGTGAATCAGAATCAGTGGCAAGGCCCTAATAAACATGTTAAAATTTCATAACAAAAGGGTCGTGAACTGTTTAGTAAAGTGACAGACATTGACATTGTCCTCATTTATAATATAGAAATTGCTAATAGATTCTCAACCTTGATATTTGGTTTAAAAATTAGGATCTTTCTTTTCAGAATTGGTTCTTATTCCTGAATGAGAGATTAAAGTGTTCTGTCTTCACCTGTGGTTATTTGAAGAATCTGGTACCCCAAAGGTTCTGACGTGACAAGTCATGCTACATTGTCAAAAGCTTTGTAGCACATAAAGAAAATCAAGGAAACCAACTAATCAACTATGCTTCTCTCCTTTTCTTGAAGGAGTGAGAGTGAAAAATCAATTAAATAATAGGGAAGTAGGGAAATAAGAGTCGATGGGGTTCTTTTTTTTTCTTTTGCATTCAATACTGAATTTACTTATCAACTTGTAGAACCCACATTGCTTGTAATCCCTTGATGATGAGTGTTGAGGGCTTTTTTATTTATTTTTTTTTTAAAAATAGGAAAGACATTTTTTGCTTATAAATGTGTATTTACAAATGTTTTTTGTTCACATATTTTTCCCCCTTTATCCATGTTTGATTCAGAGGGATTTACTGGTTTGAGTTGGGAGACAATTAAAGATAATTGGAGTTCAGATTATCAAAAAACTAATGATGCTGGAATCCCAGAAACTGATGGCCATGTAAGCTGGAATTTCAAGTAGGTCTTTCTCATTCGTTTACATTCATTTGCCCTATTTTACCAATATAACTTACAATGATTGTGCATGCATCTTAAATCTGTCAATGAATGATGTGGGGGGCAAAATGCTTTAATTTTAGGTGATAAAGTTTGATGAAGTTGAGAGAATGAGAAGAGTGTAAGAGGAGAAGAGAAAAGAGAAAAGAGATCGGGAAAGAAAATGAGAATGAGTGTTACGTCTTTATGTGTAATAACACTGAGGCCCAATTTGGGCAAATAGCTTAATTAAGCTCTTTTTGAAAAAATAGTTTAAACAATAAATGTTTATATTAAAAGTAGTCTATAAATAAGTTATTTTGTGTTTGATTTTTCAGTTCTAAAAGTGTTTATTTTAAAAGAAATGTGATTAAAAGCTTTTTATTGTGAGAAAAGTAATTTTTTTTTAACTTTTCCATAAATACTTAAATAACTTCTTAGAAAGCTATAATTTGGTTTTGAAAATTGCACTAGATATTAATACTACTACTTTTCATAAGTCAAAAGCTAAAAAAAAGTAACTTTTGAAGCTTCCTAAATGGGTCCTAAGCTCATGGCCTTATATACAGTGAGGATACAGATAGCTTACACTTAAGTTAATTATTCATTCTAACATATTCTAGCAGGTTCTGATCTTCCTGCACTAACTGAATCTAACTGATTCTGACTTCTCTAGACTTTTCTAGACACTTCTAGAACCTCTCTTTAGCTTAATCTATTATTAGGCAATCCTATACAATACATTTTAGGAAATGTCTCTATATCTATATCTTTTATATACAATATATATAATGAGGAAACCAAAAAGTAATTGATTTTGGTCTCCAAATTTTTTACTAGTTTTACCCTTATATCATGTATAACTGCTTTTAGTAGTTATTTTTCTTTCCTCCACAGACTTTACATTATCATTGCATCTTCGTATCTTCTTCTATTTGTTATGTTTCGAATTTAAAAAACAAAATACTCAACCAAAATCCATTTAAAAGTATAAATAAAAATTTGACTTGACAAGCATGCAGTGCCTAACAAGTCCTTAGTAGCAATAGTATGGATTCATTATACTTAATCTTCATATGTTACGGCTGAATCAACTGAAGTATTACACTAAATGGTAATTGACACTCCTGTGTCTGCTGTTCTTCATTGGCTGATATAATAACTTAATGACGCAGGATTTTTAAATTAGACAGGAGAATGGTTTTAATTTCATTTAATTAATTTGATTTGCTTGAGGCCTAAAGATTCTCGATGAGTTTGGAAGTAAGGAGTTCTCTGTTAGTGATTTTCAGCTAGTGGGTTCTTTCCTTTCCAAAAAATACACGAGCACTGCAAAAATTGACGTCTGCAGCAGGATATTGCATTAGTTGGAGCAAAATATCTGAATTTAGTGAAAAGAAACTACTCGTTCACAGGGCAATTCCACAATTTACCGAATCTACCAGAAAGCTTGATCTATATAGATCTTGCAGTAGGGAACTGCAAATGAAGGCAAGCCAATGATGTGGAATCTAAATTGAACATTAAACAGAATGGGGTCAAACAATGTTATTAATGTTTATTCAATTAGGAACAACGGTCCCAAAAAAATGACTTTGACAGAAGATTTAGATTTAGATAGGTGAATAGGGTTAAACAAAGGAAGGTGAGACTCTAATTCATTGACCTCTCTACCATTGTAGTTTAGAATAAAAATGGTGAGAGATAATGGTAAGCAATAACTGCAAAAAACAAGAGGGCAGACATCCTAAAATCTAATTTCCCCATCTTTCCAATGCCTTTGATGTTAATAAGCCCTCAAGGATGTTGCTTAAATTTGTTCAACTCTATTATGAGGAAGAGGAACCAGGTAAAGCAAGAGAAAGATTTACATAGGATTGAAATATAAAAATCCTCACCAGGGTTTTAAAACTTCTGTACATTGAAGATGAAATATCGAAGCTTGAAATAGACCTGAAATAGGTAGCCCTTAGCTCCTATTCCATAATTATATTGTAACTTTTTATATTAAGTATATGCCATCAAGCCCAACATTTTACTGATGATATGAAACTAGATTTTATAAGTTGCTGTCAGTTGCAAACCAGTTCTGTGGTCCCAATCAACATGGGCTGCAGGAGAAAGATTTAGAAAATTTTTCACTATTTAAGATTATTTATCACTATAATTGATAAAGTTAAAATTATTTCACATTTAATGCAGGATCCTGAGGGACCAATTTGTTTAAGCATTTTCTAGTTTATGATATTGGAATGACTTTTCAATTTTTCTAATTATATTCTTTCCTTCCCAGTTCATTAGTATGCCTCTTTTTCCCAGCTGTGACAGGAATAATGGCAGGTTCTAATAGATCAGCTTCTCTAAAAGATACTCAGCAATCAATTCCTATTGGGACATTATCTGCAACACTTATTACTACTTCTCTGTGTTTTATTTCTGTTATTTTTTGGCACTGTTGCCACCAGAGAGAAGCTTTTAACAGACAAGTAATTTTTGGTTCGAAACTTCTTTGTATAATTGTTTCCTCATAGCACTTCGGAGCCTTCGATCACTAAGAGGTATATACCTTTCAAATTCAGTCAACTAGATAATATGATACAATATATTATGCATTAATGTTGTTGATCCTGGCATCAAGGCATGATTGGTTGGAGAAAGAAGAAATATTACTCTTAAGGTCCTTGAGAGCTTTCAAGAAAACGACTAAAGAACGAAGGACCAAATTACCCATGAAAATCTGTCTCTGAAAATTTTTTCAATGAAAAAAATAATTAAAATCCTTGAGGAAAATAGCCCAAGAAACATCATGTTGCAGACAAAATCAACACTTTTTGTTCTGACATGGATACTTTTGTCATTGACATGATTTATCATGCATAATTGATACTTCACTCAAAAGAAAAACAAAATAGCTATAATTTATTAATTGGGAATTAAGTTGTTCACTGAACTTTGTGTTCATGGATAATTTCATACTTTAAGTATTCTCATTAAGTTTTTTCAATTCAATGACAACATTAATGAACTTTCTGTGTACAGAATAATCTATTAAGGTTGATATTTAGGCTTCAAGTTTAATCTTTTTGCATTGCTTCTCTTTACCAACTCTATGTATGACGAAATTTAATGTCAGTTGCTTTATGTATAGTATATTTTTTGTAGAAAACCAAGTATGCCCAAAACAATTTTTATCTATTAACTTATTTTGTAATGTCCGTAGAAAACCAAGTACACCCAAAGAATTGGTATCCAATTCCACTCGTGTTTTGCCGGCCCTGGGGTCAACTACCAGAAAATGTTCCATGTCATCCCAAACTTGCAGATTTTGCTAACTGTATGAAGAAGAAAGGTCGAGGAATGTCTATATTTGTCTCTATACTGGATGGAGACTACCATGAATGTGCTGAAGATGCCAAGTCTGCTTGTAAACAGCTCACTACCTACATTAATTACAAGAATTGTGAAGGTATGGCTGAGATTGTTGTCGCCCCTAATATGTCTAAAGGCTTTCGTGGTATCGTTCAGACAATGGGCCTTGGGAATCTCAAGCCAAACATTGTGGTGATGCGCTACCCAGAGATCTGGCGTTGGGAGAACTTAACAGAAATCCCCAAGACATTTGTTGGTATATTTAACGACTGCATTGTTGCAAACAAGGCAGTAGTCATAGTGAAGGGTCTTGATGAGTGGCCCAATGAGTACCAGAAGCAGTACGGCACGATTGACCTCTACTGGATTGTGAGAGATGGTGGTCTCATGCTGCTGCTTCTTACCAAGGACAGCTTTGAGAGTTGCAAAATTCAGGTTTTCTGCATTGCAGAAGAGGATGCAGATGTAGAAGTGCTGAAAGCTGATGTGAGAAAATTCCTTTATGATCTTCGGATGCAAGCAGAAGTCTTTGTCATTCCCATTTCTTCACAAGAAAATGGTGGGTCTCCCCAGGATGAGTCACAGATGCATGTTTGTATGCTATGCTTGTTTGTATCTTCCTAGTCCATGTCTCTTCCTAAGTTCTGAGCTTCTCTTCCTTTTCATTCTCTCGTTTTCCTTTTCTCTCTAACTTCACTCCATTTTCTCTCTCAATTATTTTATCTGACTACTCTGCAATTGGTTGCCTCTGTGGTTCATTCATGGGTGAATAAGTATGCTATTTGTTGTAAGTGTTGTCTTTAAATTTTATTATTTCAAGAAAAAGGACAAATAAATCTTTAATCTTTTGTTGGAGAAACAAATTGTTTCCTAATAAAAAAATACAAAAATGTCTATCACTTCTTAAAATACAAGAAACTTGGGTTCTTCCTCGTCCATTTTGTCGTATAAACTATAATGCCGTCGACTGATGTGTCCGTTACAAGTTTGACATGACTGTAATATGCGACATAGGATTAGTGTTAAAATAATCTGTGTTAGGGTTTATACTTTGTTAAAATACTGTTAATTTGGTTTAAATACCATTAGATAAATTAAATTTATACTAAAAGAATTCGAGTGGTATTAGTGATTATTTTTTAATAAGTGATTGTTGATGTTGCACTATTTAACTTCTCAGGAGGATGATACATTTGTTCTGTCGGTGGGAATATTATTAAAAACTCCATTAAGGATTCCCAAACATAATATTTCCAGAAATATAATTTTTTGGAATATATTTCTTAACCTTAAATCAAACGATCACTAGTAATTTTTGAAACACTTTAGCAAACGGTTAGATGAAGATTAATAAAATTTTTAAATATATTCATGTTTGTTAATAATCAAAATTCAAGAAACATTCAAAGCTAACAAGGTGTTTTGAGAGACTTGTTTGATTGGCAATTTGTGTTTGTTTGTCAAGATATTGTTGCTTTAGATCCTTTTGTTTGCTATTGTGTTATCTCCCTGTATAACCCTCTGACTTTGTAGTTACTCTCTCTGGAGAGCGTCTTCTAAACTAATCGATAAAAATATAAAATATAAAATAAGAAAAAAAATGAAATAAAAAACAACCCAAAAGATGTAACTCGTGATAATACTTTAGTAGTAACCACATGAAGTGGTATTGTTGGGACGACAAACACAATTGAATTGATGATCACTAGTTTCAATTTTCAAATATCAGCATGAAAGAATACAAATTAGTCCAATTTTGGGACTACAAAAAAATTGAATTGATGATCACTAGTTTTAGTTTTCCATTATCAGCATGAAAGAATACAAAATTGGTGGCTAATATTTAGTGTACGCCATTTTTATAATAATATGGATTACATAGAACAAAACTTTTGCTCTTGGTGATGCTTGGAATATAGACATTAGTTGTTTCCATTCAAGTTTTTACAACGACTTGTGGATGCCGTGGAAGGTATGGTTGAGGAACATAACCCTGCTTTTTTAACTCAAGGAGAAGACTCTCCAGAATCAAATAGATCTCAAAAGATTGTGGGTGACTACCATCGGCAGCAAAAAACATATGGGTGCTGCCGTTCACATCAATCCAGCTGTATCCGCATATTTTCTGAACTCCTTTTTCCTTCATTCGACTTCGAATCTTAAGAACATCTGACCACTCCCCTGCACCGGCATGTATATTCGAAAGTAATACATAGTACCCCGAATTTTGGGGGTCTAACTCCAGAAGATGTTCGGAAGCTAGTCTGGCCAACTCAACATTGCCATGAACCCGACAAGCTCCTAGTAATGTCCCCCAAACACCTGCGTCCGGAGCAAGCGGCATGCTCTTTATAGTATTGAATGCCTCGTGCAAACGACCAGCTCGACCATACAAATCTACCATGCATGCATAGTGCTCCATCTTAGCACAAATCCCATAACTTTCAGTCATGCAACGGAAATATGATATGCCTTCATCAACTAGGCCAGCATGAGCACAAGCAGATATTATAACAAGGAAAGTAACGTGATCCGGGTGAATCCCGGCTTTTAACATTTCATGGAATAGATCGAGACATTCCCTGGGGTGACCATGGTTTCCATATGCAGCAATGATGCTATTCCATGAAATTTCATTCCTCCAGTACATCAGGTCAAACACATACTGAGCCATGGCTAATTTTCCACATTTAGAATACATGTCTATCAGTGCACTTGCAACAATAGTGTCAGAAGTAAATGCATTTCTTATCACAAAGCCGTGCATCTCTTTCCCAGAATAGAGTGCCGGTATATTTGCACTCGCAGAAAGTGCAGATGATAGGCTCACGGAATCAAACTTGGTTCCACTCCTTCCCATTCCACGAAAAATATTAATAGCCATTTCTGGTTTACCATTCTGTGAGAAGCTTGCAATCATTGAGTTCCAACATACACTATCTCTTTCAGGCATCCTTCTGAAAAATTGATATGCAAGATCTAGTCTTCCACATTTTGAATACATATCTGTGATGGCAGACCCCACATGAAGCACACTATCAAGTTGATTTTTCAGAATGTCCCATTAAGTACATAGCCCGAGATCATAGCTGTACAAACTGCAACATCAACTGAAGTATTCTGCTGGAAAATCTTGCATGCCATATCCACGTCCCTATTCTTTAAGTATACGTCAATAAGTGAACTCTTTAAATAAACATCAAAAGGAATCCTGTGCCGGACTATATAACCATGAATTTCTTTACAATGTTTGGTACTACTACTACCAGATTCAACAATAGAAGGAAGGAAACTTGCGAAAGTGATCGAATCTGGTTTGACACTAGCAGAGATCATTGCATTAAATAAAGTTAAGGCCTCATCTGCCAATCCATTTTGCACATATCCAGCAATCAACCCATTCCAAGTAACTGTATCAGTCTGTGGCATTGAATCAAATAACCTACGTGCATCAACAAGGTTACCACATTTAGAATACATGGAAAGTAGCGTGTTTGCTACCTGCGAATCATGCTGGAACCCACTACGAATAACAAGACCATGAAGCTGAGTACCAACATAAAACATCCCTCTTGTAGAGCATAATGATAACATACAAGTAAAAGTTACTGAATTGGGCTTGATATAACAATTCCTCATTTCCTGAAAAGTTTCTATTGCATTGTTAAAATCACCGCTAGTTACATAACCATTCAGCATGACATTCCACAAAACGCAGTCTCTTACGGACAATTCATCGAACACTTGCCTTGCATCATAAATACACCCATTATCTGCATACAACTTGATCAAGGCACTACCAACAAACAAGTCCACATCGATCCCTATTGGCCGAATTGTGTTATGCACCATCTTAGCCAATGCAACGTTATTTGAACCACCACAAGCTTTTATAATGTAAGGGAAAGTGTATTTATCAGGTGAGACTCCACTACCCAACATCATGAAGTAAAACAACAATGCAAAATCATGCCACCCCAACATCACAAACCCTCTTATCATCCAATTCCAGGGAAGTGCATAGCCCAACTCAAGCCTGAAAAACAAGTTCCTAGCATCCCTGATGCTACCACAAAGAACATACAACCCTGCAATTCTTGAACCCAACACATTGATATCACTCATTCCACAAACAGTGACCCGAGCATGAATTTGCTTGACCTGTGGAAGTAGAGAGGAATCAGAACAAGAACGGAACAGAGACTCCAATTGGGTTGTGAGAGGCTCTGGATGTTGTTGTGCGTTTGGAAAGCGGGGTTTTGGGATGGCATAATTGTAATTATCAGCGTGCACAGTGAATTTGGAAGTTGAAGCTGTAACATGTGAGAGAGTTCTGGTGCACGCAGAGCAAAGGTTTCTGTTGTACATTTGAAGATAGGGAAGTCATGAGACGGGTGAAACTGGATTTGTCCTGACCCAAACCAGGCCCTAAATATTGACCGGGTCTATTTTTGAGACTCTTACCCGACCTTAAACCCAATGAAACCTCATTACTTTCGGGCCACAAAATTGTCTTATACAAATTCCAACTCATCAATCTGCAAGAACAAATCCATATACCAAGAGTCGGATAGTTTGCTAGAATTGGACTCAAGAAATCAAGTATAAACTCATCCAATTACAAGCAAACTAGTGAAGGAAGCAAACAACAATCCAAATCTAATCGGGTCATATTCAAAAAAGAAGAATGTCCTAACTCAATGAAGCTATAACCCTTGATTGATAGCTCTTTCAAATCTTTGGGTAAAATGTAAAATGTTTACATCAACTTAATAATGAAAGAGCTTGAATTTGTATACAAAAGATTTCAGCAAAAGCATAATACTTATTAAGAAAACTGCAGTTACATCAACTCAACAAGTACTCAGAACAAATGTATATAACAAAAGTGCCTACATCGGGATAGAAGCATGAGATGGATGAATTATCCATAATTTCATCCAAAAAAGGGGGAAATGTTAATATGCTTCTTATAAACCATTTTAACAAGTTCTCTTCCTCCCATTAGTATTTATCTAAAATTCTAAACATAATGAAAAGGTAAACAAAACAAGAACAGAGAACAACCAAACCAATAAATAACAGAAAAATATGCTTAATAATGCCATAACATACAAATCAATATTTCTAACCAGAATTCAGAGATCAAGCATAAAAAAAATTAGTAGTTTCTTTTTTTTTTTCCTCTCCCCTTTCTTTCTATAGAAAAGATAACCATAATCACGGGATACTATCAACTATATAACTACTGCATATGTTTACACAACAAAGCAAGAAAATGTATAACACAAGTGACCTCTCTAGGGGAGAATAACCTAACTCATTCCCTTAAGTTCATCAAAAACCTCTAAAACTTTAGCTTCTTAATTTGAGTAAATAAAGTGGAAGTTAAACCCAAAATCAAGTCGTTTGGATCCAAAAACAAATTTCAGTTTCATTCCAAAATCTGAAGTGTTTCCAAAGGGTTCGAAAATTGTTTTCCTTTTTCTAAATCAAGATTTCAAAGAGTACTTCAGACTTTTCCCAAAACGTTGTAAAGTGAAATCAGTCAATCGAAATCCAGTTTCTTTTAAATCCACTAAAACTCCTCCAATTTGTGTACTTAAATCAAATTCCAAAACAGGAGAACTTTCATATTTAAATTGACTTTAAAACATAATTCCTTTCTTAAATAAATTGCATCCAAAACATATAGTTTTCTTAATAAAGTAAGTTCAAACATAATTTATTTACCAAACATTTAATTCAAACAGTTCATTATTTTCAAAATAACGTTTCATTCCAAATATCAGATTTTATAGAAATTTCGACAACATCTCCCCTAAAACTTGGACTTTGCCACCCTTTTCGGGTTCCAACCAAACCAATCCTCAACTCTTTTCCAAGGGATTCAAGACCAAATCAGTTTCCAGTAAGAAAATTCAGACTTTAATTACTGAAATCCTTTCAATTCAAAACAACCAAAAACCTCCATTTTGGACAAAATCAAACATTATTTCAATCAAACAAGCAATCATATTCATCCAATACAAATCAGACAATTCATAAGACTCACTTAATCACCAGAAATGCAATTCGCACATCATATCTATTTATAACAATTTCCAATTTAAAATAAATTAGTTTGTATGAAAAGCCCCTTCCTCAACTCGTCGAAACCACAACCCAAATGCGTCACAAAACCTTTTCTCTTAACCGAGTTCAACAGCAATCCACAATTCGGTCTTTGATCACTTCCAGAGTTCTCAGGCAACTTAAAAGCGACATACAACGCTCAGAACACGACTCTCCGTTACCAGGACCTCAGAGTTTATAATCAAACATAACAGAATACTAAAGCAGGGTTTTCTGAAACATGAATACTTACCGAACTAAGAAAACGAAACAGCAGCGTTCACTGAACCGGCTTGGCGGCAGCCCCAGCAACCACCTCGAGTGGCGGCGGCGACCAGATCTCCGGCGACGATAACTGAAACTAACATACAACGACAATGAAGCTTCCGAAAACCCAAATGAAAACGAAGACCAACTTAAACTCTTACCGGCAGGATTTTTCCAGCGACGGCGGCGAGGTTTTCCGGCTGCCAGAACTCCGGCGACGCGATTCCAGATGGCAGAGGGGATATGGAGCACTGGGGTTTTCAGCAAGCGGTGGCGGTGGCTCCCCGTCTTCCCTTCTGGTCGCGGTCCCTCTCCCTCAGACCAGATCGGCGCGGCTGTGCTTGTCACGACGGCGGTGACGTAGACGGCCCGGACAGTGACGGGAAAGGTCCCCTCCGGCAGCGGCTTCCCTTCCAGGTTCTCTTTCCCAGACGCGTCTTCTTCCCAGCAGCGGCGGAACCAAACAGTGGTGACAACCCCGAGCAGAACCGGTGACGAGCTTCACGGCGAGGGCGACGGCGGACAGCGGCGGCGATCTCGTGGCAGCAGAGCACGACGCCACTCTCCTCTGTTTCTCTCTTCCTTCTCGACGTGGGTTGATGGCACGACGGCGAGCAAGACACGGCGGGGTGTGACGGGTTCGGCGGAGTCACAGCGACGGTGACGCGACGGTGCAGCTTCGACGGCGTTCAGCTCCTCTGACGGCATAACGGCATAGGCGAGGTGCAGGAACGGCGGCTGTGGTGCGACGGTGGTTCTGAGAAGGGCGGCGGCGGCGAGTTCGGCGGTCTCCCTCTCCCGTCCGCGCTCTCTTTCTGTTCTTCTCCCTCTCTTCTTCAGTGTGGGTGTGTGCTTGTGTTAGTGTGTGTGCGCGTTGGTGAGTGTGTGCAGCGGGTGAGGTGAGTGGAGGGAGTGTGGTGGCTGCTGAAGGGGAAGGAAAGGTGAGGGTATTGGGTGGCTACGGTTTGTGTTTAAAATTGGGGATTTTGAGTTTAATTGGAGTAATGTAATTTTAATAAAATTTGAATATAGAGTATTAATTTAAAAAATTAATTTAATCTTTAAAATTATTTTAAAATATTATTTGTGATATAAAAATATTAATTGATTCTCAATCAATTTTTTTAATTGAAG
>NC_029787.2:24403852-24419746 GCF_000816755.2 Arachis ipaensis
TTTTAAATAGCCAAACTCATTATATTTGAATTTTTAAAACTTTAAATTATAAATAGAAAAATAATTCATAAAATTTAGATAAAAAATTTAATTTATTTTAAATCCAATTAATTAAAATTGTCTTAAATTATTTTCAATAAAATGATTTTCAGAAAATAAAACTGTAAGTAAATATATGGTTTGAGATTAGTTTAAAATAAGACTTTTCAAAAAGTCTTGAATCTTACATATAACACAAGTGACCTTTCAGGATATGGAAAATCTATAATTGCGTTTACGTGTATCATAATCATTATATGCTTAGTTTCTTAAACCAATAATAACAATAATGGAGTTTTAGAATTAAAATCAAGGTTTCTCACCAAAAACAAAAAAATAAATAAAAGTTTACCTGCTGAAACTTGAAAGGCTGCTCCGTTGCTTCAAGCGATCATACACCGTAAAATGTGTCATAATTTGATCATAAACCTTTTTTTAATTGCAAATTGCGAAATTTGAAGCTTTGAGCTTAAAAGCTTAGGAACTGTGCTAAAAACATAAATATTAATTGTGTATTGGTTGATACTTAATTATTTAAAAGAGGAATGCTAGGGGTCAGCAACTTTTATGATTTGTAGCCATCAAATAGTCATTAATGATGGTTTTAATGGTGTGAGATTTTATCCAATGGCTCACTTTTCTTTGCTGGTTATATGCTGGCCAGAATTTAACAAAGTTGCTGGTCCCTAGACTTTTCCTATTTAAAATTATAAGACTTAGTAGAAAAACTTGATAGAACAAAAAGTAATTACTTCACTACCGCCTCATGTCCGCAGCGCCGTCATCAGCAACATCATCAACTTGATTTGATCCCCTTCTGCCACCACACTTCATTCTATTCTTTGCTCCTCTACAGCACAGGAACATGCTCCAAGTGTTTACCACGAAGATTTTGTTAAAGGTCTCCATGACGGTATTCGCCACCGTCGAGTAGGTTCCGTCGAGCTTGGCAGTGAAATTCATCAGTATATGGACCTTCGAATCGAAAGCAAGGATTTGGAATCTATTTATGTTAACGAAAAAGTAATCGAATTTTTGGAATCTAACTTTAAAGTGAGAAGTGGAACAGAGAAGGTGTGTGTTGGATGTGAGAAAAATGAAGAAAAAGAGATCTGAAATGAACAGCTCTGATGTCTAGGTCAGTTTATAAAGTAGAAGATGTCTGCACCTGCTCTTGCTCACTTATAATCGGTTTATAAAGCTAGAGGAGGCTAGTGGTGGCGGTGTGAAGGTTAATGACAGTGACGAGGTCTTCAGTTGTGGATCCAAGGCCGAAAACATGAAGGACTACGGTGGCTCTCGATGTTTAGTAATCGTGATAAAGGAGTAATTTGAGAATTTTAAAGGGTAATTAAAATTTTTTTTTGAAACAAAAAAAAAGTTTAACACACTAAAATTGAACAACAAACAAAAGACACAAAAATAAATCTAAACACAAAAGTTTATCAATTTTTTGTCATTTTTTGTATTGCCATAAAAAATCAAAAGGATCAATACCAGTCCACTCCTTGTAGATTGAAAACGTCCTTCTTTGTATGACTTTAACACTTGCTTATTTATTGTTGAACATTTTGTCATTGCGTTCTAACCAGATGTTCTAAATCACTGCAAAAAATCCAGTCAGCCACATCTTTCTACTCGTCTTTTTTATTAGGCATGCCAGTCCAATTCTCAAACAGTCCTTTTATGGTTCCTGGAACAGCCCAAGCTCTATCGAAATACTTCAACCAAGCGCAGTACACCTGTAACACCCTAATTACCCTAAGTCTTACCTCTAGCCGTAAAGTAAAGGATAGCTAAGTGCCACGACAGTACTAACGCTTATACGGTAATATACATATATATAGAAAGGAGTAATAGTACGAGAAGTCCAATGAACGATTACAGCTCAAAAATCGAGATATAAAAGGCGTGAAGCGTTCGCACGATAACTAAAAGAGTAAAGGATAAGATACCAGTACAAGATAACAAAATATATGTAGATATATAAACATAATAGTCATAGAGTACTAGTCACAACCCGCGAAGTTTAGGCCGACTAGCTATATATAGACATATAGAGTCTTGAAAGTTAAAACAGTATATACAACATCTCTCTCAAAGTTAGCCTCTAAGGCAAATATAGATAGAAAAGTGAGAGTACTAAAACAAAATATCCAAAAGAAATCCAAAAGATGATAAAGATTCCCTGCTCTGTCACCATCACGCAACTCACCGAGGTGGGTTACGACCTACATCTGAAAAACAACAAAATATGGTATGAGAACCAGAGGTTCACAATATGGTAACAATGTCCAGTAATATAAGATATAAGGCTCCAAGACGCCAGAGGTAATTCTAGAACTTCACATCAACGTAAGATTCAAGCTTCAAGCATAACTAAAATTTAAAACCATAACTAAACAGGGGGTAATCTAACTTGGAATTCTAAACTATCATTTCACCGCTGTCCCACAGCTTTCACCAACCTAACCGCCATGCGATCCCATTGCCACTACCTACCAAGCCTCCTCAATCCCAGTAGAAAATACAAGTAGTTTCATACAAGTAAAACACAAGTAATAGTCAGGTATAGCAAGTAAATCGAGAAACAATTAAGCCTGTTATACAAATAGGTATAGTATGCAATTAGTCAAAGCAAGCAACCACATAGAAAATGCACATGATAAATACCTGTCCTATTGGCTGTAATACCACATTGTCGGTTCAACTGCCAACCCAACACATTCCCATGAAATGTTGCCTTTCTGTCACGAATATAAATGGTAACGACCCAATTCCCAGTACGTTATGATCATACTGAAAACTGAGTGTCACCAACTTGCTTACCCAAAACTTTAACTATTTACTATTAAGCCTGTCATCCTATTAGCACACTATCGAATTTTTGGGAACACTTTCACTTATAAAAAGATTTGCGTGGGCAACTAATTAAACATACACAAGCCATAATAAGGAATTAAGTAAAGCTTACATAATGCCAACATTATATACAAATATAACTTATATCATAGATCATATATACATATAAATGTTTTGTCTTATATATATCATAAGTTAGCGTACAACCCTTCACATCTTGCTATTATGTACAAAATCAACACTCCGGGCTCTAGTCTATATAGAAAGCCCTTAAGCTGGCGCCTAAAACTAGCCTAGTCAACTATATACACCCTACTTTCTCAGCGAATCTAATCAAAAGTGAGAGACTAACACAAAAACTAGGCTAACACACAAAAAGAACTACCAAAAGGCAACATCCTCAACTCCCATGCATCAACTATCATCATTAGAGGAAATCATAATCACGTCTAGACACTCCTCAGGATCCTTATCCTCATCATCAGAAATCTCAATAGTCTCAGGAGGAGCCCTAGCACTCGTACTACAAGTCTGACCAACACTCATTGGTCCACTAATGGAGGCGGTGAGTGGCTCCTTAGATGACGGCTCAGATGAAGATACTAAGATATGCTCTATAGGAATATCCTCCTCCGGTATAGGCCCTGGTATATCCTCTTCCATAGTCTCAGGGTCCACCTGATCTGTAGGCTGATCGGGATGCTAATGAGGTACAGGCCTATCATGGAATGGGTGAAACGGAATATCCGGGTGGAGCCAGTGCAACGAAAACTCATAAGGCATATCGGGGTTAAAGTGTGGAGTGTTAATCGGATGGATAGTCACGCATAATGTACATATGGGTCCTAATCTCTGCAGCTACTACGTAAAACAAATGCTGTACAACATCCTCGTATATATAGGGAGGGTCCATCTCGTAAAACAGAACTCCGGTCTCCATCTGAAGGGGGAGGAAGGAAAGGGATAAGAACTGGAGGGTTCTTAGTAGGGTCGGGGTAGTTAGTCAAGTCAGGATTATCACAGTTCAATTAATCCACAACGAGATATACAAGTATGACAGAGAAGTATCTAATCACCACTTCAGAATATTATTAAGGAATGCATAAACATAAGAAGACAATCACAAATAATTTCACCGTATCAAGTAAAATACAAATGCACAACAAGGATGAAGCATGTCTATTCCTATCGCAGGTAATGAGCTCATTCATCTGTTTTGACCCACACCCGACACAATCCGAGTCGGAAGTCAGATAAGGCATTCCAGCGACATAACCTTTGGAAGTTTCTACTTCTTACAGGCGCTGATTCTCTTGCTGAAGTATGTCGAACATGACCTTTGCAAGTACTTGCAGGCGCTGATTCTCCAGCTGAAGCATATGGCCCTTTCTCCTGGAAGCCTTTCTATATACACTGGCATCCCCGCACAATCATTCACATATAAAGCACATGGCTTAACATTTTCACATCGGCACCATAAGTATTTACTTTCTATCACCCTCTTGTGACATTTTAATCATTTCATAATCACATGTGCCTTCGTATCCTTTGTCTTTCTTCAGTCTTTCACTTAATTATCCTTAATAGTTCAAATTATCTTCACACTATTCTCTCATCACCCACTAATTATTTCATGAAAAAAGAATCACAAGGTTCTTTAATTAAGCCAGTGTCCTCTAAATCTTTTAAGATTACTTTATTTACTACTCTCTGTTTTGTTCTTCATAATACATATAATAATATTCTTTTAAAATAATAATAACCCTGAACTTTTATAAAATACGGGTTTTCCCTGAAATTTATTTATTTATAAAATCAACCCCAATTTTCATTAAAACATGATTTTATTCTCAAATTAATAATATTATAATGGTAATAAATGCAATTCTCTAAACTCAAGAATATCTTTTTTTTAAAAAAAAAACAGTTCGAATATATATAACTTTAAATCCATTTCCGAGCTTTATAGCTTCCGATTCTTCACAGTTTTGATTTAAATTTTTGGCCATCAAACCTCACTAAATTTATCCAATTATGTACACAATATCAGCTCCTATATTATCACTAACATGGTCTTGGCTGTTTCCAGGCTGATCGAAACATAATCTCATCAAAATATTAATTTATCAACAAAATTTAACATGAAAATGCAATCAAATTTCGACAACACTCAGTCCAAACATCAGTTTATTTATTGAACATAATTTAATCAGTGAAAATTTACTAAAATCTTACTTTTGTACGAAATAAAAATACTCGAAGCTCTTGAGAAGCCTTTTGATCGGGCTGCCGAAGAAGAAAACGTCAGAAATCATCCGTGCCTTCTAGAATTTTAATTGATCGAATTTAAGAAAAAAGAGAATTACGTCTCCGTCAATTTCTATCGAACAAAATTGATGCCAATACGTAGAAAAGGAGGATACAAATTTTTTTATCAGATTCAATTTTTTATTGAAATTTCGAATTAGAAAAAATCGGGGAAGGAAGCTTCTTATGTTCCTTTCTTTTGGCTCAGTGGTGAAAGGAAGGAAATGAAAGATAATAATATGCTTAATAAAAGAAAGGAATAGTGTCACGTATATATATATATATATATATGCATAAGCCACGTTTGGTTTTATTTCCTTTGGTTTCCTTATGCATTCGGCCAAGAGAAGGAATAAGATGAATATTGTTAAGTAATGATGCTAATTAAAAGACATATAATGAGTTAAATAAATAGTATATAAGGTTGAATAATATATAATAATAATAATACATATATATAAAAAAGTTAAATATATATGAGTTACTAATATAAATGACATTAGTAATTTATGAATTAAAAAATATTTGATAAAAATTTAGCAATTCTAAATTCATAAAAAAATATCGATAATTATTTATATCGGCAAAGATCGGATTTGATAATAATATTAATATTATTATCTAGGCTCCATTATAATTAGAGTAAATAAAATAAATAAATAACATAATAATAAAATTATATTACCATTTATTTATTTCGGAGTTCGAAGTTGACTCGTCAAAATAAAATTAATCACTTTAAAGTATTATTTTAAGAAAAACTCGCGTTAGTGCAAAAATTAGAGTTGTTACATTCTACCCCCTAAAAAAAATTTTGCCCTCAAAATTTCTTTTACCTATAAACAGGTGCGAGTAATCGGTCCTTATGTTATTTTCTAGTCCTCAAGAGTTTTCTCATCTCGTCCCAACTTACGTATAACAGTTAGAGAAATAAAAGAATGCAATGCACCAAAATCGTAAAGTGCAGTTAACAAACGAGTCTTGACACAATGTTGACCTTTGGTTAGGGAGTCTGAGTACGACAACTGATGCGGGAGCATCACTCCAATCTTTTTCTAATGAATTTTCATTCAAATTTGTTAAGTTTAATCAAGATTTAACTATTTTGAGCCACTAAGAATGCTGCTTTGAGTTGTGCGCAATTTGATTAATTTCAGGTAGCATTTAGACGGATTTGATAGAGTTCGTGTAGAAGAAAAGGAAGAAAGTAGATGATGCTGTCAAGTTTGACCTCCTTGCACTCCAATGAACATAACTTGAGCTATAGAGGTCCAATTGACACGGTTCTAATGGCATTAGAAAACTAACTTCTAGAGCTTTCCAACGATATATAATAGTCTATGCTTTTTGTAGCACCCCAAATTTTTAAAAAATTAAATAATTAGTTATTTATGAGTTATTATATTATATTAAGATTTAATTTTTTTAAAAAATATTTTTAACAAAAATAATTTGCTTCTTCGACCTTTCGATTTCAATTTTTTGTGATTTGTAACTCCAATAAAAAATCTAATTCGATAAAAGTGTTCGTATCCTCTTCTTCTACACGTTGACATCATTTTTGTTCGGTAGAAATTGACGATGACGTAGCTCCCCTTCTTTTTGAGTTTGGCCAATTGGAATTCTAGGAGGTACATGCGATTTCTAACGTTTTCTTCTTCATCAGCTCGATCAGAAAGCTTATCTGGAGTTTCTATTATTTTGATTTCGTACGGAAGTAGGGTTTAGTAACTTTATAATAATTAAACGTGAATTTGATAAGTGATTGTTGATTTGGTTGATTATTGTTTGTGTTTGAATGAGTTTATGTTGAATTATTGTTGTTGCTTGTGATTTGTTGGTTTGGCTATGAGGAACAACTCAGTTGTGGTTATTTTAATGGTTTTTTGACTGTTGTGATGTGGTATTTTGAGATAAATTTGGTAAGGTTTGATGGCCGGGAGATAAATTAAAAGTTACGAAAAATCGGTAACCGAAAAACTCGAAAACGGATTAAAATTCAAGTAATATCTTGAAAGGAAAGGGCTAAGGATTTCGGTTTTGGTATAAGAGGAAGATTAATATTTAAACCTTATTTTTGAAGGGTAACATTGTATCAGTATATAAAAATCGAGATACAATTTGTAATTATATAAGTTTTCGGGTATTTTGGGTAATAAATAAAGTACGGAGAGTAAAAATGGGTATTTTATAAAATATCAAGGTTATTTTTATAAATATAAAAATAAGTGAGAGTTTCAAATATAATTTTATAAAATATTAAGGTTAAAAATAGAATATTAAAAAGTTTTTGATTTAGAAAGTAATTAATAAAAGTTTAAAAATAAGATTTTATAAACTAAGTTTTAAGTAATAAAAGTTTTACGAAGCTAAGTTTTCAAGAAAAGATATATATATTATTTATTTACTATTTAAATTATTCTATTTATATTATTGTTAATATTTTATTACGAATATTAATTAGTAGAGATATTATTAATAATATTATAAGTCAGAGAAGAGTAAACAAAGAGATCTTAAAAGCTTTAGAAAACACATACTTAATTGAAATACTATATAATTCTTTTCCTTATGACACTTAGGGAAAGGCGAGGGAAGAACACGAAGACAATTTATATTGTGGAATGATAAGAAAGAAAAGAAAGAAAGAAAGAACGAAAAGAAAATGAGATAAGCAAAGATACGGTGGTGAGCCCACCAAGATTTTCTTTCTAGAGATACATCAGCCATTTCAGGGGATGGTTGCACCTGTAAGACAGATGTTGCTTACAGAGATTATCAATACATACATTATCTAGAGAGAGCCTCACCTGTAAGACTGAGGTTGCTTACAGAGGTTATGTTTGCATACATCGGCCCAAGAGAGTCGCACCTATAAGACAGAGGTTGCTTACAGAGGTTATAGCACTGGAGCCAAACTCAGACAAAGGTTACTGAGTTAAGTAGAAATATAATTCAATAAATAACAGAGAATAAAAGAATTAAAAGAATAAAAGAAACTAAAGAATCTCTGTCACATGAAAGCGGAGAATATAAGAGAAAGGAATGTATTAATTAAAGGAACGTCTGCCACAGGAGAGCAGATGCAACCTTGTTTTGGCCTTGGTGCCAAATGTATAGTGAGGATGCCCACACATTGAGAACTGTTTTCTAGATGTAAGCATATTGGAATACATTTAAAAGCCACACTGTATGCGGCCTGGCCATAAGACTTATATGCATACTGTATGCATCTGGAAAGCCATATCTGGGACTTGTGCCCGGGTAATGTCAGGAGCGGGTAGGCAACCGACACATGAGCTCTTGGCCTGCGATAAGAATAGACATGCATCATACTTGTTTGCACATATTTATTTTTGATTGTGTTTTCTATGATGTGTGTGCTTGTGATTGGATTCTATGTTTGTAATTGCTAAGTTGGATTATACTTTGTTGACTGTTGTTACTGAGAACATAATGAAATGAACGTAACTTCTAACTCTGATCCTATTAAGAACTCTCCAGTTCTTACCCCCTATTTCCACTCCCTTTCATCTACAGGTGCAAAGGTTTAGTGCGGAGATACAAGAGCATAGAAGATTATATTCACGAGTTGAGTTGTTAGAATTTATTTTCCCCTCATCGTTTATTCTTTTGGTTTTTTGAGGGGTAGGATTTGTTTTTTTTTTTTAGAATTTTGAAATAAGCCTATGTATATAAAGTTATGTGAATATATACTTTTGTGGTTAAGAGATTTAAAATAAAGTCTCCTTTTAATTTCTTAATTAAAGTATCGATTCGTATTTGCGAAAACTCAATAATAAATAAGTCTAGGCTTTTAGTACGATCATGAGGTGCTAAAAGTTAGGGTGTTACACTTTTCTTCTGAAATCACTGCCTTGGTAGTGCCAAACTTGGAATTTTCCAAGTTTGGTGCCATGAACGTCAAAAATCCAATTTCATGCTGTCTTAGTGGCGCCAAACTTGGCCCAACCCAAGTTTGGCGCCAACCTTAGTGAACTTGGTGGTCCCCACACCCAATGCACGAGCCAGCACGGGGATAATCTTATTAATTTTGATTAAAAATTTATTTTATTTACAAATAGGAAAAGATATTATTTAGTTTTAGAAAATATATTTTACAGTTATTAGGATTGGAAAGAAAAGGGAAAAGATTCAGTACTTCGGGCTCTTTTCTTTCCTCACGGACCTCATTTTACAGTTTACAGTTTTTTTGAATCCTAGTTTTCTCTCTGAGCCATGAGCAACTAAACCTCCACTGTTAAGGATAGGAGCTTTGTTTATTCTATGGATTAATACTATTACTCTTCTATTTTTAATTCATGTATTGATTTCAATTTCAAGAATTTGTTTTCGTTCTTCATCTTACGGATTTGAGTAGAACAGAAGAATAACCCTTATTAAATTTGAGTTCTTGTGAACCTTGTAAGAACCGGAGTTTTTTACGTAACACTATTTTAATAAAATAATAATTTTTAAGTGCCTGAAGTAGATTCAAAATTTTAAAGTTTTAATTTGAACATATAAAGGTGAAATTTGATTTCAATGAATTTTTCTAAGTTGAAAAATATTTTTTTTTGAAAACTTTTTGTAAAAATACGTACTGGAGCTTAAGCCGGTAGTATCGGCTCTAGTTTGCCTGGTACCACGTATTTTAGAAAATAAGATTTTAGAAAATTAAATTTATTGTTTTCAAAGGACAAAAATAATTTAGAATCGAAAACCGGACACTAATCTTAAAAGTTTTGGCCCAAAGTGGGCCAACGGGCTAAAATTGCTAACCAATTGGACCAGGCCTAAACTGGGCCCAAGGTCCAATATATATATGTGTGTTTAATGAGCTTTAAGCTCATTTTGATGGGAAGAGAGAGAGAGAGGTCGGATAGGTGATGGTGGGGTGAAATCCCATTGTCACTATTCATCATCACTTTCCAGGAGCCAAAACATGAGCTACAGAGCTCCGATTAACGAGCCGTTTGCGGCCACGCAAAGCTCTTGGATTCTAGCTAGGCATTATTGGTAAGATCTCTCAACTCGCACTCCAGTTTTCAGCCCTAGAATTACTGTGTTTTTGGATTATAGTTTTTGAGCAGATTTTGTGGTTTTACTTGTTTAGGTGATCTATAATAGTGGGTAATTGTCAGACTTTTCCTCAATCACCATTGGATAAGGTAAGGAACCTCTATATCCTTGTAGTTTGATGTAGTGTGAGCTTTAGTTGATAATACATGGTTATGTTGTATGTATGAAGCTTATTTTTGGAGTTGGTGGTGGCTTTTGGTTTGGCTTTGGTGGTTTGGAGCTTGGTGGAAGCTTGTTGGAATCAAGTTTTGTGTTTGAGCATATTAGGAATCGGCCAAGGTATGGTTTCGGTTTTCTTTATGTAATATGTAATGTTTCTGGATACTTAGGCTAGTTGACCTTAAGATAGGATTGGATTGAATGTAAACTGTGATTTAGTGGTTGATATAATAGTGTATGGAGTGGATATGGTTGAGGAGTAATATTATATATTGATGGTTGTTGATGTTGAGAAATTTGATGATGAATGTTGAGATTTATTATGGTTGTTGAGAGTTGTTGGTATTTTTGATGATTAATGGTAATGTTATTCATGAATGAGGAGAATTATGAGTGTTTCTGATGATTTTGGATGTTGATGAATAATGATTTTGATGGTGTAGAACGGTGTAATTGGAATATTATTGATGGTTGAGTTGAGAGAGGATTAGTAGGACTTTTTAGTGTGGTCTTGGTATTGTTGGGTTGTGAATTGTTTGGGTTTGAATTGACAGTTTTGCCAAAATTGAGGTTTAGAGATTTTTAGAGAAAATGAATTTTTGGTGAACTTTGACAAATCATATCTTGAGCTATGACTTTTGAAATTGAATGATTTTTGTATCAAATTAAAGATAATTAATATCTTTAAAATGGTATAGATTTTGTAGAAACCGAAATTTTGTAGAGATAGATATGATCGTCAGAAGTTGGTGCAAGAAATCTGAATTCTATGATGTTGCAGAATTTATGATTTCTAGTTTGTGTGCGCACGCAAACACTAGTACGCACGCTCATCTTACGAATTTTGCAGGTTTTGCGTACGCACAGCCCCGTGCGCACGGACAAGCTGGAAGGTGCATTCTGTTGAGGCCGGTCGCACGTATCAGTGCGTGTACGCAGAATGGAAATTTTTTCTCTCTGTGCGTACACACAACCCTATGCGTACGCAGACGTCTTGAAAATCCTCCTGGGCTTGTGTTCCGAGTATTGGATTCCGACCTTCGGATGTTGAGGTGCCGCCTTATCCGAGCTCCTTGTGGGGCTGGGTGGTGGTACCTGCAAGAGACTCTAATGCTTAAGTTAGCAAGGGCTTTAGATAGGTTTTTAGTAAAATTCGAATATGAGTTATACCTGGGGACTCCAGTGTATTTATAGTGGTGTTTTTGGGATCTTCTTTGGTGGGAAGATCCTTATCGTATCTTACATCTTTAAGATAATATCTTTGGCAACCGCCTTCTGGCAGGCGGTGGCCTTTGCTGCGCCGGACCTCTTTGGGCCTCTCTGGCCCCTTTTTGGGCCTTTAGATGCTGCTCTGAGCTCTATTTTAAGAAGAGGTCGGGGGTGAGGGGCCTCCTTATCAAGTCGGTCCTCCCGTCTTCTGCCGTCACGACCACAAAGCTTGGATAAGGGTATGAACATTGCCCCTGCTTGAGCTTCGATCCTTTGGGTAGGTCATGCTCAAGCAACCTTTAGGTCGGATGCCGTTGTCCCAAGCAAGTCGGTCGTTTTGTCTTTCCTCGGGCGAGTTGACGAACTAGATTCTTGATGGTAAAGAATTTCATAAAAATAAAGTAATCATGTTGTAAGTATAGTTTCTAAACCAACAGAAAATCCTTTCGTACAAAAGTTTTGGTTGTCACAAGTAACAAACCCCTAATAAAATTGATAACCGAAGTATTCAAACCTCGGGTCGTCTCTCAAGGAATTACAGGGAGGTATGATTTATTATTGGTTATGAGAAAAAGTGTATTTTTGGGGGTTTTTGAATTAAAGAACAAGTAAATTAAATGACAAGAAAAGTAAATTATTAATTAGAAAAACTCTTGACAAGGTATGAGAACTGGAAATCCCATCCCAATTATCCCTTATCAGGTGTGATGAGAATTGTTTATTGCTCCCACTTAGTTAACCCTTACTAAATAAAGAAAAGTCAAGTGGACTAATCAACTTGATTCCTCAAGTCCTAGTCAACTCTTATGGAAAGACTAGCTTTAGAGGGATCCAAATCAATCAGCAAATTCCAATTTTCAATCAACAGCTAAGTTTGATAACTCAAGTGTCACCAATTATTCAACCAAAGCCCAAAGGGGAAAAATCCAAATTATTTATATCATAAATAGAAGAAAACAATCATAAACCTGAAATCTCTCAAATTATATTAAATAGAAAATCAAATTAAACATATGAATCCATAAACCAAATTGGCAACATCAAGTAATCAAATAAAGTAATAGCATAAATAGAAGTGGAAGAGAACATAAATTAAAGAAACATTGAACCTGGAATGAAGAAATAACCATAAACAAAGAGAAATCCTAATCCTAAAACCTAAGAGAGATGAGAGAGCCTCTCTCTCTAGAAACTACATCTAAAACCTAAAATTGTGAATAATGAAAAGTGTGTTTTATGAATGAATGGATTCCCCCACTTTATAGCCTTTAATCTGTGTTTTCTGAGCCGAAAACTGGGTCAGAAACAGCCCAAAAATTGCTGGGGGCAAATTCAGAAACGTACAGGTCGCTGGATTTGCGCAGATCCACGCGTACGCGTGAATTCACGCATGTGCATCACTTATCTTTAAGGCAACTATGACGAATTATATATCATTTCAAAGCCACAGATGTTAGCTTTCCAATGCAACTAGAACCGCCTCATTTGAACCTTTATAGCTCAAGTTATGATCGTTTGAGTGCGAAGAGTTCAGGCTGGACAGCTTAGCAGTTCCTTCAATTTCTTGTATTCCTTCCACTTTTGCATGCTTCCTTTCCATCCTCTAAGCCATTCCTACCTTATAAACTCTGAAATCACTTAACACACATATCAAGGTATCGAATGGTAATAAGAGAGGATTAAACATAGCAAATTTAAGGCCAAAGAAACATGTTTTCAATCATAGCACAAGATTAGGAAGGAAAAATGTAAAACCATACAATTAGTATGAATAAGTGTGCAAAGACTTGATAAAAACCACTCAATTGAGCACAAGATAAACCATAAAATAGCGGTTTATCAATATCCCCATACTTAAACATTAGCATGTCCTCATGCTAAGTTCAAGAGAAGCTATAAGAGAGTGAAGAGGAATGGTAAAACTTATGAAATGCAACCTATCTATATGAATGCAACTATATGCTAAGATGTTTCTACCTATTTGGTTGAAAGTAAACAAGTTCTCCAAGACAAATATAAATCAGATTCCACTAATTCAAATCATATAGTAAAAGACAAGTAAACTTGTAATAAGATAGCTCATGAAAGCAGGGAACATAGAATCAAGCGTTGAACCCTTACTGTTAGTGTATATCACTCTAATCTCTCAAGTGTCTAGAGTTAGTCACTCTACTCTTCTCTAGTCATGCTTTCTAAACTTTGTTCTTCATCTAACCAATCAAGAAAAATTTAGTATACCAATGCAAATATCTTGAGGTCTTTTCAAGGTTGTAATGGGGTTAAGGTAAGGTGAGGATATATGTATGGCCAAGTGAGCTATAAATTGAATCTTTGAGTAACCTAAGCTATCACCTAACATACACACATACTCTAAAATTATGCCTAGCTACCCAAAATTCCCACTTTTGTATTTTTCACATACTCATGTATCAACTTTTCTTTAATTTTATCACATATGCATTGATCTTTCATTAAATTTAATATTGGGATAATTTTGTCCCCTTATTCATTTATTTATTTATAAGATTTTTTTCATAAAAATAAATACAACATATCAATGCATATGGTATTTTAATTATTTTGGTTTCACATGAGCATGTTCCCAAATTTCAAATAATTTATCAATTTAATACATTCCTATCAACCCAAGTTCTCACGGTTCCCCACAATTAATTGATATACAATCTCTATCTTAAGCTAACCAAAGATTCAATTTGGGATATTTAATTTGTTTTTCTGCTTAAGGCTAGTGATGTGGTTATAGAACAGAAGGGGATTAAAAAGCTCAAGGTGGCTAACAAGGGTGATTTAAAAGGGTAAGCTATTTGGGATTAAGTGAGCAATAACAAATAATGGCCTCAATCATATGCAAGCATGTAAATACATCAAATAGTGGACATATAGAATGAAACAAAGCATAGATTGCAATCATAGAGAAGAAAACACACAAAAATAAAATATTATGGTTAAATAGTGTAACCATGTTATTAAGCTCAAATCTCACAGGTTGTGTGTTCTTAGCTATAATTCATGTTCCACTTTACAATCTTCAAACAAGTTTAACAAAAAGATTTTTAATTTAAATTAGTGAAATATTATAAAATAGAGTCTTGAAAAGAAATTAATTATTTTAACCAAGCAAACATACATGCAACCTATTATTATCATGCAATCTATTCTATCTAACCAAAGAAAAACTAAAAATGTTGGTGTTAAAAGCTAGAGAAGTTACCTCTGGAAGTCAGGTACTGACTGACCTCTCCACACTTAAAGCTTGGCACTGTCCTCGGTGCCATCAGTCGGGAGCAAAGGGGGGTTAGTAACAGCATCTCCACAGTTGGGGTCGTCATGGCTCTCGGTGCTGGTAGGTAAGGTGAAGTCCGGAGTTTCTGGATCTTCTTCAGGTGGGTGGTTGCCAATAATCAGCTCCTTGAGGTGTGTAAGTCGGCACTTGTTATGGCACTCCATTCGCTTTGCCTGCCGGTCTAGCCGGTCCAACCTCTGAAGTATTTGAAGGAGCAGCTGATTTGTTGAAGGTGCTTGTGCTTTTTGTTCCTCTCCTCGCCGGTGGCTTGTTAGAGGCTCTCTCTGTACCCTTCCTGGTGGCCATTCTGAAAAAGGGAGAAAAGAGAGGGGCATGAATTCAAAGGGATAGAGTAAGGAAGAGGGCAGTACGAGTGATAATCATGCCAAGGTAAAGAAGAATGTCGTTAACACATGGTCGCGACTCCATGCAATTAGGACATCAATGGAAATATAGCATGATAAATTGAGGCAACTAAATGCAAGATGTTTATTGGCATGCTGGCAAAGGCATGAGTAGCGTAGATCAAGCATTAAAAGCTAAAATGTATTGTCAGTCGTAACAAACTAACAATAACGTTTGTATTGACAATCATATTTAATTAATAAAATATTGGAAGGTTTTGTGAAAAATAGGCATTAGAGTAGAAGGATAGAATAATTAAGAATTCACAATGCCATACGGACTTTTCACAAACACTTGGTATGCATGTAAAATACGTCAGGGAAAGCAAGAATTCCAAACATGCATGCAACCCCAAAAATTAATATTAATTGTAAAATCACTATTGATGATATCCACAAGCTCAAGTATAATAATATAAGACCCAAATAGAGTTCCAACACCAACATAAAAATGCATGAGAAGAAACCATAGATAACTAAGGTAACATGAAATAAATAAATGCAATAATGGAAAGAAGGGGGAAAGAG
>NC_029787.2:24419788-24457478 GCF_000816755.2 Arachis ipaensis
GGGGAGGGGGAAGGAAAAGAAGGGGAAAGAAGAGAAGAAAGGAGAAATGAATGAAAAACGGGACGTGATGCGCGCGCGCAAGGCACGCGTGCGCGTGGGTGGTCTTGGAAGCAAAAGGACGCGCACGCGTCAGGGACGCGTACGCGTTGATGACCTTGTGCATCTAGCACAGTTCCAGCGGCGGGGCAGCACAACTTTCTGTCCAAAATCCTATTTACGTCAATTTTCCTATCCACGCGTGCGCGTGCTTGACGCGTACGCGTGGCTTTCCTTTGTGGCAAATGACGCGCACGCGTCATAGACGCGTGTGCGTGGGTCGAATTGTGCGTAGAGCACACTAGCCGCACGATTCCATCACAATTTTCTGTTCGTTGGATGGGAGAGCGAATAAGCAATCGACGCCCACACATGGCCTGCACGCACGCGTGGTTTGCCTTTTTTTATATATGCAGAATGCAGAATGCAGATGCTAATGCAGACATTATGAATGAACACTAAGAAAAATAAAATAAAATAAAACTAAGGATAAAACAAAGTAAAATAAAACTGAGACTGAAAAATAACGATCATACCATGGTGGGTTGTCTCCCACCTAGCACTTTTAGTTAAAGTCCTTAAGTTGGACATTTGGTGAGCTCCTTCTCATGGTGGCTTGTGCTTGAACTCGTCTTGAAACTTCCACCAATGCTTGGACTTCCAATAAACTCTATCAATACCAAGTAAATTTCTCAAGCTTTGATGGAGTGCTGCACAAGCTTTGAGCTCCCAAAACTGAACATCATATATTCCCGGATCCCAAATCTTGATTCTACACCTGTCTTCAAGTTGATCATCATGATTCTATCCGAGTGATAAGCAATCTGAATTCTCACTAAGGCATCCAAACAGCTTCCTAGACCTATTCATTCGAGCTCTACACCAACCCTTGTATTTAGATTTTGAGCTCCCAACCACAACGAATCTAGGATTGTGTTGCCAACCACTAACCATCTCCCTCTTACTCTTAAAGCCACAAAGAGCTCGAAGCTGACCATCTGTTTCAAGTAGCCCATATTCAAGTAGGAAAGTAAAGGTTAAGGATAAGTATTTTACCCACTTGAATGTATTGGATGGTAATGGCTTTGGAGGAGAGGTCTCCAACAACTTTGGCAAGGTGATTTCAAGCTCCATTTCCTTATGTTCTTCCTTGACAACTTCCACCTCTTTGCAAGCTTCTTCAATCCCAACCTCTTCCTCTTAGTAGCTTTCTTCCAATTCAAACTCTTCTTCATTGCTTACCAAGGGCATGAGGGGTTGTGCTTCTTCTTCTTTAATCTCCATCTCTTGATCAACCTCTGCAAAGTCTTCAACCATGATCTGCCTTGGAGGTTGTACATCCTCCTCAACATCAACATCAAACACCTTAGAAGGAGGCTCTAGGACTGGACTTTCCAATGGAGGTTCAGCATCTCCTAAGTCTACAACCACTTCTTTCTTTTCAATAATTGCTGCCTTGTCCAGTGGTTTTAGTACAAGATCGTACTCCTCCTTGATGATTTCCTTTCTATGACAACTCTTTTCAACTATCCTTTCATCTTCAAGGGTCTCTCCTACCGCTACCCTTAGGGCCTCCTCTAGCTTCTTATGAAGTATGGATTTACGAAGATGATTTCTTCTTTCTTGTTCCATATCAATAGCATAATTGGGATCATCTTTCTCTTGGATTGATGGATGTGGGTGCTCTTCTATGGAGGGTGGTAATGGGATAGAAAGATCATTATGTGGTTGAAAAGGAAGTGCACTAGAGCTTGAGGGTTGAATATTGGAGGTAAAGGGTTAGTTCATGCGGGATATAAGATTTTGGAGTGTAGAGGTGAGATCAATGATGTTAGAGATGAGTGTGTTGTTATCCAATGGAGGTTGGGGTGGATAGGAGGGTTCATTTGTTGGGAGAGAGGGCTCATAATACGGAGGCGGTTCTTCTTGATAAGGATATGGAGATGGTGGTTCTGGGTGTGGTTCATATGGTGGTTGGTGTGGTGGATGAGGATTAGGGTCATATGGAGGTGAATGGTGGAAAGGGACTTGTGAGTATGGTGGTTCAGAGTTATGTTGAGGAGGTTGTTCATAAGCATATGGTGGGGCTTGTTGGTAACTACAAGGGGGTCCACCATATTCATCATCTTGATATGCACCCTGGAATGGCTCTTGACCATAGTAATTTGGTGGAGGTTGGTTGTCACGAAAGGGTCCACCATAACTATTGTCTTGGTATGCATCACATAATGGTTGTTGGTTATAGCGCATTGGAGGGGGTTGTTGCCAAAAGGGTTGATCAGATCCTCGTGGCTCCTTCCATCTTTGATTGTTTTGACCTTGATGCATGTTCCTGTTATAGCTTCCATTCCTTACAACAACATTGGAACCAAACTCAAAGCGACAGGGGTGAGAACTCATAGTAGCTAATAAAAATTAAAAATAAAAATAAAAACAAATAAACAAGCAAAAGAAAATATTTACAATAACCAATAATAAGGCACACAATTGCAATTCCCCGGTAACGGCGCCATTTTTTTACGAACTAGATTCTTGATGGTAAAGAATTTCATAAAAATAAAGTAATCACGTTGTAAGTATAGTTTCTAAACCAATAGAGAATCCTTTCGTACAAAAGTTTTGGTTGTCACAAGTAATAAACCCCTAATAAAATTGATAACCGAAGTATTCAAACCTCGGATCGTCTCTCAAGGAATTGCAGGGAGATATGATTTATTATTGGTTATGAGAAAAGTGTATTTTTGGGGGTATTTGAATTAAAGAACAAGTAAATTAAATGACAAGAAAAGTAAATTATTAATTAGAAAAACTCTTGGTAAGGTATGAGAATTGGAAATTCCATCCCAATTATCCTTATCAGGTGTGATGAGAATTGTTTATTGCTCCCACTTAGTTAACTCTTACTAAATAAAGGAAAGTCAAGTGGACTAATCAACTTGATTCCTCAAGTCCTAGTCAACTCCTATGGAAAGACTAGCTTTATAGGGATCCAAATCAATCAGCAAATTCCAATTTTCAATCAACAGCTGAGTTTGATAACTCAAGTGTCACCAATTACTCAACCAAAACCAAAAGGGGAAAAATCCAAATTATTTATATCATAAATAGAAAAAAACAATCATAAACCTAAAATCTCTCAAATTATATTAAATAGAAAATCAAATTAAACATATGAATCCATAAACCAAATTGGCAACATCAAGTAATCAACTAAAGTAATAGCATAAATAGAAGTAGAAGAGAACATAAATTAAAGAAACATTGAACCTGGAATGAAGAAATAACCATAAACTAGGAGAAATCCTAATCCTAAAACCTAAGAGAGAGGAGAGAGCCTCTCTCTCTAGAAACTACATCTAAAACCTAAAATTGTGAATAATGAGAAGTGTGTTTTATGAATGAATGGATTCTCCCACTTTATAGCCTCTAATCTGTGTTTTTTGGGCCGAAAACTGGGTCAGAAACAGCCCAGAAATCACTGGGGGCGAATTCAGAAACGTACAGGTCGCTGGATTTGTGCAAATCCATGTGTGCGCGTGGATTCACGCGTTCACGTCACTTATCTTCAAAGAAACTATAACAAATTATATATTATTTCGAAGCCCTAGATGTTAGCTTTCCAATGCAACTGGAACCGCCTCATTTGGATCTCTGTAGCTTAAGTTATGACCGTTTGAGTGCGAAGAGGTTAGGCTGGATAGCTTAGCAGTTCCTTCAATTTCTTGTATTCCTTCCACGTTTGCATGCTTCCTTTCCATCCTTTAAGCCATTCCTGCCCTATAAACTCTGAAATCACTTAACACACATATCAAGGCATCGAATGGTAATAAGAGAGGATTAAACATAGCAAATTTAAGGCCAAAGAAACATGTTTTCAATCATAGCACAAGATTAGGAAGGAAAAATGTAAAACCATACAATTAGTATGAATAAGTATGCAAAGACTTGATAAAAACCACTCAATTGAGTACAAGATAAACCATAAAATAGTGGTTTATCACGAGTTCTGTGCCTTTTTCATAGCTTCTTTAAGATGTGAAGCGTCAGCTTTAAATGCCGTGTCAGTTCCCCAAGTGTGACACCCCTTTTGGGTATCTGCGAGCGTCTTTAGGGCTCATTAATTTTGGGCTTCATTCCCCTTTTGTCGCTTCGTTTTCCCTCCCTTGGCCTTTGTTTAAAATTAGAGGGACTTAGTTAATTTTCCTCTTTCGCTTTCTTCTGTTTCATTTTTGTTTGGAGAAAGAAGCTTTCTTTCGCTCTTCCTCTGTCTGCCCCAGCTTTCTTTTCTTGGATTTTTACGCTCTTATTGTTGTTCTCTGGTGGGGATTGTTTGTGACTTTGCTGTTTGTTCGTCACCGTTTCTACTTCTCCTTTCCAGGTTGGTATTTATTCTCTTCATTTTATGCTCTCTGTTTGATGGTGATCTGGCCATTTGCGATGAAATTCTCCTTCATTCCCGTTTTTACCTTTTGGTAATGTTGCATGTTTGCTTTTTACTTTTGAAATTTTTTGGTAAAGCTTTGATGTTTTTGCTGTCGGATGATTAGGGTTTGTGGGTTTTTGATCTTTTGAGTTTGTGCTTCTATCTGTGTTTGTACTGCCTCCAAAGGGTGTCTCTGGGTTACAGCGTCAGTCGTTTTGTGAATCCTGGGGCACCCTTTGCTGTCTTGTTGTTGCTTGCTAGCCTTTTCTTTTGTTTTTTGCTTTTTTGGCCGAGTTGCTGCTGGTGACGCCTTTCGTTTTTCTTGCTGTAGGTATAGTGTCTATGTCTCGTAAAAATCTTGTCGAAATGTCCATAAAGGTTCTTCCTGGTATGGTTGATTGGCTAGATTTTGTAGTATTGGGTTGTGTGACTGTAGCAGATCGGGAATACTGTGAGAAGTTTAGGAGGTTTCATAGTGTTCATACCCTGGACCGAACTATAAGGTCCGAGTTGGGCAAAGAAAAAAGGACCGACCTCTTTAAAGGTCGGCCTATCGTAGCTAACTGATAGAAAATTGTTGCCGGTCTAGATTTTCTTCTTAAAGAAAGGAATTACTTCGTTGTAAGCATAGCTCCAAACTAACAAACAACTCTCACATCAAATTAAAATATGGTTTTGTCACAAATAACAAACCCCAAATAAGAATTAACCGAAGTATTTAGACTCTGGGTCGTCTCATAAGGGATTGCAATGAGATGGTCAATTATTGGCTATGAAGGGACAAGGGGTTTTGATTTATAAGAGGAGCAAGGAAAGTAAATCAAGCAAGTAATTAAGGAAAGCAAGATAAAGAACTCTTGGATAAGACTTAGGTGATTGAGATCACTATCCTTACCAACAATTCAAATATTGATAATTATGAGGAACCGAGCTCATTAGGTCTACTCACTAAAGCCTTAAGTGTGTAATATCTACTCCTAGGCTTGGAATACGTCAAATGGCTTGATCAACATCAATTCATAAGTCCCAACCTAGCTACTAATTAACTTAGTAGTGGGCTAGAATCAATGGTTATCAAATTGATCCCCAAGGGTTCTAGAATTACCAATTCAATGAAGCCCAAGGACTCAAGATCACTCAATCCCCTTAGCCTAGGCCAAGGGTCAAGAGAACTACTCACAAACTATAGAAAGCATTCTATCAAACACCTAATGTGCAATAAAAGTAAACATCACAAAATGCTAAAATTAAGGAAAACCCACAACTATCATAAGTGAGAAATCAATAAGAGCAAGCAAGATCAACATAAAAAAAACATGGAAACATGAAATTGCATTAAAAGGGAATTAGATCCAACAATGTTCATCAACATGCAAGAGGGCAAAATGAAAAATTAACATTACAACTAAGAAAGTCAAGATGTAGAAATGTGAAATTGTAAAAGAAACAAGATGAAATCAAGTAATTAACTCAAGATCTACAAGAGATTAACCTAATCCTAACTTAATTCTAGAGAGAAAAGGGAGCTTCTCTCTCTAGAAAACTAACTAAAGGCTCATGTTGACTAACTAATTGCTCTCCCTTGCTTGGACTTCAATTCTGCATGAAATACACTCAGAAACAAGTTGGATTTGGGCCTGGGCAGCTCAGAAATTGCCCCCCAGCGTTTTGCCTTTAAGTGGGTCACGTGCGAGTATCGACGCCTACGCGCCATGTGCGCGTGCGCGTCGATTCGCTGTTTCTTCATCCGCGCGTACGCATCATGTACGCGTGCACGTCTCTATGCAAAGTCACTTCTGCGCGCACGCGCCTTTTACGCTTGCGCGCCCATCGATGCATTCCCAATCCTTGTTTCTTCATGCATTCTCCACTTTGTATGTTTTTTCTCCTCATTTCTTCCATCCAATACTTGCCTTATGAACTTGAAATCACTCAACAAATACGTCAAGACATCGGATGGAATTAAAGTGAGTTAAAATCACCAATTTAAGGGCCTAAAAAGCATGTTTTTACACTTAAGCATAAATTAAGGGAGAATTACAAAACTATGCTATTTCATTGAATAAATGTGGGAAAAGGTGATAAAATCTCCTAAAATAAGCACAAGATAAACCACAAAATTGGAGTTTATCACTAACTCTCACAAAGAGTTCAAATAAACACCATATAAAGGCCAAAAAGGTTGAAAAGCTTAGGCCCGAGATGCTTAGCCAAAGGGTGTAAGTCTTGAAAAGAGAAACTACTTAAAAAGCGAAAGCACGACCTCAGAGGCGGAGCTAAAAAGTCGTTCAAATAAACTAAAAAGAAAGGGTTCAATATGAACACCACCTAAAAAGTTATTTGGAACTTGACTAAAAAGCTCAAACGGCAAAAACACAAAGACCACATAGGGATTGAAAGAGCAACCTCCAAATACAAGCATATTGTCACAAGCTGAATTGATAGACTGAAACGCGAAAAATTAAGACATTAAAAGCTCAAAGGCTGCCTAACGGCAACCCAAGAGATTAAAGTATTTTGATTAAAATAAAAGTTTCTAAGAAGCAACTAAACGTCAAAAAGTATCCAGAAGCACTACAAAAAATAGAAGTTCAAAAGGTCCACAGACCGGACCACATCAAATACATATTGAAAAAGAGAATTATAAAGGCTTCAAATTCACCCCAGTAACTGCATCCTTGGGAGAAGGTAGGATCATCAAATCGGGGTGGCTCCAACAACTCCGTCTGGGCCATTGTGGATTTCCACGTTAGGCTCAGACTCAGGAGGAACCACCTCAGCAGAAGGAGCAGCGGAAGACTCAGCAACAGGAGCTGTAGAAACCTTAACCGTCGACATAGTGGGAGGAGCCTCATCATCATCATCGGGGGCAGGCACAATCTTGCCATCCTCCACATTGTTATCCATGCTAAACAAGGAGAGGTCGGCCTCAGGAGCAAGAACTCGGACCTGGGCCTTCAGGTTTTCATACAGCACATTCATACCACTCACCACGTGCCCCTGAAGCTCGGCATAGTCGTCCTGAGCTGACTGAAGCCTCTCTCTAGTCTCCAACAACACTCCATAGGTTCAAGTATAGCTCTTCTTGTACTTTTTAGCCATCTCCCCGGCCAGATTAGCAGCCGCCTCTGTGGTAATAGCTCGAGCCTTTTCCCTCTCCATTTCAAGCTCCAACCCAACAGCTTTGGCCTCAAATTCCTCTTTTAAACCCTTCATTCTATCATAATCAGCCTTGGCATCCTCCAAAAAGGCCTTAGTGGCATGGACTGGAGATTCCTTGACAACCCGGGACAAGGCCACACTAAGATTGACCATCCGGATACTATTACTTGATATGAAATCCAGATGATGAAGGATTGACACGTCATCTAGAGAAAATTTACCATAAGAGCAATCAGCTTTGTGGCAAAAGACACGCCATCAAATTCCTTGTCTTCCAGATTATAAGGGCCTACAGTCCTCGGTTTCTTAGGAGGAGGACCAGCTGAAGTAGGGAAGGAGGAACTGTCAGATGTCGAAAAGGGCGGATCAGTCGGAATCATTTGGACTCGAGGGGTCGATATGACTTTCCTCGGCCCCAGAAGATCAGATGCTAGCTTCTTCGGAGGTAACTGTGAAGAGCTCTCCCCCGACGTCATCTTCAACAAATTTTGCGCAGCCACCACCTTTTTTGCCTTGCAGAACATCTTCATTGAATCCGATGACGACACCATCTCTGAAATAAAGCCAGCAAAATAGTCACACGATAGATAATAACAAGATCACAATCAATAAAAGAAAACTTTCTATGAAAGAAGAGGTCGGACACTACCTAGCTCAGAACGGAGAAGAGCGGGGTCCCCTAAAAACTTTTTAGTATCCAGGTGAGGAGGCTCCCCCTAATACTCCTCTAAAACACCCACCAAGGCCTGCTCTACTTCATCTAAACTCTCCCAGGGATACCTAAGAACTACAGGATCTTTTTGCCTCCAAAAAGGAAAGCTCGGCTCATTATTTTCGTCCAGGAAGAAGGAACGAACATCCTCAACAGCTCGGACTTTAAAATAATAATTTTTAAAGTCCCAAAAATAGTCATCAAACATGGAAAAAATTTTTTTCCCCTGAGTAGCTCGAAAGGAGATCCAAGAAGCCTTCTTCTTGGCCGCCCCGGGTTTGGTTAGCATAAACAAGAAAAGGAAAAGAGATAGGGTAGGTCGGACACCCAGCTCTTGGCATAACAGCTGGAAAATCTTCATAAAAGCCCAAGAGTTCGGGTGAAACTGCGATGGGGCTACATTGCAGTTCCATAAAACTTCATTCTCAAAATCGGTAAAAAGAAGGGTTATACCTAGTTGGGAAAAAAAAATAGTCATAGGCATAGAAAAATGGACGCTCTGCTCAATCTAAGGGAGGAAAACTAACCCTCTTCTCAGGATCAGGCGACACCAGCTCATAGTTCTTTTCATCATCTCTACTACTACAGATCCTATGAAATCTCCTAAGTTTCTCACAATACTTTGGGTCGGCCACGGTAACACACATCAACACTATAGAATCTAACCAGTTAGCCATACCAGCGGGGACCTTTGTAGACATCTCAACAATATTTCTATGTGAAGACATAGAACACTACACCTACAGCAAGAAAATAAGGGGCGTTACTGCCAAAAATAACTTGGCCACAAATAAGGAGATGAAAATATAGCCAGAAAGCAAGCAAACATAACAAACAAAGGGCGCCCCAAGGATTTATCAAATCAAAGGTCACCACCGAAACCCAGAGGCACCCTTTGGGGGAAATGCAGATACAGAGAAGGAAAAACACGAGGAATCAAAATCTTAGTCCCTTCACCAAAAAGAAAAATGCGCGAATGAAAACCAAAAACCCTAGCACCGACATTTTCGCAAACAAGCAGCAAAGACAAAAAGATTCCAACTTTCTTCAGAGAAATAAAGGCATACAATGTCACCAGAAGTTTAAACAAAAGGAAGTCACAGCCATCAATCAATCAGAAAATACAAAAGTCACAGACAAGAAATACCAACCTACGATGAAGAAAGGAACAATAGCAACAGAAGCGCAGCAAGAACACCAAAGGACGCCTCTGAAAAGCTCCAGAAAAGAAGAAAAGCTTGGGGCAGAATCAATGGAGTCAGACGAGAAAAGTTCTTTCGAAGGAGAAGAAAAGAGGAAGATGAAAGAAGTGAAAAAACCATTTCTTTGATTTCAAACAAAGTTTAAAGAGAGGGAAAAAGAAATGGCAAATAAAAGCCCAATCAATAGGCTTTAAAGACGCTCGCATGATCCTAAGGAACTAACGCTTTCGAAAGCAATGCCGCAATTAAGGGGCTAAAAACGCTTCACATTTAAGCAAAACAAACGCCAGACTCGCGCGGAAAGGAGCTGATCAAATGCAACTAAACTAATGCTCAAGCACGACTTCCTAGAAAGTGGTCGAAGCTCGAAAAGCACGACCTCGGGGAAGGATCGAAGCTCAAGCAGAGCATTGTTCATACCCTGGACCGAACTATAAGGCTCGAGTTGAGTGAAGAAAAAAGGATCGACCTCTTTAAAGGTCAGCCTATCATAGATAACTCTCACAAAGAGTTCGGAAAAATCACGACAAGGCCCAAAACAAAGAAGTCACCGTCCGCTAGAAGGCAGCTGACCAAAAAGATAAGGATCTCATCCAAAAGATAAGATAAGATAACAAACTTATCTCAAAGAAAGATCGTCAAGCACTAATATAAAACACTAGAGCACCCAGGTATAATTCATACTCCAATTCTACAAAAAACCTGCCTAAAGTCCGTACTGACTTAAGCATCGGAGTCTCTTGCAGGTACCACTCCCTCCGGTGAACAAGGACCAGCAGCATCTCCTGCGTCAACAAGTCGGACGTAGCAGCCCAGTCCAGATCTGAAAGATCTCATCAGAGATTGACCTCCCTGTTTTAGGTAACCCTCGGAACACATAGGATTTGTGGGAATAGGGAGGATGAAAAAGATTATGAACTAGTGGCTCCCGATCCTGAGGAGAGGGTCAACTTTCTCCCTTTAAGTTGGACAGAGTGTCCGTTCTTCTATGTCTATGACTATTTTTTCACCATGTTAGGTATTACCATCCCGTTTACCGAGTTTGAGACTGAGATTCTTTAGAACTGTAACCTTGCCCCTACTCAGCTTCATCCCAACTTCTGAGCTTTCATGAAAATTTTTCAACTGTTGTGTCAGGAGTTGGGTGTCCGACCTTCCCTCTGTTTGTTTCTATATTTGTTTGTATTGACAAAGCCTGGGGCGGCCAAGAAAAAGGCTTCTTAGATCTCTTTCCAGGCTAACCAAGGCAAAAAGGTTTTTGCCATTTTTGACGACTCTTTTCATGATTTTAAGAATTTTTATTTCAAGGTCCGGGCAGTGGATGAAGTTCATCCCTTCTTTTTAGATGAGAATAAGGAGCCCTCTTTTCCCCTTTGGTGGCAAGAGAATCTCGTAATACTTAAGTACCCTTGAGAGAGTCTAGATGAGGTAGAGAGGGTCTTTGTGGGTGCATTGGAGGAGCATTGGGGATAGCCTCCTCATTTGGACACGAAGAAGTTTTTAGGGGATCCTGCATTTATCTGTTATGAGCTAGGTAGTTCCCGACATTCCTTGCTTTTTACTACCTTGTCTATAGTTGTAGTTTTTGTAACTGTTTTTTATTTTTTGCTTCTCCAGAGATGGCTTTGGGGTCTGATTCCATGAAGTTCCTTCGTAAAACCAAGAAGACTGTGGCTGTTCAGAATTTGCAAAGGAAAACGTCAGGGGAAGGCACCTTTTAACTTCCACCAAAGAAGCCGAACTTGGGTTCTCAGGGTTCGAGGAAGGTTATTTTGACCCCTCACGTCCGTTTGGTTCCCACCGACCCGCCTTTGGCAAGTTTCGATGTTGCTTCCTCTCCTTCCTCCTCTGGGCCCGCTCCCAAGAAGCAGAAGATAGTTGGTGCTGTTGACATTAATGACAAAGATTTTGATGGTGTGGCCTTTACGGAGGAGCATATTGTGCCTTACGATTTTGTCTCTACTGACGATGTATCCATCCTCAAGCACTTTCATTACATGGCCCGTAACTGTGTCTGGATGGCTAACCTGAATGCGCGTTGGTGAAAGAGTTTAAAAAGGTCCCTATTAATGCCACCAGCGCCTTTCTGGGAAGCGCCAAGGCTGAATTTGAGAGGGTTGAGGGTTTGAGGTCTGAGCTGGAGGCGAAGAATGTGGGGCTGGAGCTTACATTGAAAAAGGAGAAATCCTGAGCTACTACTACTGAGACTGCCTCTAACTTGGCGGAGGAGATGGCAAAGAAGGACAAGGAGAGCTATACCTAGACGTATGCCGAGCTCCTTGAGGTGAAGGAGAAGCTTTAATCCTCTTATGATAATTATGCTGAGCTGCAGGGTCACGTGGTGAATGGTGTGACTGCCATGTACGAAAATTTGAAAGAACAGGTCTGGGTTCTGACTCCCGATCTCGACCTCTCTTTGTTTAACATGGATAATGTTGCGGTGGATGGTAAGATCGTGTTTGCCCTCGATGAAGATGAGATTCTTGTGCCCGACCTGAAGACCAAGGCTTTTCCGACCCCTTCTGCTGAGGCTACCCAGTCTGAGGCCGACCCTGACGTGGATGTCTTAATGGTGTTTTCGGGGCTGTTCCGATCTCGATTATTCCTCAACTTCCTTAGGATGCAGCTACAGGGGTGAAGCTTGACCCTTTGTGACTTCTATTTTCATGTCTTCCTTCCAAATTATGTGCTGATGTGGTCCGATCTATAGGCTTTTGAACACCTTTGTGTAATAGTTGGTAGTTAAACATTTTTACTTTATAATTGCCTCTAGCAACTTTTAATGTTTAACCTTTTGGGGTTTGTTTACTTTGTTCTTCAACAATTTGCACGTAGCGCTTGGTTTTTATTCTCAGTCACTTCTTATCCGCCCTTGATGGTTGGCTGTTGAAAACACCTTACCCTTTAATTGCTCTTTAGCAACTTCTTAATATTCATCCTTTTGATATTTTGGTCGATTGCTTTGGTAGCGTAGCGAATGTCTCCTAGGTAATGTTCGTGGTGAACCTTTACCTTTTCGTTGCGTGGATTGAGCCTTTCTGGATATTTGGGTCCTACCTTTCAGCTAATTTTTTTATAGCTTTTGTAGGTAGTGTCCGAGTTGCTTGGCTTGCGGGTATGTTGATTGATTTACTTTGCTTCTTAGTTGCCTTTTGGCAACTTTCTAGCTGGCATTTTGCGTGTTCTGGACCTTTAGTTGTATTCTGCTTTTTAAGTAGTGTTCCTTCCGAACTTCTACCTTTTAGCTTTTACTTAGAAACTTTTAGGAGTAGTGTTCGATTTCTGAATTTCTACTTTAGAGGTTCCTTCGAATGTCTGTAGCCTATAGGCTTTGTCCGACTTTTGCGTGGTTGAGGCATACATTGTTCCTTTTTAGTGATCCTTTCGGTGGTTCAACTTCTCTGTCGGGACTTTTTAAGTTATTTCTACAACTTCATTTTTAATTCGACCTTGTTATGTCGCTTTGTACGCATTGCTTTTATAACTTCTCAAATTAATTTGGACCTCGTCACTTCATCCTGCCGACCCTGTATGGTTGGGCATCGATTTTTTGTTTTATCGAGCATAAATTAATGCGCCTTGGTGGGAAACTTTTTAAGGAATGGCAGATTTTATTAAGATAAAATGCAAGAAATGGAAACCCCTATACATGCCTGGTTACCCTGTAGTTCGGGGCCCCTTTAGTTCTTGACCTGATGCCTCATTAAAAAACCCTTTGCTGGGAAAAAGAGTGTACCTTGGTTCAAGTCTTTCTAGCTATAGTACCTTCTTAGGTTACAGGCATGCCACGACCTCGAGAGCTCCCGCCCTTGGAGGTCGGCCACTTTATAGTAACCCTTTCCTAGTACTTCGGCCACCCGGTATAGTCCTTTCCAATTGGCAGCTAGCTTCCCTTTTCTCGACCTGCCTGCTCTGATGTCATTTTGGATCAGGATAAGGTCGTTGGTCATGAAGCTTCGTTGGATTACCTTCTGGTTGTATCTGAGTCCCATTCGACACTTTAGCGATTCCTCTCTTATCCGAGCTCTTTCTCAAACCTCTGGTAGCAGGTCGAGCTATTCTCTCTGTGCTTGAGGGTTGATTTCCTCATTGTAGAAGGTCACTTTGGGGAATCCTTCGTTTATTTCAATTGGAACCATTGCTTCTACCCTGTAGGCTAGTGGGAAAGGCGACTCACCTGTGGTAGAATGTGGTGTTGTTTGATACACCCACAAGACTTGTGGGAGCTCTTCTGCCCAGGCGTCCTTTGCGTCTTGTAGTCGGCATTTCAGCCTGGTCAATATGACCTTATTGGCTGCCTTTGCCTGTCCTTTGTCGTCTTCTCGAACTAGGGCTGATGCTATCGCTCGACTTCCGACTGCTAGGTATAACATTAGCTCCTCTCCTTGTTTAGGTCGGGTCAAGATGGGTGGTTGTCCTAGGAACGATTTGAAGTCTTGGAAGGCCTTTTCGCATTCTGGGATCCATTCGAACTTCTTCCCTTTTCTTAGTATCAAGTAGAAGGGGAGGGACCTTAGGGCTGATCCGGCGAGAAATCTGGACAAGGCAGCCAGCCTTCCATTTAGCTGTTGTACCTCCTTTACACAGGTCGGGCTTTTCACGTCGAGTATAGCTCGGCATTTGTCCGGGTTTGCTTCAATGCCCCTTTAGTTTAGCATGAACCCTAGGAACTTGCCGGCTTCCACTGTGAAGGTGCACTTTGTGGGGTTAAGCCTCATCCCGTGCTTTCTTATGGTGTCGAATACTTCGGCCAGATCGGACAACAATGTTCCTTCCCACTGAGTTTTGACTAGCATGTTGTCCACGTAGACTTCCATTAGCTTCCCGATGTGACCAGCGAATACCTTGTTTATGGACCTCTGATATGTGGCCCCCACGTTCATTAGTCTAAACGGCATTACGACGTAGTAGTAGTTTGCTTTTGGGGTTAGGAACGAGGTTTTTTCTTGGTCGGGTTTATGCATTGGTATTTGGTTATATCCTGGGTAGGCGTCCATGAAGGAGAGGTACTTGTACCCTGAGGATGCATCGACTAAGGCGTCGATGCTTGGAAGGGGGTAAAGGTCTTTTGGACAGGCTTTGTTGAGGTCGGTGTAGTCTACACATATTTTCCACTTTCCATTTGGCTTCTTTACCAGCACGACATTCGCCAGCCAAAGTTGGTACTTAACCTCTCTTACGAATCCTGCCTCTAGCAAGGCCCGCACTTTCTCCTCCACGACTTGTGATCTTTCCGGGCCGAGCTTCCTACGCTTTTGTTGTATTGGTCGAGATTCAGGGTATACGACCAATCTATGCCTCATCAGTCCGGGATCAAAGCCGGGCATGTCAGCGGCTTTCCAGGTGAAGAGGTCCGAGTTTTCTTTTAGGAACTTAATGAGTAGCTCCTTTAGGCCTTCTTTTAGGTTTGCTCCGACTTTGGTTGTCTTATCTGGGGTATCTCTAACCTGTACCTCCTCGGTCTCGCCTTCTGGTTGTGGACAAAATTCTTCACGTATTCAGGCTCCTCCGAGTTCGATGGCGTTAGTCTCCCTCCCTCCGGGCTACCTTTCAGGTTTACGCTGTCATTGTAGCATCATCGAGCAAGCTTCTGATCACCCTTTATGATGGCTATGCCTTCCGTAGTTGAGAATTTCATTTATAGGTGTGGAGTAGATACTACTGCGGCGAGTCGGTTTAGAGTTGTCCGGCCTAGGAGGGCATTATATACCGAGCTTACATCGACTACAATGTAGTCGACACTTAATGTTCTGGACCAGGCTTCCTTCCCGAAGGTAGTGTGCAACGAGATGTATCCGAGAGGTTGAATCGGGGTGTCCCCCAGCCCGAATAGGCTGTTGGGATATGCGTTTAACTCCTTTTCTTCGTTCCCGAGCCTGTCAGAGGCGGCTTTGAATAGGATGTCAGCCGAACTCTCCTGGTCGACCAGAGTTCGATGGAAGTTGGCATTTTCCAGTATGATGGTGATAACTACGGGATCGTCATGCCCTAGGGCGATGCCTATAGCATCTTCTTTGGTAAAAGAGATTGTGGGGAAGTCGGGTGGTTGACTCTCCTCTGCGACATGGTATGCCTCCTTAAGGTGCCTTTTGCGGGACGATCTTGAGATCCTACCTCCTGCGACTCCTCCATTGATCATATCGACGTGCCTTTCTGGGGGTGAGAGGGGGCGTTCTGGCCGTCCTCCCTCTTCATCCCTTTTTCTCTTTCTTTGGTTGTCTGTTCTGTTGGCTAGGTATTGGTCCAGTTGTCATTCCCGGGCCAACTTCTCTATGACATTTTTCAGGTTGTAGCATTCGTTGGTAGGGTGCCTGTAGAGTTTGTAGTATTCGAAATATTCCGTCTGACTTCCTCCTTTTTTGTGTTTGATAGGACGGGGAGGCGGGATCTTCTCTGTGTGACATATTTCCCTGTAGACGTTTACTAGGGATACTCAGAGGGAGGTGTAGTTGTGATATTTCCTGGGCTTCTTAGCAGTTGACTCTTCCTTCTTTTTTGGCTCTTTGTGTTTGTCTAGGGAAGAATAGGAAAAATTGGCTCTTGAAGTTTCTCCCATCTGGGAGTTTTCTTCCATATTGATGTATTTCTCGGCCCGTTCTTGCACTTCATTCAGGGAGGTGGGATATTTTTTGGATATGAACTAGCTGAATGGCCCTTCTCATATGCCGTTTATCAGCTCTATGATGGCTGCTTCGGTGGGAAGATTTTGTATGTCGAGACATGCTTTATTAAATCTTTTTATATATGTCCGAAGGCTCTCCCAATCTCCTTTCTTGATTCTGAGTAGACTTGGTGTGTGCTTGGTTTTGTCCCTTTGATAGAGAATCTGGCCAGAAATTTCTTGGTGAGATCATCGAAGTTGGTGATTGACCTTGGAGGTAGGTTATCGAACCACTTTATAGTTGTTTTGGTGAGAGTGACCGGAAAAGCTTTGCAGCAAGTTGTGTCAGAGGTCTCGGTGAGGTACATCTGACTCCTAAAGTTGCTAAGATTATGGCTTGGATCGAATCCTCCGTCGTACAGGTCCATGTCGGGGGGTATAAGATCCTTGGGGACTTTCACTTTCATAGTTTCCTCTGAGAATGGGTCTTACTCTCTGAAGGGGCTGGTCTCGTGGTTTGGGTAGTGCGAGATTTGAGGTTAGCTTCGAGCTTTTGGGGTTTTCCTTCCAGCTCTCGGCACCTTCTCGTCTCCCTACGGAGATTTCGTTCGGCCTCCCATTGGCGCTCGGCCTCTCGCTTGAGCTGTTTTAGGAGATCCTGTTGTTTGCGGATGGCATCTAATATTTTCGTGTTGGGAGGGTGTTTGTCCCCTTGGAGTGTTGGGTGATGGCAGAGGGACCGCGGAGTCTGGGTTTTTTGTTGGCGTTCCATCTTCCAATCCGGACGTTGTTGTATGTCCCTTATTAGGTGGGTTGCTCGCCATGATTGTGGGATGACTTCCAGGTTCCCCGGCAACAGCGGGGGTTACCTGAAACGTTGAGTTCGGATCGGATGTGAGATCCGGGTCTTCTCCGAGTATTGAATTCCGACCTTCGGATTGAGGTGTCGCCTTATCTGAGCTCCTTGTGGGGTTGGGTGGTGGTATCTGCAAGAGACTCCAATGCTTAAGTTAGCAAGGGTTTTAGGCGGGTTTTTAGTAGAATTAGAATATGAGTTATACCTGGGGGCTCCAATGTATTTATAGTGGTGTTTTTGGGGATCTTCTTTGAGGGGAAGATCCCTATCTTATCTTATATCTTTAAGATCATATCTTTGGCAACTACCTTCTGGCGAGCGGTGGCATTTGCTGCACCGGGCCTCTTTGGGCCTCTCTGGCCCCCTTTTAGGCCTTTAGATGCTACTCCGAGCTCTCTTTTAAGAAGAGGTCGGGGGTGAGGGACCTCTTTATGAAGTCGGTCCTCCCGTTTTCTGCCATCCCGACCACAAAGCTCGGATCAGGGTATGAACAGCGTGCGTACACACAACCCTATGCGTACGCACACTGCCTTGTTTTTTAATGAAAACCTTGTTTTTAACTGTTTTACCTTTCTAGCAAGCTTGTAAACTTTCGTAACATTTGTTTAAAGCATTTTTGCCAGTTTTAGGTTCTTGAATCAAGGAAAAAATAATAAAGGAATAAAAAGGGTTTCTTCGTTATGAGTTTAGAGCCAGTGACATAGGTTTTAGAAGGTTTCTGTAATTTCTAGCTTGAGTGGTGAGTGTTGAGTTGTGAAGTTTATGGTTGAAGAGATTTTTGAGAAGTTGAAAACCGGTGATGGTTATGATGAGTTGAGAACTTGGAAAAGAATGATGAAATTATTGGATTATATGAGAGTGTGCGGGGCCTATATTCCTAGCGTAGCAGATTTCTCTGCTGCATGAGTAGTTGTTGAGAGTGTGCGGGGCCTATATCCCTGGTGTGGCAGATTTCTCTGCTGCATAAGTGTGCGGGGCCTATATCCCTGGTGTAGCAAAATTCTCTGCTGCATGAGTAGTTGTTGTTGTTTCCTTCTCTACTGCATAAAGTGTGCGGGGCTTATATCCCTAGCGTGGTAGACTCCCTGTTGCATGAGTGTGTAGGACACTATATCTCTGACGTAACAGACTTTCTGCTGCATGAGTGTGCAGGGCACTTTATCTCAGGTGTGGTAGAAAAGGCTACATCCGGGAGGATGTGTCGGGTTGGCCATTATGGACCGACAAGTGATATCACGAGCCAATAGAACAGGCATTCATCATATACAATTCTTATGTGCTTGTTTTCTTTAATTACTTGAGTTTGCCTAATTGTATAATATTCCTACTTGCTTCTTAAATTACTTGCTATATATGAATATTACCTGTGTATTACTTGCTTGCATTATCTGTGATTGTCTGGTGTTGAGGAGGTTAGGTAGGCGGTGGCGATGGGATCGCATGGAGGTTAGGTTGGTGAAGACTATGGGATACAGTGGTGTGATTAGTTCTAGTTAGAAATTTCCTAAGTTTAGATAACCCTACTTATGGTTTATGGTTTAATTTATTTATTTATGTTAAGCTTGAATATCTATATCGGTGTGAAGTTCTAGGATTGCCTTTGGCATCCTGAAACCTTACATCTTATATATTGGGCACTGTTATTATATTGAGAATCCCCGGTTCTCATACCATATATTGTTGTTGATTTTCAGATGCAAGTCATAATTCACCTCGGTGAAATTGCGGATATGGTGACACAGCGGAGTATGGTTTCTCCTTTGTTCATTTCTGTTTTATTTTTTTGTAGTATTTTTTCTCTTACCCTTTGTATTTATATAACCTTGTTGCCTTAGAGGCTTTATTTATGAAAACTTTGAGAGATAGGTTGTTGCTGTTTTAAACTTCAAAAACTCAATTGTATTCAATTTGACTAGCCAGCCTAAACTCCGCAGGCTGTGACTAGTCCTCTTTTGTACATCATATATATATATATATATATCTTGTTTACTTTAAGTATTACCTTGTGTATCCTGGAGCTATCTACAAGGTTTTACATATATTATATTTTGTTTTGTTCGTACCTATACGTTTAGTTTTCGTGTGTGAATGCTTCGCGTTTCGTAATTCTGCCTTATGCATTTTGAGCTTTTATTCCTTCATCGGGCTTCTAGTTATAAACATTTTTGGACATATATTATATATTATAAGCTCAAGAACTGTCGTGGCACTTTGTTATTCTTTGCCTTACGGCTAGAGGTAAGGCTTAGGGAAACGGGGTGTTACAAAAAACTTAAAATATCACTATTTAAACGAAAAAGAAATGGTACGTGAAAGAAAGAAAAACGAAAAATTAAAATTGCTCTATTAAAAAAATTGTGTATAGTTTGCATATGAATAGGANNNNGAGCGGTTCGTCCTCGTGAGCCTGAGGGATGGACCGATTGTGCTTCGTTGCACTTTCTGGGTCATTTTTTCTTTCATGCTATTTAGGTTATCTGCTTGATATGTATAGCATGCTTGTTTGTGAATGCCTTTGGGGATAATTAAAGCATTGGACTTGAGATATTGAGACTGATCACCTTGATATCAATTGTTTGGTGTGGAAAACAAATCTGAATGCCAACTCATGGATGAGGTCGATCACGTTAACAGAGAGATAGCAAGGATAACTAACCTAGCCTATGCATTACGAGTTCAACATGCTTCAAAAAATCTGTTTGTGGAGTATACGCCATATCGGTTGATGGGTGCGGCTCAGCACTAGCGGCAACAGAAGTGACGACTGATGCTTTTGTGGTTTTTAATTATGATTTTCAGTTTCTAACTAACATGGTCTTGAATCTTGTTAAAAAGGTTTTAAAGCTTAGAATGATTTTGAAATTTGATTTGGAATTTTTGGTTTAAAAGAAAAGCGAGTTCTATGATTTTGTTAGTTTGTAATTTATTTTATTGGAAGGAATTCAAATTGAAAAGCTATGATTTAAGGATTTTAACGAATTTAAGAAAATCATGATTTAAAGTAATTGATTTACGAATAAATAATTTTTGAGTCTTTTGAAAAAGCTTTAACATTGAATTGGTTTAGATTGAACTTGTTTTGAAGGTTTTGAAAAATGTTACAAAAACGGTATTTGTTTTAAAGGAAAAATTTCTATTCAAGATAGTGGAGTGTGTCGGACTCTTAATGACAAATAATCAGAGTGACGCAGCGAAAGGTGAGAGAGAACATCGACACGGTAGAACGCTTTGAGGAGGATATATCGCGTAATTCAAATTTTTGAGGGCAAAAATTTTATTAGGAGGGGAGAATGTAAGAATCGGAGTTTTTCACGTAAAATCATTTTAATAAAATAATAATTTTTAACTGCCCGAAGTAGATTCAAAATTTTGAAGTTTTAATTTGAAAATATAAAGGTAAAATTTGATTTCAATGAATTTTTCTGAGTTGGAAAATGTATCTTTTGCGAAAAATTTTTGTAAAAATATGTACCGGAGCTTAAGCCGGCAGTACCGACTCTAGTTTGCCTGGTACCGCATATTTTGGAAAATAAGATTTTGGAAAATTAAATTTTTTGTTTTGAAAGGACAAAAATAATTCAGAATTGAAAATCAGGCACTAATTTTAAACGTTTTGGCCCAAAGTGGACCAAACGGGATAAAATCACTAACAGGTTATACCAAGTCCAAACCGGACCCAAGGTCCAATATATATATGTGTGTTTAATGAGCTTTAAGCTTATTTTGATGGGAAGAGAGAGAGAGAGAGCTCGGATAGGTGATGGTGGGGGGTGAAACCCCATTGTCACTATTCATCATCACCTTGCAGGAGTCATAACTTGAGCTACAGATCTCCGATTGACAAGTCGTTTGTGGCCACGCGAAGCTCTTATTGAGCTCTTTAATTCTAGCTAGCATTGTTGGTAAGATCTCTCAACTCGCACTCCAGTTTCCAGCCCTAGAATTTCGGCATTTTTAGGTTATAATTTTTAAGTAGATTTTATGGTTTTGCTTGTTTAGGTGATCTCTAGTAGCGGGTAATTGTCGGGCTTTGCCCCAATCACCATTGGATAAAGTAAAGAACTTCTATATCCTTGTAGTTTGATGTAGTGTGAGCTTTAGTTGATAATGCATGGTTATGTTATATGTATGAAGCTTATTTTTGGAGTTAGTGGTGGCTTTTAGTTTGGCTTTGGTGGTTTGGAGCTTGGTGGAAGCTTGTTGGAATCAAGTTTGGTGTTTGAGCATATTGGGAATCAGCCAAGGTATGGTTTCGGTTTTCTTTATGTAATATGTAATATTTTTAGACACTTAGACTAGTTGACCTTAAGATAGGATTGGATTGAATGTGAACTGTGATTTAGTAATTGATATAATAGTGTATGGAGTAGATATGGTTGAGGAGTGATATTATATGTTGATGGTCGTTGATGTTAAGAAATTTGATGATAAATGTTGAGATTTATTATGGTTGTTGAGAGGAGTTGGTATTTTGGTGATTAATGATGATTAATGGTAATGTTATTGATGAATGAGGAGAATTGTGAGTGTTTATGATGATCTTGGATGTTGATGAATAATAATTTTGATGGTATAGAATGGTGTAATTGGGATATTATTGACGATTGAGTTGAGAGAGGATTTGTAGGACTTTTTAGTGTGGTCTTGGTATTGTAGGGTTGTGAATTGTTTGGGTTTGAGTTGAGAGTTTTGCCAAAATTGAGGTTTAGAGATTTTTGGTGAAAATTAATTTTTGGTAAATTTTGACAGATCATATCTTGAGCTACGATTTTTGAAATTGAATCATTTTTATTTCAAATTAAAGATAATTTAAAGAGCTTTAAAATGGTATAGATTTTGTAGAAATCGGAATTTTGTAGAAAAAGATATGATCGTCAGAAGTTGGTGCCAGAAATCTGAATTCTGTGATGTTGCAGAATTTGTGATTTTTAGTTTGTGTGTACACGCACACACTGGGGCGCACGCACATGTTGAAAATCTGTTGAGGGCGGTCGCACGTATCAGTGTGTGTATGCAGAATGGAAATTTTTACTCTCTGTGCGTATGCACAACCCTAGGCGTTCGCACATTGTCCTATTTTTCAATGAAAACCTTGTTTTTAACTGTTTTACCTTCTCAGAAAGCTGGCAAACTTCCGTAACACTTGTTTAAAACCTTTTTGCTAGTTTTAGGTTCTTGAATCAAAGAAGAAATAATAAAGGAATGAAAAGGGTATTCTTAGTTATGAGTTTAAAGACGGTGACATAGGTTTTGGAAGGTTTGTGTAATTTCTAGCTTGAGTGGTGAGTGTTGTGTTGTGAAGTATATGGTTGAAGAGATTTTTGAGAAGTTGGAAACCGGTGATGGTTATGATGAGTTGAGAACTTGGAAAGGAATGATGAAATGATTGGATTATATGAGAGTGTGCAGGGCCTATATCCCTGGCGTAGTAGATTTTTCTGCTGGATGAGTGTGCGGGCCTATATCCCTGGCGTAGTAGAATTCTCTGCGGCATGAGTAGTTATTGTTGTTTCCTTCTCTGCTGCATGAAGTGTGAGGGGCTTATATCCTTGGCGTGGCAGACTCCCTGTTGCATGAGTATGTAGGGCACTATATCTCTGACGTAGTAGACTCTCTGCTGCATGAATGTGCAGGGCACTATATCTCTGGCGTGACAGAAAAGGCTACATCTGGGAGGATGTGTCGGGTTGGCAATTATGGACCGACAAGTGATATCACGAGCCAATAGGACAGGCATTCATCATATGCATTTCTTATGTGCTTGTGTGATTTGATGTGTTCAGTTGAGTCCTTGTACATGCAGAAATATTTTTCTTACTAATTGAATGCTTATCACGTTTTATTCAGCACATGATTGTTGTTCGGTTCAGTGGTGTTGACCATTTTGGTTCACCTGATTGTTATGTATTCAGTTGACTTCTTTTGCATGAAAAAATGCTATTCTTGATGATTGAATATTTATGGCATTTTTTTCAGCACATGAATGTTGCTCGGGTCAGTGGAGTTGCTCATTTTGATTTACTTGATTGTTAGTATGTTCAATTGAGTCCTTGTGCAGGTAGAAATATTTTTCTTGATGATTAAATGTTTATGACGTTTTATTCAGCACATGAATGATGTTCGATTCAGTGGAGTTGGTCATTTCGGTTCATTTCTGTTCTGCACAATTCAAAACTCTTCCTCCTCACTTTCTACTGCTTTTTCACCAGGGAGAGAAAGATTAAAAGACAAAAAAAATACAGCAGCAATAACAACAAAAGAATGAAGATAAGGAGAAAATACATGAAGAAGAAAGAACGCGAAAAAGAAGGAGGAGAATGGGAGGAGGAGGAAGGCAAATCTCTATTGCTGTTTTCGTTCGTTGTTGGTTGTTCCTTGCCAAATCTTCTCGCGATTCTTCTCCAGTAGTGATTTTTGCAAAGATCGTGACTGAAGTTTGAGTGATTTTGAGAGAGATTCGATGCTCGAGGTTATTGTTGAAGTTATTGTCTTGGATTTTAACTGTTTGAAATTAGTTTGCTTTAATTAGTTTTGCTATTCATGGTGGACAATTATTAATTACTTAAATTGTGGAATGTTAGTTTATTTTTCATAATGGTTATGCTGTACTATCTCATTATTGGTCTTGCAATTTTGTTATTTTGCTTTATGAATGATAATATGTTTTATAAGCATGCACTTATGCTTAAGCATGGTAGATATCCATGGATCTACTAAGAATGGACATACCAATTTGAATATATATCTACTTGAAAGATCATTCTCATTGGCTATTTATGACAATATGAAATTTACAGAAAGTTTTTTCTTGACTTATGAACTTCTCTAATGTATGAGTATATACAGGGAATCATTTAATGATATCAAGGTTTGAAGCATTGGATCCTGTTAGAGGCTCAAACTTAATTTGGTTGAGGTGATTATTTTAAGTTTATTATTATTTCTAAAACAAATTTTCATGTACTGATATTTTGATATACCTGCATATAGAGGTGTTGAGTTGAAGTAGATTAGTAGGTTACATGAATTTAATGAAATTGTCTACTAAAGAATTTATAGTCTTATCTGGTATCTTAGGATATTTCCAGCAATTCTATCATAATCTGAATTTTGGAAAAGAGTGTGATCATTTTTGCCCCCAACAAAGAACATATCCTTGATAGTATTAAACTCCACTGTAGGTGAACTAAAAGTGGCGCCTCCACCGAAGAAGGGTTCAGTTGCGGCGAACCCCGAAACAAATTCTAAACATGTTAGATCTCAGATGAAAATTGTTTCGTTCGTGTTTCTCTTCAATCTTTGCCAATTTTTTCCTTCCATTATTATGCCTTTATATGCTTTTTTTTAATTTATTGTTTGTTGGTGAGGATATACATTAAATTCTATTTTTCTTTTTTAATTCAATTCCAATTTATGCTCTTTTAGTCCTTTCGAAAATATGAGTGTTGCATTTATTTTATTATCTCAAGTTTGAGATTGAATCTTTAGTATTGATAATTAAAAATACTACATACTTAACAATTCTAGATGATTTTGTTTGTACGTAGTTAGTAGTAGTTGGTTACTTGGTTTTATTTTTCAATTCTCAATATATAGGAAAAGGATATAGTACAAAAATGAAGTGAGTTTTGTGAATTTTAATTAAAAAAAGTTTGTAAAAAAAAGTTGTTTCTTGAATTGATAATGAAGGTTAATTCAAATTGTTTGCATTGATTTTTAATTTGGCATTGGCATGCATTATAATTGGAACTAAAATTGAAGCTAAATATTTGTTCGGCCAGTAGTTTTGTCTTCCTCATATATCTTTAAGTTTCGTCCATATTTTGCTCAATAAACCTTATTTCTTTTTTAGGAATATTTAAAAAGAGTGTTGGTTTATGCAAGAGAAGAAACTATGGATTTTTTATTTTATTAAATAAAATAAATATAATATTTACCAAAATAAATATTTTTACAAGTATTTACCGATTTAAATTTCCTTGCTATATCTCGTTTACACTGTAAACGAGATGATTTTTCACGTATCTCATTTACAGTGTGAACGAGATATGGCAAGTCAGGCTGACAAGTGTATATCTCGTTTACACTGTAAACGAGATACATATATAAGACAAATATTCGGCATCTATAAAAGGATGTGTAACCCTTGGTATTCTTCACACACATTTCATATCCTTTCTCCATCTTCTTTTTCTCTTAAAAACAAAGCTGAATGGCTAGTAATAATCCATTCATAGTTGTGCTTCTTTATCCCAATTGTCGTATGAGAAATAGCGATAACGGGGTGACATTTGAGTGTCAGGATCCGATATTGTTTCACACTCAGCGTGTGGAGACGTTGTCAGATTTGAAGAGTTAGATATTGAGCAAGCTCGATGGCACACAAGAGAGAAAAATCAGAAGGGTGGCGTATAGGTTGCTGGCACCCATGAGAAATGGAGTCTTCCGGTTTCGACTATTTCGAATTCACGGGGACGAGCATGTGCGACTGATGTTCGACATTCATGGAGGATCATGTGTGAACAGGTAATGGAGCTGTCCGCCGAGGTAGGTCACGGTGGTAGTGGGGGTTCCGTACACAAAACCTATGTGCAAGACGACCGACCTCTCGTACCACCGTCCATTCATGTCGCGATTCCGGAGCATGAGGCAGAGGAGGGTGAGGAGGAGTCAGATGAGGATTACGTAGAGGACAGTGCGGACAGTGAGTCTTCCAATGGTGGCGATGAGGATGAGTTTGTGCCGGAGACACCTGCAGGAGCTGTGCTGCGCTATGTGCTGCCTCCACCTCACCCGATTTCGGCGCTATCGGCTGTGCCAAGTCATTATCATAGTATAGATCTGGATGCCATGCATGAGAGGATCCCGGTTTCTGACACTTATGGAGTGGATTACAACCTAGACGGCAGTGTGGAGTTTCGGGTCGGACACAGGTTCAGAAGCTGAGAGGCGGTGCTTTAAGGTGTGAAGAACTACAGTATTCGCAGGAGTACTGAGTACCGGGTGATCGAGTCCGACCGGTTAAAGTACCATGTGCAATGCTGTCAAGCTGACAATGGGTGTCAATAGAGCCTCCGTGTGGCCCTTCGTCAGAATCTCGGATACTGGTAAGTTCAAGTTTAATTGTGAATTTGAGTAGTTTTGGCTATAGATGTTGTGTAAGAATAAATTTTGGCTATAGATGTTGTGTAAGAATAAATTTTTTGTTGTGATTAGGAAGGTTCGGAGGTTTGGTGGACCACACAGCTGTCTGGCACCGACCATATCTCAAGACCATCGTCAGTTAGATAGCAGTCTCATCTGCAGAGTCATATTGCCCTTGATTCAGTCCAACCTGTCTGTCAGTATCCCGGTCTTGCAAGGTGCGGTCCATGCAAGCTATCACTTCAAACCCTCATACAGAAAGGTGTGGATAGAAAAGTAGAAGGCAATTGCATGGATCTACGGTAATTGGGAAGAGTCCTACAATAAGGTGCCAAATCTACTTCAGGCACTGCAGAACTGTTTCCCCGGATGTGACCTACGCATCAAACCGTACTACGAAGGACACCTCATGGTGCGTGACTGCTGCATGTTTGATAAAGTATATTGGTCTTTCCCATCATGTGTCGAGGCCTTCAAGCATTGCAAGTCATTTATCTCTGTAGACAGCACGCATCTGTATGGCAAGTACGGTGGAGTGTTGCTTATAGCGGTGGCGCAAGACGGGAACAGCAACATACTACCAATTACTTTTGTCATTGTTGAGTCTGAGAGTACCGAGTCATAGTCGTTCTTTCTTACTAATTTGAGGCTTCACGTCACCCCACAAGACGGCTTACTGGTTATATCCGATAGATCTCAGGCAATTAGGCCGCCCTAAACTCCGATGATAGTGGGTAGCATCCACTAGGGCATTCCATGCTTACTGTATCAGACACATGGCTGCAAATTTTATGAGCCAGTTCAAGTCAGCCAAGGGCAAGCGATACCTCATAAATGCTGCTTACAGTCCAAGTCAGGCTGGGTTTGAGTGGTACATGGATGCATTGAGGGGAGTCTCCTCGGCGATAGCAGATTGGGCTGGTTGTTTCAGAAAGGAGATTTGGCTTCAGCATTGCGACAGTGGTCGGAGGTTTGGACACATGACCACGAATCTGTCTGAGTGCATCAATGCTGTGTTGAAGGGGACATGCTACTTTCCCATTATGGCCATTGTACGTATCACATACGAGAGACTGCAGAAGTTGTTTGTTACGAAGGGTAGGGAAGCGCAGAGCCAGTTGGCGGCTGGAAACTGCTTCTCACAAAGACTCTTGGCGGCTATTGAGAAGAATAGGGAAGGTATTCCGAAGATGCGTGTGACCCATTGTGATAGGCGGGCCTCTGTGTTTGTTGTGGATGAACTAGAGCCGTTCAAGGGATGGGGTCATGATTCCTTTCGGGTTCGGCTTTCGGAGGGCACATGTGATTGCGGTTTATTCCAGTCTCTCCACTATCCGTGCCGGCACGCACTTGCTGGGTGCACCACCACTAGCATTGAGTGGGCCCCGTATGTGCATCCAGTCTACAGGCAGGAAGCTATGTTCAAGGTGTACGAGGTGAAGTTCCCACCCATTCCCGACGAGTCGCTGTGGTTGGAGTGGCATGGGACGATGATGCGTCCTAACCCAGCCATGCGGGGAAAGGCGACTGGAAGACCAGTGTCCACCAGATTTCGGAATGATATGGATGATGTTGAGCTACAATAGAAGCGGTGTGCCTTGTGTAGGCAAGTCGGCCACACTAGACGGAGTTGCCCTAACCAACACACCGGAGATGCCTAGGCCATTTTAGTTTGGATGTACTTTACTGCTTCTTGAGTTTCATTTTGAAAATGTACTTGTTGTCACCGTTACTACTATTACATTCCATGTTTTAGTTCTTATTGTCACCGTTACGGTTTAGTTCTTTACTGTTAAATGGTTTGTTCAACATATCTCTAAATTATCCGTTACTATCAAAATAAGGCTAACTAGTAAGTAACATTAAACATAACATGAATCCAACCAAAATAAAGATAACATCAATCCAACCAATACATAAATACATAACTCATAACTATGTACATATATACAATACAGCTAAAGTACAGAAAAAATACACAAACATAACAACGTAAACATCATCTGTGGTAGAGATCCTGATAGTGGCGCCTGTGACTGGTGCCACATGGCGGAGGCTGAGCCTGATGCTGAGGTTGAGACGGCCTAGGGTCTCCGGCTGGCGGTGCTGGTGTAGCCAGCTGCTGGGGCGGTGGGGCATAGTATGGCTGAGGCCCCCTGACAGTGGACCTGTGGCGTACTGATGTAACTGTAGCTGAGGATGCAAAGGTGGCCCGGATGGAGGGGTGACTAGCGAGTGGGATGAGGTCAGATGCATACTGTAGTCGTGGGAGGGCGGCGTCGTATACTGGCTACCCGGCCGCACACCCGCCGAACGATGACGCAGAAGCCGGTGATGTCTGAGGAATCTAGAAGGACGTCTGCCCGGGACCAGATGTATGCTGGTACTCCCTGATACCAACCTCCCTACTTGTGCGGAACTGCTCGGCTATCTGATCCATAGCACCGGCGGGGCGGTGTGAAGATGGAAGGCATCATCAATGAGGATCTCATCAAGCATCTCCTCCTCCTCCTGATGGGTACCGGATGGACCACCCTCATGCCAACCAGGAGGTGATATATCCAGTCTCCCAGAGGCTGCGCAATGCCGCTCCCAGGTGCATGCCAAGCTCCATGTGACGGGGGAGGAGGAGGGGGTGGAGGTGAGGCCTCTTTGTCCTGTGCAATGTCTCCATGCTCCTCCTGGTGGGCGTACTCGGCCTCCTCATCAGACTCAACTCCGACCCCCACCCGTCGTGGGCGGCCCCTCTCCCTCCTCACCGGCTCGCCAGGTCGACGCTCTCTGTGGCCCCTGCCCCTCCGAGCAAGTCGTCGAGTATCATCCCTACCATCTCTCGCACGTCGACGTCGATCCAGCACGCCCCGAGAAAGGGCGAGATCGTCCCTGGGCTGGCTGGCAGTGGGCTATACATCAGGGGGCAACTCCACCAGCCTCGAGTCCTCCAGCACCTCCTACCCAGATAGATGCCTAACACGGCAAGCCCCACGCCACCAGTCATAGTACTCCAAGGTCGGTCTCGTATCGTAGGTGTGGTGCACAGTGATTTGGCGACCGTGCTCAAACCTCTGGTGCCATCTATCGTACCACTCCTTCAGCTTGAGCGGCCATCATACATCTTCACCTCGACCAGTGGTAGTCAGGTACCTATAAATGAAAATGGTGTTTTAAATACTTCCTTACGTCATAATAAATGAACTCTTTTAATAGATAAGTAAGTCGAAATATAACATCAATCTCACCTATCAAGATTTACCAGAGTTCCTGGTACCTGTTGCTCTCCATTGAACTACCGTTTCACCCGATCAACGTTGTGAAATCAGACGATATTGAAACACAGTAGGGGGACAGCTAACAACCATATCCCTCACTCCTCCTCCTCACGAAACTTGGGCGGACACAAAGCTTGCATGGCGGGGTCATTGTAGACTTTCCATGCAAACTGAAGAAAGAAAGTTTTCAAGATAACACAAACACAATTATTATACGAAATCTATCTAATTATCCATATAACAAGCATACTAAAGCATATGATATCTATCTAATTATCCAAAATAAAAACATAAGTATTTTACAACTAACCTCGTCAAACCGTAGCCGGTCGATCAACACCCTCCAATGCAGGACCCTGGCCTCATGCTGATCCCTGCTCTGCTGCGGCAATCCAACCAACCTTACACATCACAAGAGAGCATATACAGTTCGTTAAGTAACATACCAAAATAATTGACAAAATTATTTAACTCAAATACATAAAAAGACATTTCTCACCTTGCAGCCAGAGGATACTGGTAGACGCCTCTATCTGGTGGACACCACTGAGAAAATCTCTGATAGATCCAGGACATCAACAGTGGAGTGTAGCCAGCGATATCCGTGATGCCCTGCTGAGCTGCCAAATAAAGGGACTAATACGTCCAGGCCAGCATAGCCGATTCCCAGGAAAACGATCTGCACTCGTCAAAGTCCCGAAGTAACGGTAGCTAACGAAGGTGCGCTAGATTGTTGGACTTGTCGGTCATCAGATACCCTCCGATCAGTAACATGATATAACACCTGGCGTACTGTCGGAGGGTCTCGGGATCGTCTGTCTAGGGCATTTGGCGGACACGATCCCGTAACTACACGAGCTTCAGCATGAATGACTCCTTCCTCTGCTCCGCCTGCTGTGCTGCCACGGGAGGCCTGGCACTGAGCAGCTGCTCCACCAACGCCCACGTCTTTATATGGTACCACCTACCAAAGTCACGGAGGCACCCCCCGACAAGGTTATCGTGTGCGCGTAGGCCTAGGTGGTACAGCACGTCCTGCAGGGCGATAGTGACCTCACCCCACGGGAGATGAAACGTGTGCATCTCTGGACGCCATCGCTCCACCAGAGCCAAAATCAGGGAATTGTCAAAAGTAAAATCCCTAAGGGGCACGGTGTCACCGAATTCGGCCTCAATCAGATATGGGACGATGGCGTCCGGTGGAGGTAAAGTATGGCTCACTCGCCGGGGTAGTAGGAGGTGAGGCCTTTGAAGAATGAAAAACAAAACTATTTTAGCCTTAAGAATACAATATTTCAACTTTCTAGCCTACACATGTCTCTACATTACATATTCAATAATAGAAAAATCCTAACTACAGCATTATAAATACTAACAACATAGCACAGGAATCACATAGTTCCAAACTAATAATAATTATGTCATACCGACCTAGCACAAGTGGATAGAATTCTAAATTAAGCCTACAGACCTGATGTAAGAACTCGAGTTTTTCACGCAAAACTGTTTTAATAAAATAATAATTTTAAGTGCCCAAGATGGATTCAAAATTTAGATGTTTTAATTTGAAAATATAAATGTGAAAATTGGTTTCAGTGAATTTTTCTGAGTCAAAAAATGTATTTTCTGCGAATGACCAAGAACCGGCAGCCGAACCGGTCGAACCAGTTTAAGCCTGTCCGGTACTGTGTTTTGAGAAAAATAATATTTTGAAAAATTGATTTATTGTTTTAAAAAGGACAAAAATAATTTATCATTGAAAACTGGACACTAATCTTAAAGGTTTTGGCCCAAAGTAGACCAAACGGGCTAAAAATGCTAAAGTGTTGGACTGGGTCCAAATCGGGCCCAAGGCCCAATATATATATGCTCATTAAATGAGCATTTCAGCTCATTCTCACTCACAAAGAAGTGACGCATGCTTGTTTGAGAAGAGAGGGAGAAGAAGACTTGGTACTATTGACATCCATCTTCTTCAAGCCATAACTTGAGCTACGAACCTCCGACTGATGAGCCATTTACGGCCACGCAAAGCTCTTGACGAGCTCTTCCTTTCTATTTAAGTTTTTCTGATAAGAAATTGAAGCTCATTCCCCAGTTCTCTGCCCTAAGTTTCTGGACAATTTTGGTTATGGATTTTGAGTAGATTTTGTGGTTTTGCTTGTTTAGGTGATCTCTAGTAGTGGGTAATTGATGGATTTTATCCCTAATCTCATTGGGTAAGGTAAGGTTTCACTAAACCCTTGTGTTTAGTTGTGTTGTGGTTTCTAAGTTTTGATTTTGGTGATATATGTGATGTTAGATTGAGTTTTGGATGTTTGTTGGAGTTGGTTGAGGCTTTGGATCAAGCTTGGTGGCTTCGTTTGGTGTTTGGTGCATTTGGAAATTGGCCAAGGTATAGTTTTGGTTTCTTTTATGTAATATGTAATATTCATGGACACTTAGGCTAGTTGACCTTAAGATAGGATTGAATGTTATTGGTGTATGAATATTTAAATATGAATTGATGTTAATTGTTGGTTGTATCAGATTAGTGTGGTTGATGATGATTATTGGGAATTGTTGGTGTTAATGAGTATTGATGATTGGTGTTGTTGATGTGGATGGATTGATGTTGTAATGGTGTTATTTATAAGGAATTGGAATAATAATAATAGTGATTATATGATTTGGTGATGATTGTTGGTATTTAATGATTGTGAAGGTTGATGATGAATGTGTGATTTAATGTTGTTGATGAGGGTTTGTGGATGTTGTTGATGATTGATGATAATAAGTGGGGATGTCATTGTTGAATGAAGAGAATTAAGATTGTTATTGATATTTTGAAGATTGATGAGTTATGATGTTAGTTGTGTGAAATTGTGAAGTTGAGGTTTAGAATTGTGAATTTTGGACCATGGTTGAGTTATGATGAAAATGTTGAATGAATTAGGTGTGGAATCGATGGAAGTGTAATGTAATGGTAAGATGTTGTATGTGGTAGTGGTTTGGTGATTGGTCAGGTTTGGTTTGCTTTTGATTTTGAGAATTTGTTGAATTTGAGGTTATAAGGTTTTGGGTAAAAATGGAGTTTGGAATGGTTTTATTTGGTTTTGGTTAGTTTGAGTTGTGGTAATGGAAAAGATGGAATTTGTGAACTTTTGGTAAAATTGGATTTTTGGTGAACTTTGCTTGATCATAACTTTTGCCTCGATTTTCCAAATTGATTGAAATTTGTATATAATTAAATATTTTTGAAATCCCTTTAAATCGATATAAAGTTTGTGAAAATTGGAATTTCGTAGAGGAAGTTATGATCATTCAAAGTTGGTGTTGAAAATCTGAAATTCTGCTAAGTTGCAGAATTTCATGATTTTTGACCCTCGTGCGGATGCACACCTTGCAAAAATTTTGACCTGTGCGGACGCACACACCTGCGCGCATGCACATGTAGGGAGATGCGTTCTGTTTACAGCGCTAGCACAGCTTGTGCGCGTTCAACCTGTGCGGATGCACACGTTGGGAAGGCCAGTCTGTTAGGGGCGCTGGCACAAGTTGTGCGAGTGAACAAATTCTGTAAGTTTTGCCACCTGTGCGTACGCACACATCTTAAAATCTCCTGGGCGTTCGAACGCATGATAAACCCATATTTCATGAGTTCTTTTGTGCTTAATTTGAGTGATTTATACAATCCTTCACCTACTTATTCACATTAATTGCATGGTTTTACTTTCCCTTCCGTATTATGTGATGTAAATGAAAAACATGTTTCCTAAGCTTTAAAATTAATTAATTTAATTACCTTTATTTCCATTCGATGCCGTGATCAGTGTGTTGAGTAGTTTCAGATTTTCTAAGGCAGAATGATTTAAAAGACGGAAAAGGAAACATACAAAAATGGAAGGAGAAAGCAAAACGGAGCTTTAAGGAAACTGGTATCCATGCGATCGCATGGATGATGCGATCACGTGCCAAGCACGAATCAGCAGCGACGCGGCCGCATGACTGACGCGACCGCGTGGCAAGGAAAAGCTCTGAATGATGCGACCGCGTGACCTACGCGGACGCGTGACAGAGGCCACGCACCAGAAATTGCAGAATACGCCCCAGCGAATTTTGAAGCCCTTTTTGGCCCAGATCCAAGTACAGACAGCATAGACCAGAGGTTATAAAGTGTGGGAATGCACCCATTCAAGAGGGGAGCTCGCATATTTTAATTTTCAATGATTTAGATTTAGTTGAGAGGGAGATCTTCTCTCTCTCTCTTTTAGGATTTAGGATTTCTTCTTGTTTTAAGAGTGACTCTCAATCCAGGTTTTATGTTTCTTTATTTTAGCTTTCCTTTACTTTTATTTATTCCAGCACTTGAATTAATCATTGAATTTATGAATTTCTTCCATGTTGCAGACTGTTATTTGAATTAATAATATTTGAGGTATTTTCAGTTTATGATTGTTCTCTTTGATTTAAGTTACCATTGCTTCCCATCTAAGGATATTTTTATTATTCCAGCAATTTTACTTTTTCCCCTTTTGGTTCTGGTTAAGAATTCAGTAACTCAACAGTTATTAAACTCAACATAATTGATAATCGTTATCTTGCTAATTGAGCTGAACTTAAGTAATCCCAATCTTTTCTTAGGAAATAAATAGGATTCAAAGGTCAATTTAATTAGTCCCTTGACTTTCCTTTGCCCTAGTACAGGTTGATCAAGTGGAGTTTAGATTCAACTTTCATTATAGTTGGTACAACCTTCATAGCCAATAATAAGAACATACTTTCTCGCAGTTCCTTGAGAAGACGACCCGAGGTTTGAATACTCGGTTAACAATTTCTAAAGGGGTTTGTTACTTGTGACACCCAAAACGTTTGTACGAAGGGATTTTTGTCAGTTTAGAGACTATATCTACAACGCAACTGTTTCTATGAATCTCTTTACTGGTAGAAATCCCCTCGTCAAAATGGCGCCATTGCCGGGGAACTGCTAACGTGTGCCTTATTATTGGTTATTGTAAATATTTTTTTTCTTTTGCTTGTTTATTTAATTTTGTTTTTCCTTTTTATCTTTATTTGCTACTATGAACTCTCACCCCTCTCGCTTTGAGTTTGGTTCTAATATTGTTAAAGGAAATAGAAGTTACAACAGGAATGTGCATCAAGGTCAGACTAATCAAGGATGGATGGAACCAAGAGGATCTAATCAACCCTTTTGACAGCAACACCCTCCGAGATATCCTGGACAAAGATAATTCTACAGTGCATGCCCAGCTGAAAGACATGGTGGACAACCTTGTTACTACCAACAGGCCCCACCCCGTGCATATAAACCATCCTTTCAACATAACCTCGAACCACCACATTCACAAGCTTCTCTTCACCATTCGCCACCATATGATCCTTCTTTACCCCAATACCAATCCAATCATTCCCGATCACCACCACTTTCCTTTGTAGCATGTCCAAGTCCAGCAACCCAAGAAGCAGAGGATCGCCTAAGAGAAACAGTAATTAAATTTCAAACAACCATTCAAAAACTGGCGCAAGCAATGATTCAATGGGCTTCTAGGCGCTCAAATACACAAGGATTAGCCACAACCCTATGTGGACAGCTCAATGAAGAGCAGAGCATAAAGGAATTGCCAGAAATGCCAGTGGACAAGACAGAGCATGAATTTGTACTAGAACAATTAGAAGAAGCTGTCATTGTTCAAGAAGAAGAGCTGGTTGAAGATCTAGGAGATGCTGAACCTCCATGGGAATCCAGAATTGAGGAAAACGCCGTCAAGGAGACTACAGTTGATGCTAAGGAGGATATTTCTCCAAGGCAAGTCATTTATGAAGAATCAGATGGAATAATCCAAGAAACAAATTCCCTTGATGATGATAGTCACAAGTCTAGCTCTCTTAGTGATGAACTTGCATCCGCAAGTGAATTCTCTGAGAACGAAGAATCTTCCCCAAGTGAATATGAAGATGATGCGGAGGTAGATTTCTCTCAACCCCCAATCTATGACTCAAGTGATGAGGAAGACATAGAAGACTTTGACCAGGACACAGATACAATTGAAGATCTTTGCAAAGAAGTGGAGGAATTCACAGAAGAACACAAGGAAAAGGAACTTGCAGAACCACCAAAAACACCTATCCCAAGGCCATTACCACCTAATACAAGCTTCAAGTGGGTACAATCCTTAACTTATAACTTTACTTATTCACTTGAATATGGTTTGCTTGAAACAGATGGCCAGCTTAGAGCTCTCTGCGGCTTTAAGAGTAAGAGAAAAATAGCTCGTACTCAGAGCTGGTGCACAAGGTTCAATAAGGTTCCACGCTTCACCTCGAAGTACACGGATTGGTATCATGCTCAATTACATGGATCACGGAGAACGTTTGGTCACCAAGGTGAGATTCTACTTTTTAACCCGCCCGAATGGAGACATGTAGATCAAGACGGAGGCGGATTTAAAAGCAAGGCTTGGAATCCTAGACTCTATCCTGACATTCGTCGTCCCGGGAGCCTAACAATACATTTGAAGCTGTTTAGAAGCTTTGCGTGCCTAGTTTGGGACCCCGGAGGCTATTGGCATTCCAAGCACTGGTGGAGATTTTTGGACGAATTTAAACATAAGCCACCATAACAGGATACTCCTCCAATGTCCAACTTAAGGACTTTAACTAAAAGTGCTAGGTGGGAGACAACCCACCATGGTATGGTCGCTTCTTTTTCAATTTATTTCTTGTTAAATGCTTTCATTTTTCCTTTTTCATTTTAATTTATTAAACTTGGAATCATGCATAGCATTCATGTTAATCATTGCATTCTGCATTTTTCATGCATAAAAAAAAGGGTGCACGACGCGACCGCATGCCCCATGCGATCGCGTCACATTGCGAAAAATACCACCCGCGCGATCGCGTGACCCACGCGGCCGCGTGATATATATATCGGCGTAAGGATCCAACGAACAAAAAGTTGGGCTGGAATCGTGCAGCCCTTGTGTGTTTCGCACAAGTTGGCCCACGCGATCGCATGCCCCATGCGATCACGTCACATGGATTGCACATCACCCCAAAAAGGAGACAGAGAGTTGCGCTAAAACGACGCTGGAGTCGTGCGTTTAGCACAAATTCCAGCGATGCGATCGCGCGACCCACGCGATCGCATCACCCTTCTTCCCCCTCTCATGCGATCGCGTGCCCCACGCGATCGCGTCACTCCCATTTTCACCCCAACCACGCGACCGCGTGCCCCACGCGGCCGCGTGGATTCGAAAATATAACCCCCAGCCACGCGAACCCTATCAGTCGCGCAGCCCCCCACCTCCAACACTCTTCTCCCTCTCTGCTTCTTCTCCCTCCAGCCACCACCCAGCACCACCCAGCCGCCACCGCGCCCCCACCCAGACGCCGCCGCCGTCCAGACACCGCCGCCGTACCACCCCCTCCCCCTTTTTCTTCTTCTTTCTTCCTCTCTCCTCCCCTCTCCGCCACCACCCAGAACCACCACCCACCACCGCCGGCCATCCAGCCGCGCCCCCTCTCTCCGCCACCCACCCGCAAACCCCCCTTCTTCTATCACTAACCCTAAACCCTCCCTCCGCCACTGCCCCCATCAGCCGCCACCGCGACACCGTGTCCCGCCACCGTGCCGGACGCCGCCACAGCCACCTTCTTCCCCGTTCCACCCCTCCCGCCTACCAGGTTCCGCAAAACGCAATCCCCTTTTATCCGTTCGTCATTTTTCTGTAATTTTTTCCGTTTCTGTTCATCATTAGGATAGATAGATATGCATGCTGTAGTGGATTTTTAGGTTGTTAGGTAGCTTAGGCTGTAGTGGATCTAGGTCTGTTTATTTGCACTGTTCTTGCTTCTGTTTTATCATATTTGCAAATCTGATGCTGCTGTGATCTTGTTCATATGCTGTATTTCTTGTATATTGCTACTCTTTACATTGAATTTTCATGTTTCTATTAATTATAGGTAACTGCAGCTTGACTTTTTAATTCATATGAACTGCCTTGTTTGCTGTTTATTTTCCGGGACAATCCAATTTTTGCCAGAATGCTGCCCAAATTTTTTGTGAATTGTTTTCATTCATGTTTTGGTTTGGCAATCTGAACTCTGTTGTCCTCTGCTTTACCCAAACCACTTCATGAATGCTATGGCAGACTTTCTTATCCTCTTTAATTTCCTGGTTTATAAACTTAATATGTGATATTCTGATTCCAATTCTTGCTTTCTTTATATCTATTAGAATCAACATCACCCTGTTTTCCTTGTTCGGTTATGAGTTATTTCTAGTC
>NC_029787.2:24457891-24459827 GCF_000816755.2 Arachis ipaensis
GCCACCGCGACACCGTGCCCCGCCACCGCGCCGGACGCCGCAGCAGCCACCTTCTTCCCCGTTCCACCCCTTCCGCCTACCAGGTTCCGCAAATCGCAACCCCCTTTTATCCGTTCGTCGTTTTTCTGTAATTTTTTTCCGTTTCTGTTCATCATTAGGATAGATAGATATGCATGCTGTAGTAGGATTTTTAGGTTGTTAGGTAGCTTAGGCTGTTATTAGTGGATCTAGGTCTGTTTACTTGCACTGTTCCTGTTTATGTTTTATCATAACTGCAATTCTGCTGTTCCTGTAACCTCGTTCATATGCTGTGATTTCTTGCAATCGCTGCTTGTTACTCTAAATTTTCCTGTTTCTATTCATTACTGGTAACTGCAGCAAGTTTTTAATTCATATGAACTGCTATGATTGCTGTTTATTTTCCGGGACAATCCACTTTTAGCCGGAATGCTGCCCAAATTTTTTGTAAATTATTTTCATTCTTGTTTGGTTTGGCTTTTCTAAACTCTATTTTACTCTGCTTTACCCAAACCATTTCATGAATGCTATGGCAGACTTTCTTATCCTCTTTGATTTTCTGGTTCATAAACTGCATTTGTAATTCACTGATTCTAATTTTTGCCATTCTTTATTTCTATTCGAATCAGCATCACCCTGTTTTCCTTGTTCGATTATGAGTACTTCTATTTTTACCTGTGAATCCTTGTTATATGGAATTTTTCTATGCCACTTACTTTAACCCGTACTTTACTAACTCACTAATTTTAATTTACTAATTTCTTTTTCAAATTCTAACCATACTAACCATTTTAATCTCTTTTCTGATTATTTTCACTTTCCTCTAACTTTCTAACCATGGCATATTGTTTATTTTTCCATTTAACATAAATTCAATCACATTTCATTTACTCATTTTCCTCATTCTATTTCACCTTTGCCGCTTTGAGTTTCCTTTGTTTAATTGCCTATTTTCTTTCCTATTTTATCCATATCCTGGTTTTCTGTTTTTCAGGATGTCTGCCTCACAAAGGAAAGGAAAAGGCAAGGCTACTGGCAAGCGCAAGAGAGGAGATTCCTCCCAGTCCATCATTGCTCTAATGCACGATTCTTCATGACGGGAGAAGAACTTCACACAGCAGGAAAAAGCTGACCAGCTGCTTCCTGCGACTGATCCTATAAAATTTGCAAACTGGTACTGTGAGCTGAAGTACCCGGCTTTTGCAAACTCCAGAAATCTATACCTGGAGCGAACTCTGAAGATTCCAGAAACACTCCAGCAGTACACCACTGAGCAAATCAAGCAAAGGGGCTGGTTCTTTCTGGAAAGAACACTGACAGAGGTCAATTCATCTTGGGTACAGAAATTCTACTGCAACTACTATCTCACTACCCTAGATGCAGTGAACCTGAGAGGAAAACAAATTCTGGTCACTGAGGAGGCCTTAAAGGACATTCTCCAGCTCCTAGCCAAGTCCGATCAGCCTGATGGTTATTCAAAGGCTGAGGAGGACATGCGCCAGATGCAGTTTGATTGGGATGCTATAAAGGCACGGATAGCTCTCGACCCGACAGTTCCTTGGGAGATGGGTCAGGACACTACCATGCCTTGAGGGATCAAGAGAGTGTACTTAAATGATGAGGCTCGGTTATGGCATCAGATCTTGAGTAATTATGTGATGCCGAGTACTCACGAGACGGAGATCCCGGCTGCTATGATCACCCTCCTTTGGTGTGTGCTGGAGGGTAAGGACCTTTATCTACCACGTTTCATTCGGCATTATATGGCCAGGGTCCACGTCCGAGGCACCCTCCCCTTTCCATATCTAGTTACACAGCTTGGCCGTCGAGCTGACGTGCCATGGGAGGCTACCGATGAGAGACCACCAGCGGCGGATTGCAGGAAGATCATTCCGCACAGCCGGAACTTCTTAGCCCT
>NC_029787.2:24460833-24468126 GCF_000816755.2 Arachis ipaensis
GAGAATAATGGGAATTTTTAACTAAACCTGCATACAATATATAAATGATATATGATGCTTGAGTTAGAAAACACACAGCCTATGAGTCTTGAGCTTAAATTGTATGGTTGCATTTAAACCATAATTTCATTTCTGTGTGTTTCATTTCTTTTTATTCTGATGTTCTTCCCTTTGCTTTAATCTATATGTCCAATTATAGAATATAGAATGTAGATATATACCAAGAGAATGATTGAGGCCATCATTTGATTTCAGCTCACTTACCCCAAATTAGCCTACCTCTTACATCACCCTTGTTAGCCCCCTTTGAGCCTTTTAAAACCCCTTTATTCTATTTAGCCAAATTACTAGCCTTAAGCAGAAAAACAAAAGAAAATCCCAAGTGAATCCTTGGTTAGCTTAAGATAGAAAATCATGAATAGAGTTAAATGTGGGAAACCTTTTGGGAACATGGATGATAGAAACAAAAAGGTAGAGAAGTTAAAAGAAATAAAATAAATTTGGGAAGCATGTTCATGAGAAAATCAAAGTGCTTCAATTGTCATGTGCCTTAAAAAAAATTTATTTAATAAAAGGGGATACAAAAGAAATTCCCCAATGCAAGATAAAAGCAATGCACATGGAATAGAAAAAAATAAAAAGTGAAACATGAGCATGTAACAATAAGTGGGATAATATGGGAAAATAGGTAAAGAGATTTTTTGTTTTACTAAATATGTATGTTAGGTGAAATCTTAGTCTAATTAAGGATTCACTTATTAGCTCACTTAACCCTATACATAAATCCTTACCTTTACCTTGACCCCATTACAACCTCAATTAAGACCTCATGACTTTTTGGTATGACTATATTCTATAATTGTTGATTGGTTAGATGAAGAATAAAGCTATAGAAATTAAGAATAAAAAGAAAAATAGAGTGAATAAACCCAATAAACACTGAGTGACTAGAGAGTAAACACAAAAATCCAGTGAGGGTTCAATAACTCATCAACATATATCTGTACTTAATTTACTAATTGTTTTGTAAGTTTGTACAATACTTTCTTTCCCATCTCATTTGCTGAAATGCTTTATTATTTAAGGGTTGGCTATATATATATATATGACTCCTTGAGAATGTGAATTAACTTGGCTACATGTAAGCTTTATATATGAGTGAATAAATTAGAGTTGCATGATGCATCATTCATTTAGGTAGTGCATTTAAATTAGGTTGCATTGCATGACATTCCATCACTTTAACCTTAATTATTTACCTTGGATTTAGCATGAGGACATGCTAGTGTTTAAGTGTGGGGAGGTTGATAAACCCATATTCATGAGTTCTTTTGTGCTTAATTTGAGTGATTTATACAATCCTTCACCTACTTATTCACATTAATTGCATGGTTTTACTTTTCCTTCCGTATTATGTGATGTAAATGAAAAACATGTTTCCTAAGCTTTAAAATTAATTAATTTAATTACCTTTATTTCCATTCGATGCCGTGATTAGTGTGTTGAGTAGTTTCAGATTTTCTAAGGCAGAATGACTTAAAGGACGGAAAAGGAAACATACAAAAATGGAAGGAGAAAGCAAAACGGAGCTTTAAGGAAACTGGTATCCACGCGATCGCATGGATGACGCGATCGCGTGCCAAGCACGAATCAGCAGCGACGCGGCCGCATGACTGACGCGACCGCGCGCCTTAAGCAGAAAGCACATGATGCGGTCGCATGACTGACGCGACCGCGTGGCAAGGAAAAGCTCTGAATGACGCGACCGCGTGACCCACGCGGACGCGTGACAGAGGCCGCGCACCAGAAATTGCAGAATACGCCCCCAGCGAATTCTGAAGCCCTTTTTGGCCCAGATCCAAGTACAGACAATATAGACCAGAGGTTATAAAGTGTGGGAATGCACCCATTCAAGAGGGGAGCTCGCATATTTTAATTTTCAATGATTTAGATTTAGTTGAGAGGGAGATTTTCTCTCTCTCTCTTTTAGGATTTATGATTTCTTCTTGTTTTAAGAGTGACTCTCAATCCAGGTTTTATATTTCTTTGTTTTAGCTTTCTTTTACTTTTATTTATTCCAGCACTTGAATTAATCATTGAATTTATGAATTTCTTCCATGTTACAGACTGTTATTTGAATTAATAATATTTGAGGTATTTTCAGTTTATGATTGTTCTCTTTGATTTAAGTTACCATTGCTTCCCATCTAAGGATATTTTTATTATTCCAGCAATTTTACTTTTTCCCCTTTTGGTTCTGGTTAAGAATTCAGTAACTCAACAGTTATTAAACTCAACATAATTGATAATCGTTATCTTGCTAATTGAGCTGAACTTAAGTAATCCCAACCTTTTCTTAGGAAATAAATAGGATTCAAAGGTCAATTTAATTAGTCCCTTGACTTTCCTTTGCCCTAGTACAGGTTGATCAAGTGGAGTTTAGATTCAACTTTCATTATAGTTGAGAGAGATAACTACGTTGGACCTCCAACTTCTTTTACCTTGCCAAAAGTCTGCTTTACAGTATTTATTTATTTTAATTGCTATTTACTTTACTTGTCATTCAAATTACTTCCTTCTCATCTTCTAAACCCCGAGTACAACCTTCATAGCCAATAATAAGAACATACTTCCTCGCAGTTCCTTGAGAAGACGACCCGATGTTTGAATACTCGGTTAACAATTTCTAAAGGGGTTTGTTACTTGTGACACCCAAAACGTTTGTACGAAGGGATTTTTGTCAGTTTAGAGACTATATCTACAACGCAACTGTTTCTATGAATCTCTTTGCTGGTAGAAATCCCCTCGTCAACGCACACACCCCTGTGCGGCCGCACACGTCCTGTTTGTCAAATTTTACTTGTTTTTCAACTATTCTACCTTCCCAACAAGGTTATAAGATTCTATAACACCATTTTAAGACTTTGGGCCTAGTTTTAAGTATTAGAACATGGGATATAACTTAAGGGTTCTAGTAGATGATTTTATGAAGAATTAAAAAATGGATGCCTAGGTTTCTGGTGTACTGAGAATGGGCTGGGTGAAGATTAAAGAAGAATTGGTATGTGAGATGAGAACTGAGGAACTATGAATTCAGAATGGAAATCATGAATTTAGGATGGTTGAGATGAGTCGAGGACTCGAACAGAAATGATGATATTGATGAATATTAAGAATTGATAACTAAAAGTGATTTGGGATGAGGAATGGTAATGTCTGGTGATGATTTGATGATGAGGAAATGATTGGATTATATGAGAGTGTGCATAGCCTATATCTCCGGCGTAGCAGATTGTTCTGTTGCATGACTAGTTATTGTTGAGACTGTGCGGAGCCTATATCTCCGGCATAGCAGATTGTTCTGCTGCATGACTAGTTGTTGTTGAGAGTGTGCGGAGCCTATATCTCCAGCATGGCAGATGTTTCTGTCGTATGATTTGTTGGATGTTGAGAGTGTGCGGGGCCTATATTCCCGGCGTAGCAGATTGTTCTGCTGCATGATTTGTTATGGTTATTTTCTTCTCTACTGCATGAAGTGTGCAGGGCCTATATCCTTGGCGTAGTGGACTCCCTACTACATGAGTGTGTAGGGCACTATAACCTTGGCGTAGCAGAAGAGCTACTGCATGAGTGTGCAGGGCACTATATCCCTGGCGTGGCAGAAAAGGCTACATCCGGGAGGATGTGTCGGGTTGGCATTTACGGACCGACAAGTGATATCACGAGCCAATAGGATAGACATTCATCATATGCATCTCTTATGTGCTTGTTTGCTTTTATTACTTGAGTTTGCCTAATTGTATAATATGCCTACTTGCTTCTTGAATTACTTGTTATATATTTGAATATTACCTGTGTTTAACTTGCTTGCATTATCTGTGTTTGTCTGGTACTGAGGAGGTTACGTAGGCGGTGGCGCGGGGATCGCACGGAGGTTAGGTTGGCGAAGGCTGTGGGATACAACGGTGTGACTAGTTCTAGTTAGAAATCCCCTAAGTTTAGATAATCCAGTTATGGTTTAAGTTCTTTATTTATTTATTTATTTATGTTAAGCTTGAATATCAGTTTGGTGTGAAGTTCTAGGATTGCCTTCGGCATCCCTGGGCCTTACATATTACATTATTGGGCACTGTTACCATACTAAGAACCTCCGGTTCTCATTCCATACTTTGTTGTTGTTTTTTAGATACAGGTTGTAGTCCACCTCAGTGAGATTGCGGATACGGTGACAGAGCGAAGTATGGTTCCTCCTTGGTTTATTATGTTTTTTTTGTTATAGTTGCTCTCACATCTTTTGTACATTTATCTTTATGGCCTTAGAGGCTTATTTGAGAGAATAGTTGTATAAGCTGTTTTTAACTCCAAACTCTATATGTCTGTATATACTAGTCGGCTTAAACTTCACAAGTCGCGACTAGTCCCCTATGATTATTATACTATTATATCTATATATATTCCATTCTTTTGCATCTATATATTGTATCTTATGCGTTAGCTTCGTGTGAATGTTTCGCGCTTTTGTAATTCTGTCTTTGAGCTATATCCTTCATCAGGATTCTAGATTATATTATTTCCTTCTATATCTATAAATATGTATAAGCCTTAGGACTGTTGTAACCTCTGATTAACCTTTGCTTTACGGCTAGAGGTAAGGCTCAGGGTAATTAGGGTGTTACATAACTCCTAACTCATATACCAACGTTTCAGATCTTCATGACTACCCTAACAATGGCAACATCATTAAATTTAACAACCATAACGAAACCAACCTCGAAGTCGGCCGCCCCGGCGTAATGTGTCGTCTCGTTCAGCCTGTTGTTGTCCCCGTCATTCCCCGCTTGGCGCGCCATCACCGCTACGGTCAAAGGTATAGTCAGAAATAGTTAAAAGAGGGGAGAAAGATGTTGACAAAGTCAAACTGGGACCCGGAACTAAGCTGTAAATGACTTCTATATATAGGCGCGTACGGGCCATATCTCGTTTACGGTATAAATGAGATGACATTGCGCATATCTCGTTTACACTGTAAACGAGATATACACGTGTCACGCTGACGTGCCAACGAGATATGCGCATTATCATCTCGTTTACACTACAAACGAGATATGGTAAGAGAATTTAAATCGGTAATTTCTCGTAAAAATATTTATTTTAGTTAATATTATATTTATTTTATTTATTAAAATAAAAAATCCAAAGAAACTACTTAGCTTTTTTAGATGTTGAAAGTACAAATTTTTCTATTTCTCTCTGAAATTATGTTTCACTTAAGATGGAAGACTAACTTCTTACAATGTGTTTCACTTTAGAGATAATGGGTTCTAAAATTCTTTTTGAGGGACTACCTACTTAATCCTACTCAAATTTTTTTAACGATTTTATTTTTCTCCATAAAAAGTGAATGAGGTTAACTTCTTACTATCTCCAATTAAGTAAATCCATGCAGATTGAAGGTCTTCTAATTGAAGGTCTCCCATTCAATTGATTCTCCCCTAATTGGGATAAGTACTGTTTTGGTCCCTAAGGTTTAGGGTCAAAATCAAAATCGTCCCTAACCTTATTTTGAATTTAAAATCGTCCCTAACGTTTCATTTGGTATTAAAATCGTCCTTTTAAATAATTTTTTTTCTAAATGACAAAAATACCCCTTTTTTCACCATTTCACTTTTCTTATTCTTCTTCTTCCAGAAGAACAAATTCAACAAATTCTTCTTCCATTAGCAAAACTCAAAACTTCCAATCCTTAAATATAATTAACAAAATCTAATTATAAGAATTAAAAATATCCAAATTCATCTCTAATTACAAAAACCAAAAATCTATAAATTTAATTATCAAGAACAATCAAATACAAGAACAAGAACAAAAGTTAGGAAGAAACAAGAAATCCAAAAACAAAAAAAAAGCAACAACAATTTAGAAATCCAGAAATAAGAATAAGAACAAAACCAACAATAAAAATTAGGGAATTAGGGATTGTGATGAACAACATCAAATTCTTCAAATCTAACAACAACAACAAATTCAGATTTAAAAAAAAAAAACAAAAAGAATGAAACTATATCTTATAAAAAGTATGGAGGTTGCCGCTGTTGCTCTTGAAAGTTGCCGTCGGGGTGGAGGTCGCCGTTGGCCGCTGTTGCTCTTGGAGGTTGCCGCGCTGTCAAGGTGGAGGTCGCCGTTGGCCACTGCTGCGCTTGGAGGTCGCCACGCCATCGGGGTGGAGGTCGCCGTCGAGGTGAAGTGTGTGTGATGGAGAAGAAGTGACAGTTGTGTGAAGAAGTAGAAGAAGAAGAAGAAGAAGAAGAAGCGTATGTTGTGACGGTGGAGTGAAGAAGATAGGGTATGGAGTTAGAGAGGTGAGATAGTAGGGTTAGTGAAATAAGGGTAAAACGGTCAAAATAATGATTTTAATACCAAATGAAACGTTAGGGACGATTTTAAATCTAAAATAAGGTTAGGGACGATTTTGATTTTGACCCTAAACTTTAGAGACCAAAACAGTACTTATCCCATTCTAATTCTATGAAAGGATTTTCCAAAGAACCTAAAAATACTATAAGAAGGGTGAATATTATTATTTGGCATGTGTCTTTCTTTATCTATTGAAGAAAATTTAGCTTTGGCTTTGAGGATGAGTGAGCTGATTATGATTATTACTTCATCGCACAAAATTTGGTATGTAAAAAGATTGTAATAATAGACATGAGCATATATTTTACATATGTCAAAGCTATTAGAGTTGTCCCAGAGTTCATATATATTGATTATTGAGAACCAATACTTACTTTCTTGAATCATCATATAATTGGAATTATCACAAAGATCTTGGAGAGTATGAGAAGTTAATTAAAGGATATGTTCTCTTAGAGTTATACTATAAGCAGGGATATAAAATAGTCCTTTTAATTTTTACAAATTTCTCTCCCATGAGAAGTTTTGTGTGTATTTGTGACTCCTATGTGGCCTTAGGACATACCTACAGGTACAACTACTAAGCGGATTCTATTTTGGTAGGTAAGCTTCCTTTACCACTTTAAAAAAGTGTGATTTGCGATATGTTAATACCTTTAGTGCTCCTAATGCAGTTTGGTTAGTTTCTTCTTATTCATGAGTTTATTTCATATAGATATGTTGACTTTTGGTTAGTTCAAAATAATATAAAAGATGTATGTTTTATGTGATCTTTCATTCTTTTTTTAAATTAAGCGCCTTTTAATTATAATCTTCTGTTTTTTAACGGTTATTTCTGGAATCTTTTATTATTAAACAATTAATTAATAGTATTATTAT
>NC_029787.2:24469381-24501814 GCF_000816755.2 Arachis ipaensis
TAGTATTATTATAAATTTAATTAAAGGAATATGTATACTAATATTTTAATGATTTGTGAATTTTAATTATTTTCTTTAAGTTAAAAAAATTTCTTTAAATGTGCGCTAGATTTTTTGCTAAGAAATGCATGTGTCTTTTTTATAGTTCTACACTCACAAATCTCCAAAGGAGGTGAGATTAGGTTTACAACAAAAAATACAAGTGTGTTCTAAGTAATATTATTTAGATAATAATATACACAAGTATTACTCATAATAATACTATTTTTTTTTCTTTTATTGATTCCTTTTTATGACACCTAAATGGATGTAATCATTGCATGAAGATGCAGGTTTTTCATGATTCTTGAGTTGCTTTTAAGGCCGTGGCTTTTTCTTGGAGTCCAAAGCATGAGAAGATGCAGAAAAACTTGAGTGCAAAGTTAGTCTGTGTTTGGATTATAGTTTATAAATAGGAGTTTGTATAAAAGTGATTTTGTAAACTTGATTTTGATGAAAAGTAAGTTTGTGCTAACGTGATTTATGTTTAGCAATCTTTATATCAAAATGGATTATAGTAAAATAAATATTGTTTGGAATATATTACTCAAAATCACTTTTAAATAATTTTTTATATTATCCTATCATTTTACTTTAGATATTTGAATAAATTTTATTAATTTATTTTATAATAAAATTAATATTTATTTATAAAATTAAAGTAACATATAAAAATTGATAAAATATATTTTAATACATAAAAACACTAAAGGGGTACTATATATTTTATAATGTCAAACAAAAAAAAATGTTCTATATTATTTTAGTACCGTTATTATTCTTTAATTTAGTATTATTTTGGACTATAAATTTTTATAATTAGTATATAATAAAAAAGAAAATAAAGTACAATAAGAAATACAAAAAAATAAACAAAAAAATTTCGTACAAACATAAAATATAATAATTACAACTAACAACATATATCATATGAACAAAAAAAATATAATAAGAAGTAAATAAAATTCATATGAATAAAAATAAATAAAAAAATAAAAAATTTTATACACAACATAAATATAATACAATTCAATAAAAAACATAAAAATCAAAATATGAAAGAGAGTACTAAAAGTAATAAAAAAAATTAAAATATTTATCTTGACAGTGATTGTAACAAATCTGAAAGATTCTGATGAAAAAAAAATTGGAACCAAGAACATACACAAAGAACTAGTGTGAAAATTATATGGTTACTTACATCATTTTTATAGAAGAAAATGAAGGATAGGATTGGTAGAAGAGGAATAATTTTCTTACTTAATTTCTCAATTGTAATTAACCTTCTCCAACGTGAACGCAGAAGCTAGAATTTTTAGCTTCCTGTAAACGTACGTTTAGAGGCAAAATCACTTCTAGGTTCAGAATTCCAAAGAGTTGCTAAACATAAAGATGGGACGTTCAAAGCTCTTCTCTAACGTGAACTCCAAACACACCCTTAGCGGTGACCGTAAGAAGTGTTCAATGGAGTTATGACATTTTCTGTTCATCTTCAACAACCCAAGATGGGTAATCAATTTAAAAACAAAAACTTCTTAGAATACAAAAAACAATGTCACTTTTCTCTCATGATATAAAGTTTCTGTTTTGGTAATTTTGATTCTTTTAAGTCTTTTGTATATGATTTAACATCGTATTTCGTTAGTTTCATGAAGAGGTTGTCTTGTGAAAACTTTTCGAGACATACATAAGGCTTTGATTATGCAGAAAAAGAAGAATGTTAGTCATGCTTCATTTAGTTTATGACTTTATCAGCCTTTAACAATTAGCATGTAAGTACTGCTGTCTTAGATCCAACTTTCTGCCCTGTTTTATGTAATTAATCTTTCACTGTGTTACACCGTTGATGATAGCAAGGCTCTTATTATTTGATTTGTTATTATAATCTGTTCGTTACCTGATGTTCTCGGGTAGTCGGGTAGTGATGAGTAGGAGAGAGGGTAAGACCCCGCGCTGACGTGGAACGAGGGTCGGAGGGTGCTAGTGAGGTCATGGTTTGAACGGAGCGTGGGGGTTGGTCACCTGCAAGGATACTCCAACGATCAAGTCAGAGTCCGTACCAGAGGATAGCCGAATTAGGTAAAGAGTGACGTACCTCGAGGTGAGAGCTGTCCTCTCCCCTTATATACTATGTTGGGTGGGCCTAGTGATGGTCCAGCCCATTGGTGGAGGAGCTGTGAGCTGTCGCATTCCACGTGGGCAGGTCGTCCCGTACTTCGGATCGGGATGCCGGGCTCCGCCACGAGGACACCGACCCGAGCGATAGCGCGCTTTGGGTGGTAGGTTGGTCGAGCCTTGGGTCGAGTGTTGGGGACCGACCCGTTGGACCCCTTTGCTAGAGGTTTGAGCCGGGGCGGTGTCCCGACCCGGCGACTACTTAGGCTGGACTTGTCAATTCGTAACATTTCCCCAACGCGCCAGCCTTGAGGTTTGGGGCTCGTGGCTAGGCGCGTTTGTCTTATTCGCCAAGGCGGCAAACTTTTCTTCTTCTTCGAGAACTCGTTGGTGGCGTTTTGTTTCCTTCACGCGTGGTCGCCTCCACCCTTGTGCTCCTTTCTTGGCTTTCACGCTGGACATTAAATGCCCATCATTTCATTGATTTGAAATTTTGGGTGAAATGGCGAATATGCCTGGTGCACGGAATTGTGATCTCTGATAATGGCGCTAAAAACTTGGTACGCGCGATCGTGATTCACACTTTTATTCACAACTCCGATGCAACTAACCAGCAAGTGCACTGGGTCGTCCAAGTAATACCTTACGTGAGTAAGGGTCGATCCCACGGAGATTGTCGGCTTGAAGCAAGCTATGGTCATCTTGTAAATCTCAGTCAGGCAGATTCAAATGGTTATGGAGAATTGATAATTAAAAGATAAATAAAATATAAAATAGGATAAAGATACTTATGTAATTCATTGGTATGAATTTCAGATAAGCGTATGAAGATGCTTTGTTCCTCCTGAACTTCTGCTTTCCTATTGCCTTCATCCAATCATTCATACTCCTTTCCATGGCAAGCTGTATATTGGAGGATCACCGTTGTCAATGGCTACCGTCCGTCCTCTCAGTGAAAATGGTCCAAAATGCGCTGTCACCGCACGGCTAATCATCTATCGGTTCCCACTCATGCCGGAATAGGATCCATTGATCCTTTTGCGTCTGTCACTACGCCCAACACTCATGAGTTTGAAGCTCGTCACAGTCATTCCATCCCAGATCCTACTCGGAATACCACAGACAAGGTTTAGACTTTCCGGATCTCAGGAATGCTGCCCATGAAGTCTAGCTTATACCACGAAGATTTTAATATCTCGGACTCGGTTTTCTGTATTAGATATCTAAGAGATATACATTCAAGCTTGTTTTCATGTAGAACAGAAGTGTTTGTCAGGCACGCGTTCATAGGTGAGAATGGTGATGAGTGTCACATAATCATCACATTCATCATGTTCTTGGGTGCGAATGAATATCTTAGAACAAGAATAAGCATGAATTGAACAGAAAAACAGTAGTACTTTGCATTAATTCATGAGGAACAGCAGAGCTCCACACCTTAATCTATAGTGTGTAGAAACTCCACCGTGAAAAATACATAAGAACAAAAGGTCTAGGCATGGCCGTAAGACTAGCCCCAAAAACGTGATCAAGAGATCAAAAGATGAACTAAAGATAGTCTCAAAAATGATCTAAAGATGAAAATACAATAGCAAAAGGTCCTATTTATAATGAACTAGTAACCTAGGGTTTACAGAAATGAGTAAATGATGCAGAAATCCACTTCCGGACCCACTTGGTGTATGCTTGGACTGAGCATTAAAGCTTCCATGTGTATAGGCTTCTCTTGGAGTTAAATGCTAGCTTTTCTGCCAGTTTGGTTGTTTAACTCCAGCTTTTCTGCCAGTTCTGGCATTTAACGCCAGAAAAGGGTCTCTGACCGGCGTTTTGACGCCAATTTGGGCCATCAAATCTTGGGCAAAGTATGGACTATTATATATTATTGGAAAGCCTAAGATGTCTACTTTCCAACTCAATTAAAAGCGCGCCAATTAAGCTTCTTTAGCTCCAGAAAATCCACTTCGAGTGCAGGGAGGTCAGAATCCAACAGCATCTGCAGTCCTTTTTCAGCCTCTGAATCAGATTTTTGCTCAAGTCTCTCAATTTCAGCCAAAAAATACCAGAAATCACAGAAAAACACATAAACTCATAGTAAAGTCCAGAAATGCGATTTTTATTTAAAAACTAATAAAAACATAATAAAACTAACTAAAATATACTAAAAACATACTAAAAACAATGCCAAAAAGCGTATAAATTATCCGCTCATCACAACACCAAACTTAAATTGTTGCTTGTCCCCAAGCAACTAAAAACAAAATAGGATAAAAAGAAGAGAATATACAATAAATTTCAAAAACATCTATGAAGATCAGTCTTAATTAGATGAACGGGGCTCTTAGCTTTTTGCTTCTGAACAGTTTTGGCATCTCACTTTATCCTTTGAAGTTCAGAATGATTCGCATCTATAGGAACTTAGAATTCAGATAGTGTTATTGATTCTCCTAGATACAATATGTTGATTCTTGAATACAGTTACTTTATGAGTCTTGGCCGTGACCCTAAGCATTTTGTTTTCCAGTATTACCACCGGATACATAAATATCACAGACACATAACTGGGTGAACCTTTTCAGATTGTGACTCTGCTTTGCTAGAGTCCCCAATTAGAGGTGTCCAGAGCTCTTAAGCACACTCTTTTTTCTTTGGACCATGACTTTAATCGCTCAGTCTCAAGCTTTTCACTTGACACCTTCACGCCACAAGCACATGGTTAGGGACAGCTTGGTTTAGCCGCTTAGGCCAGGATTTTATTCCCTTCGGCCCTCCTATCCATTAATGCTCAAAGCCTTGGGTCCTTTTTACCCTTGCCTTTTAGTTTAAAGGGCTATTGGCTTTTTCTGCTTGCTTTTTCTTTTTCTTTTATTATTTTTTTCTTTTTTTCGCCATTTTTTTCTATTCACTACTTTTTCTTACTTCAAGAATCAATTTTATGATTTTTCAGATCATCAATAACATTTCTCCTTTTTCATTATTCTTTCAAGAGCCAACAATTTTAACATTCATAAACAACAAATTCAAAAATATGCACTGTTCAAGCATTCATTCAGAAAACAAAAAGTATTGCCACCACAAAATAATTAAACTATTTTAAAATTCGAAATTCATGTACTTCTTGATCTTTTTCAATTAAGACAAAAAAAAAATTTATTTAAGAAAGGTGAAGGATTCATAGGACATTCATAGCTTTAAGGCATAGACACTTAGACACTAGTGATCATGTAATAAGACACAAACATAAATAAAACATAAAGCATAATTTTCGAAAAACAAAAAAATAAAAACAAGGAAATTAAGGAACGGGTCCACCTTAGTGACGGCGGCTTGTTCTTCCTCTTGAAGATCTTATGGAGTGCTTGAGCTCATCAATGTCTCTTCCTTGCCTTTGTTGCTCCTCCCTCATGACTCTTTGGTCTTCTCTAATTTCATGGAGGAGGATGGAATGCTCTTGGTGCTCTACCCTTAGTTGTCCCATATTAGAACTTAATTCTTCTAGGGAGGTGTTGATTTGCTCCCAATAGTTTTATGGAGCAAAGTGCATCCCTTGAGGCATCTCAGGGATTTCATGATGAGGAATTTCCGCATGCTCTTGGTGAGGTCCATGAATGGGCTCTCTTGTTTGCTCCATCCTTTTCTTAGTGATGGGCTTGTCCTCATCAATGAGGATGTCTTCCTCTATGTCAATTCCAGCTGAATTGCAGAGGTGACAAATGAGATGAGGGAAGGCCAACCTTGCCAAAGTAGAGGACTTGTCCACCACCTTGTAAAGTTCTAGGGATATAACCTCATGAACTTCTACTTCCTCTCCAATCATGATGCTATGGATCATGATAGCCCGGTCTATAGTAACTTCAGACCAGTTGCTAGTAGGAATGATTGAGCATTAGATGAACTCTAACCATCCCCTAGCCACGGGCTTGAGGTCATGCCTTCTTAGTTGAACCGGCTTCCCTCTTGAATCTTTCTTCCACTGAGTGCCCTCTTCCCAAATGTCTATAACGACTTGGTCCAACCTTTGATAAAAGTTGACCCTTCTAGTATAGGGGCGTGCATCTCCTTGCATCATTGGCAAGTTGAATTCCAACCTTACATTTTCTGGATTGAAATCTAAGCATTTCCCCCGGACCATTGTAAGCCAATTCTTCGGGTCCGGGTTCACACTTTGATCATGGTTCTTGGTGATCCATGCATTAGCATAGAACTCTTGAACCATTAAGATCCCGACTTGTTGAATGGGGATGGTGAGAATTTTCCAACCTCTTCTTCGAATCTCATGTCAGATCTCCAAATATTCACTCTTTTTGAGCTTAAAGGGAACCTCGGGGATCACCTTCTTCTTGGCCACAACTTCATAGAAGTGGACTTGATGCACCCTTGAGATGAATCTCTCCATCTCCCGTGACTCGGAGGTGGAAGCTTTTGCCTTCCCTTTCCTCTTTCTAGAGGTTTCTCCGGCCTTAGGTGCCATAAGTGGTTATGGAAAAATAAAAAGCAACGCTTTTACCACACCAAACTTAGAAGGTTTTCTCGTCCTCGAGCAAAAGAAGAAAGAAGGACGGAGAAAAAGAAGAAATAGAGGAGATGGAGGGGGTTTAGTGGTTCGGCCAAGGTGGAGAAGTAGTGTTTGTGATATGTGGAAATGAAGGAGTGAAGGGGGTTTTATAGGGTAAGAGAGAGGGTGGGTTCGGTCATGAAGGGGAGGGTTTGGGAGGGAAATGGTTTGAATTTGAATGGTGAGGTAGGTGGGGTTTTATGAAGGATGGATGTGGGTTGGTGAAGAGTTTATGGAGAAGAGGGTAGGATTTGATAGGTGAGGGGTTTTTTGGGGAAGAGGAATGGAGGTGATTGGTGAGGGGTATTTGGGGAAGGGTGTTATGGGAAGGTGTGAAGAAGAGAGAGAGAGTTGAGGTAGGTGGGGATCCTGTGGGGTCCACAGATCCTGAGGTGTCAAGAATTTCTCATCCCTGCACCATTTTGGCGTGTAAACGCCCCCTTGATTGCCAATCCTGGCGTTAAACGCCAGGTTGCTGCCCGTTTCTGGCGTTTAACGCCAGCTTTTCTCCCCTTTTTGGCGTTTAAACGCCAGCTCTGTGCCCCTTTCTGGCGTTTAAACGCCATAAAGCTTCTCCTTCAGGGTGTGCTATTTTTAATACTATTTTTCATTCTGTTTTTACTTTTTCAGTTGTTTTTGTGACTTCACATGATCGTCAACCTACAAAAAACATAAAATAACAATGAAAAATAAATAGATTAAATAAAATTGGGTTGCCTCCCAACAAGCGCTTCTTTAATGTCAATAGCTTGACAGTGGGCTCTCATGGTGCCTCACAGATGCTCAGAGCATGATGATGGCCTCCCAACACCAAACTTAGAGTTTGAATGTGGGGGCTCTGTTTGACTCTGCATTGAGAGAATCTTTTCATGCTTCCTCTCCATTGTTACAGAGGGAGATCCTTGAGCCTTAAACACAAGGGAGTCCTCATTCACGTGAAGGACCAATTCTCCTCTGTCAACATCAATCACAGATTTTGCGGTGGCTAGAAAGGGTCTGCCAAGGATGATGGATTCATCCATACTCTTCCCAATGTCCATGATTATAAAGTCAGCAGGGATGTAAAAGCCTTCAACCTTTACCAAGACATCCTCCACAAGTCCATAAGCCTGTTTCCTTGAATTGTCTGCCATCTCTAGTGAGATTCTTGTAGCTTGCACCTCAAGGATCCCAATTTTCTCCATTACAGAGAGTGGCATGAGGTTTATACCTGACCCCAGGTCACACAGAGCCTTCTCAAAAGTCATGGTGCCTCTGGCACAAGGTATTGAGAATTTTTCAGGATCCTATTTCTTCTAAGGTAATGTCTGCCTAATCAAGTCGTTCAGTTCATTAATGAGCAATGGAGGTCCATCCTCCCAAGTCTTATTACCAAATAACTTGGTATTCAGCTTCATGATTGCTCCAAGGTACACTTGCTCTTCAGCAATGTCTTCATCCTCTTCAGAGAAAAAAATACTCATCAGAGCTCATGAATGACAGAAGTAGGTTCAATGAAATCTCTATGGTCTCTATATGAGCCTCAGATTCCTTTGGTTCCTCATTAGGGAACTCCTTAGAGGCTAGTGGACGTCCATTGAGGTCTTCCTCAGTGGAATTCACTGCCTTTTCCTCCTCTCCAGGTTCGGTCGTGTGGGTTACGTTTATGGCCTTGCACTCTCTCTTTGGATTCTCTTCTGTGTTGCTTAGGAGAGTGCTAGGAGGAGTTTCAGTAATTCTCTTACTCAACTGACCCACTTGTGCCTCCAAATTTCTAATGGAGGACCTTGTTTCAGTCATGAAACTTTGAGTGGTCTTAGTTAGATCAGAGACTATGGTTGCTAAATCAGAGTGGCTCTGCTTAGAATTCTCTGTCTGTTGCTGAGAAGATGATGGAAAAGGTTTTCTATTGCTAAAACTATTTCTTCCACCATTATTGTTGTTGAAGCCTTGTTGAGGCCTCTGTTGGTCCTTCCATGAGAGATTTGGATGATTTCTCTATGAAGGATTATAGGTGTTTCCATAGGGTTCTCCCATGTAATTCACCTCTTCCATTCCAAGATTCTCAGGATCATAAGCTTCTTCTTCAGAGGAAGCTTCCTTAGTACTGCTTATTGCAGGTTGCATTCCAGACAGACTCTGAGAAATCATATTGACTTGCTGAGTCAATATCTTGTTCTGAGCCAATATGGCATTCAGAGTGTTAATCTCAAGAACTCCTTTCTTCTGATTTGTCCCATTATTCACAGGATTCCTTTCAGAAGTGTACATGAATTGGTTATTTGTAACTATTTCAATGAGTTCCTGAGCTTCTGCAGGCGTCTTCTTCAGATGAAGAGATCCTCCAGCAGAGCTGTCCAATGACATCTTGGACAGTTCAGACAGACCATTATAGAAGATACCTATGATACTCCATTCTGAAAGCATGTCAGAAGGATACCTTCTGATCAATTGCTTGTATCTTTCCCAAGCTTCATAGAGGGATTCACCTTCCTTCTGTCTGAAGGTCTAGACTTCCACTCTAAGCTTACTCATCTTCTGAGGTGGAAATAATTTGGCCAGAAAAGCACTGACCAGCTTTTCCCAAGAGTTCAGGCTTTCCTTAGGTTGTGAGTCCAACCATATTCTAGCTCTGTCCCTTACAGCAAAGGGGAAAAGTAATATCCTGTAGACCTCGGGATCAACCCTATTGGTCTTGACAGTGTCACAGATTTGCAAAAATTCAGCCAAAAACTGATGAGGATCTTCCAATGGAAGTCCGTAAAACTTGCAATTCTGTTGCATCAGAGAAACTAATTGAGGTTTAAGCTCAAAGTTGTTTGCTCCAATGGCAGGGATAGAGATGCTTCTCCCATAGAAGTCGGAAGTAGCTGCAGTAAAGTCACCAAGCACCTTCCTTGCATTATTGGCATTGTTGTTGTTTTCGGCTGCCATGGCTTCTTCTTGTTTGAAATTTTCTGTTAGGTCCTCTCCAGAGAGTTGTGCTTTAGCTTCTCTTAACTTTCTCTTCAAGGTCCTTTCAGGTTCAGGATTAGCTTCAACAAGAATGCCTTTGTCTTTGTTCCTGCTCATATGAAAGAGAAGAGAACAAGAAAATATAGAATCCTCTATGTCACAGTATAGAAATTCCTTGAGGTGTCAGAGGAAAAGAAGAATAGAAGGAAGAGGTAGAGAGGAGAGAATTCGAACGTATCAAGAGGGAGAGAGTTCGAATTGCACATTGAGAAGGAGTGTTAGTCCCTTAAATAGAAGAATGTGAAAAAGGGGGGAAGAATTTTCGAAATTAAATTTAAAAAGATTTTGAAATAATTGAAAGAAATTTTGAAAAATTGGTTGATGATTTTCGAAAATTAAAATTGAGAAAGGAGTTAAATGATTTTGAAAAAGATTTTGAAATTAGCAATCAAAAAGATATGATTGAAAATTAATTTTTAAAAAGAGATATGAGTGGGAAGATATGATTGAAAAGCTATGGTTTTAAAAAGATATGATTGAAAGGATATGATTGAAAAATACTTTAAAAAGATTTGATTTTAAAATTAATGACTTGGCTAACAAGAAGTTTAAAAGATATGATTCTAAAATTCAAATATTGAAACCTTTCTTAACAAGAAAGTAATAAACTTGAAATTTCTGAATCAAGTCCTTAAGTGTTAGCAAGGATTTTTGAAAATTGTGAGAAAAAAATTGGAAAGGATTTGATTTTGAAAAGATATGATTGAAAAGATATGATTTGAAAAGGATTTGATTTTGAAAAATTATGAAAAATTGAAAAAGATTTGAATTAAAAACTAACTTACCTCCCTTATGCTGTGTTGGCATTAAACGCCCAGAATGTTAACGCCCAAAATACTACCCTTTTGGGCATTGAACGCCCAGCCAAGTACCCTGGCTGTCGTTTAAACGCCAGATTTCCTTCCTCACTGGGCATTTTGAACGCCCAGCTTTTTCTCTGTAATTCCTCTGCTGAATGTTCTGAATCTTCAATTCTCTATATTATTGACTTGAAAAGACATAATTTTGAAAAAAAAAATTGGATTTTTTTTAATGAGAAACAACAAAATGAAACTAATCATGGAAAACTAAGATCAGATAAGCAATGCATGCAAGACACCAAACTTAAAGATTTTCATATTAGAGACACTAACAAATTGAGAATGCACATGAGAAACAACAAAAGACACAAAACAAGAGAATTTAAAGATCAGAGCAAGGAAATCATCAAGAACAACTTGAAGATTAATGAAGAACATAATTCATATATTCGAAAATGCAAGGAAATAAATAAAACATGCAAGACACCAAACTTAAAAATTGACACTAGACTTAAACAAGAAACACAAATTATTTTTGATTTTCATGATTTTATTAAAAAAAATTTCGAATATTATTTGGAAAAAGAAAATAAGGAATTCAAAATTCTTAATGAGAATTCCAGGAATCATGCAATGTTAGTCTAAAACTCTGGTCTAGGAATTAGACATGGCTTACTAGCCAGCCAGGCTTTTAGTGAAAGCTTCGGTCCAAAACACTAGACATGGCCAATGGCCAGCCAAGCTTTAGCATGTCATTACATTCAACAGCAAGATTGATAGAAATCAACAAGCTCTTGTGATGATAAGTTGAAACCTCGGTCCAAAAGATTAGACATGGCTTCACAGCCAGCCAGACTTCAACAGATCATCATGAAACTCTAGAATTCATTCTTAAAAATTCCGAAGAACAGAATAGAAATTTTTTTTTGAAATTTTTCGAAAATAAAAAGTAAAAAGCTTAAACATAAAATAAAATTACCTAATCTGAGCAACAAGATGAACCGTCAGTTGTCCAAACTCGAACAATCCCCGGCAACGGCGCCAAAAACTTGGTGCACGAAATTGTGATCTCTGATAATGGTGCTGAAAACTTGGTACGCACGATCGTGATTCACACTTTTATTCACAACTCCGATGCAACTAACCAGCAAGTGCACTGGGTCGTCCAAGTAATACCTTACGTGAGTAAGGGTCGATCCCACGGAGATTGTCGGCTTGAAGCAAGCTATGGTCATCTTGTAAATCTCAGTCAGGCAGATTCAAATGGTTATGGAGAATTGATAATTAAAAGATAAATAAAATATAAAATAGGATAAAGATACTTATGTAATTCATTGGTATGAATTTCAGATAAGCGTATGAAGATGCTTTGTTCCTCCTGAACTTCTGCTTTCCTATTGCCTTCATCCAATCATTCATACTCCTTTCCATGGCAAGCTGTATATTGGAGGATCACCGTTGTCAATGGCTACCGTCCGTCCTCTCAGTGAAAATGGTCCAAAATGCGCTGTCACCGCACGGCTAATCATCTATCGGTTCCCACTCATGCCGGAATAGGATCCATTGATCCTTTTTCGTCTGTCATTACGCCCAACACTCGTGAGTTTGAAGCTTGTCACAGTCATCCCATCCCAAATCCTACTCGGAATACCACAGACAAGGTTTAGACTTTCTGGATCTCAAGAATGCTGCCCATGGAGTCTAGCTTATACCACGAAGACTCTAATATCTCGGACTCGATCCCCTGTATTAGATATCTAAGAGATATACATTCAAGCTTGTTTTCATGTAGAACGGAAGTGTTTATCAGGCACGCGTTCATACGTGAGAATGGTGATGAGTGTCACATAATCATCACATTCATCATGTTCTTGGGTGCAAATAAATATCTTAGAACAAGAATAAGCATGAATGGAACAGAAAAACAGTAGTACTTTGCATTAATTCATGAGGAACAGCAGAGCTCCACACCTTAATCTATGGTATGTAGAAACTCCACCGTGAAAAATACATAAGAACAAAAGGTCTAGGCATGGTCGTGAGGCCAGCCCCCAAAACGTGATCAAGAGATCAAAATATGAACTAAAGATAGTCTCAAAAATGATCTAAAGATGAAAATACAATAGCAAAAGGTCCTATTTATAATGAACTAATAGCCTAGAGTTTACAGAAATGAGTAAATGATGAAGAAATCCACTTCTGGGCCCACTTGGTGTGTGCTTGGGCGGAGCATTGAAGCTTCCACGTGCATAGGCTTCTCTTGGAGTTAAACACCAGCTTTTGTGCCAGTTTGGGCGTTTAACTCCAGCTTTTCTACCAGTTTTGGCGTTTAACGCCAGAAAAGAGTCTCTGACCGGCGTTTTGATGCCAATTTGGGCCATCAAATCTCGGGCAAAATATAGACTATTATATATTGTTGGAAAGCCCATGATGTGTACTTTCTAACGCAATTAAGAGTGCACCAATTGGGCTTCTGTAGCTCCAGAAAATCCACTTCGAGTGCAGGGAGGTCAGAATCCAACAGCATCTGCAGTCCTTTTTCAGCCTCTGAATCAGATTTTTGCTCAAGTCCCTCAATTTCAGCCAGAAAATACCTGAAATTACATAAAAACACACAAACTCGTAGTAAAGTCCAGAAATATGATTTTTATTTAAAAACTAATAAAAACATAATAAAAACTAACTAAAATATACTAAAAACATACTAAAAATAATGCCAAAAAGCGTATAAATTATCCGCTCATCAATGCCCCTGCCTTTTGGTGCTCTTCCTTGGCAGTTACACTTTTCTCCCCTTTATTTTTATCTCATAACCCCCTCTCCCCTCTACTTTCCTTTTCCTCATCTTCTAGCTCTTTTGTGTTGCTACTGCTCCTGCTTCTGCTTCTTGCTGTTCTTCGAACACTCTTGCTTCCAGTGTCCTTTCTTCCTTTCTGGGTTCCTCGTTCCTATCTGTTTCTTACAGATTCTGATTTTCCTGGTAAGTTTTCATGGTTTTTCCCCTTTTGGTTGCTTCTTCCTTTTAGTTCTCATGCATTCTTGTTTGTGTATGCCTGGGTTTCTATTTTTCTTGTTGCTTTTTCTTCTAGAGGGGGTGCCACTGGGTTTTTCCTGAATTTTTACTTGCATTTCTGGGTTATAGGGGGCTAGAGGGTGATTCATAGTTTTTCTTTTTGCTTTTACTTTTTTGAGGGTTTCCGGCTTCCCGTCTTGACTAAGTGGTGCCCCCGCTGTAGGTATGGCCGAGCGCCTTGCTTCTTCGAGTCAGGCTCAGCGCCCTCTAGCCGACTTTGTCGACCACTACGCCTGGGTCTCATCCGATGTGAGGGATACCCCTTCTAGAATTACAAAGGAGGGACTCCGAAAACTGCGCCAGTCAGGGCTCTTGTGTGGAGGGGGTCCCGAGGAGGCGCTTTATCAAGTTTACGTTCCTGCTGGTCGAGAGCGCGTATGCCAGAAAAACTTGGCTTCCCCTCGAGTTGTTGATTGGTTGTGGGTTTATGAGCCCATGTTCACGACCTTGGGGCTTCGTCTGCCTTTCTCCCCTTTCGTTATGGGTTTGTTAAATCGCTGCGATGTTGCTCCGTTGCAGCTTCACCCGAACAGTTGGGCTTCCATCCGATGCTTCGAGATAGTTTGTGAGTACCTGGAGCTGCCGGCCTCAGTGAATGTCTTCCTCTACCTCTTCCTGCTCACGAACCTTTCTAGCCAGGGGAAGGCTATGAAGGGATATATGTCTTTTAGGGCCCAACAAGGCCATAGAATCTTTGGCCTTTTTGAGGATTCCTATCATGGCTTTAAGTCTACCTTCTTTAAAGTTAGGCCAGTTGAAGGTCACCAACCTTTCTAGCTTACGGCTGAAGGAGCTAAGCGGATCCCGACCTACTGGAGTTTTGGGGCGGGATCCGACTATCTAATAAAAGTCTCTTATGATTGGCTGAGTCCAGAAGATCGCAATATTACTGATATTCTGTTGGCCATTTTTGGTGAAAAGAACCTTAATCCCCGTATGGTTATGGGGGATTGGGAGGCCGGTCGGTCGTATGTTGGTGAGCCCCTTTTCTTTTGTACTTTTTCGTGCTTTATCTTTTTATTATTCACACCTTTCCTTTTTCTTTGCTCGCAGTTTCCATGGCTGGCGGGAAGAAGACCTTAACTGATTTGATGAACCTCATCAAGGGGGATGATGAGGGTGATGACGACTCCCCGACGACTCCTACAGCGAGTCAGGATCAGGGGGAAACCGGGGAGGCTAGTGGCCAAGTTGACGGGGCTGACCAGGTTTAGCTGGAGAAGGTCGTTGCTCCTGAGAATACTTCAGGGTCCCATGGTGTGGAGACAAAATTTTTTGAGGAAGATTTTGGGTTTGGTGACGACGATTTGAAAGTCGTGAGCCACCCAAAGAAGAGGAAGCGGGACACCGGAAAGGCGCTCTCGGTTATGGAGAAAAACTTCGATGCTAGGGGCTTCATTGAGTCCCAGTTGCTCCATGGCACCGATGAATTCTTCCATGAGGCCGACCTTTCCAGGCAGGCTAGGTGGATCTACCGCAGTCTTCTCCGAGCTGCTGCTATTGCCAAGAAGGTGGGGCCTGTCTTGGGCAATTATCATGCTATGGAGGTAAAGCTTCGGAACTCCCAAAAAGATCTAACGGACTCACGATCTCGGGAGGAGTCCCTGAATACCAAATTGTCCGAGCAGGAGAAGAAGGCTGAGGAGGATGCCAAGGAGATCAACAGGCTGGTGGATCGGGACATGGCCTTGATGAAAGATCTGAACACCTCCCGTGGTGAGACTGCTGCTGCCAAGAAGAGGGTTGAGGAGTTGGAGGAGAAGCTAAAGTTGGCAGAGAGCTCGGTAGAGGCCGCTCCTCGGGAGATGGCTGCTCTGAAGAAAAAGAACAAGGAGCTTGCAAAGGGGGCCTGTTCATACCTTGGGTCGAGCTATCCGACCTGGGATGATCAACGATGCAGCGACCGACCTGTTAAGGTCAAGCGGACCGACTTCGTTATAAAGAACTCGACCATATCGACATGAAAGCCCAATAAAGGGCCCAAATAGAGGAACACGACCCAAATCTAAAGGCAATCCCAGCCTATAGAGATAAAGGCGGTTCCCCTGAAGATAAGCTGACTTCATCCAAAACAGGATAAGATAAGATAAGATAACTAACTTATCTTATCAGAAAGGTCAGCCCACACTACTATAAATACACTGGAGCACCCAGGTATAACTCATACTCTGATTCTACATAAAACCTGCTTAATACCCATGCTAACTTAAGCATCGGAGTCTCTTGCAGGTACCCCCCACCCTCCGGTGGCCAAGGATCAGCAGTGCAGCAAGTCCAACAAGTCGGACACAGCAGCTCCGGCCGCCACCAGCCAGCCGAACACGTCATCTCCGACCAGTACCAAGGATCTCATCCGAGATCGACCTCCAGTTTCAGGTAACCCTCGGAACATTGGCGCCGTTGCCGGGGAACCTGAGAGTCATCCCAAAACCATGGCGGACGGCCATGACAACGACCATGACTCGGATCTGGAGAACAGAACACCGCACAAGAACGCGGACGCTACACTAAAAGATACTCCGGAATCCAACGGGGACAAAAACTCACCAAATCCGGGAGCCATGGAAGCCCTTCAAAATCGCTTAAAGCAACTTGAGAAAGAAACCCAGCAACAACGGTAGATCGGAAAGGATCTACAAAGAGAGGTACGGCGACGCCGAGAACTGGAAGAAAAACTACATCAATTAGAGGCCGACCTCAAATCAAAAGCTCCTCGGACCACTCCTGAGGAAAATTCGCGCAAAGAACAGGATCCATTCACCAGGGAAATCATGAAGACCAAAATCCCAAAGGATTTCAAGCTCCCGGATATGGTTTTGTATGATGGCACTACAGATCCCAACCATCATCTCAGCAATTTTAGAAGCAGAATGTACCTCACCAATGCCTCAGATGCCGTTCGCTGCAAAGCTTTCCCAACAACTCTCACGAAAACGGCAATCAGATGGTTCGACAACTTACCGCCGAAATCCATCTCAAACTTCGACGACCTGGCCAAAAAATTCCTGGCCAGATTCTCCATCCAGAAAGATAAGGCCAAGCACGCACCTAGCTTACTAGGAATCAAGCAAGGAGATCGGGAGAGCCTCCGCAACTATATGGAAAGATTCAACAAAACATGCATGGACATACAAAATTTACCAACAGAAGCCGCCATCATGGGGCTTATTAATGGCTTACGAGAGGGATCTTTCAGCCAATCTATATCAAAAAAGTATCCTACCTCCTTAGACGAAGTACAGGAGCGAGCAGAAAAATACATCAACATGGAAGAGAACGCTCGGCTGGGAGAAACCTCAAAATCTGGGGCCTCCTACCAAGACAAAGACAAGGACCCCAAAAGGAAAGAAGATCGACAGGGTGAGAAAATCAAAAAATACCACAACTACACTCCTCTCAGAGCATCCCTGGTCGAGGTGTACAAAGAAGTCTGGCATACAGAAAAAATCCCCCAGCGCGGCCACTCAAAGGCAAAAGAGGAGGAGGAAATCGGAAGGAATATTGTGAATACCATCGAGTTCGAGGGCACTCTACCAACGAATGCTTCAACTTGAAAAATATCATAGAAAAATTGGTAAGAGAAGGAAAATTACATCAATTTCTGGCCACCCGGGATGATGACCAAAGAAAAAGACGGAGAGACGAAGATGATGGACGAGCTGAACGGTCACCTCGGACACCAGACTCGACGTAAGTTCAGCCTACAATGCTCTCATAGGTCGGACAACACTCAATCAACTCGGCGCAATAGTCTCAACTCCACACCTATGCATGAAATTCCCAACTACAGAGGGGATAGCCACGATAAAAGCAGATCAAAAGATGGCACGTCGCTGTTATAACAAGAGCTTAAACCTCAAAGGCAGAGGAGAAGAGTTTCATACAATTGAGCTTGGTGGTGGAGCTCAGCGTCGAGAAGAACTCCGTCCGCACCCAGAAGGCGAGGTAGAGAAGGTCCAGATTGGAGACACCTCGGACAAAACGACCAATATCGGCACGGTCTTAAGAGGAGATTCAAAAGAATTACTGATACGATTCTTACGAGATAATGTCGACCTCTTCGCATGGAAAGCCGCAAACATGCCAGGCATAGACCCTAAGCTAATGTGCCACAAGTTGGCGGTCTATCCAGGATCTCGGCCGGTGCAGCAGAAGCGAAGAAAACTCGGACCAGAACGATCCCAAGCTGTGGAAGAACAAGTACAAACGTTACTGGAAGCAGGATTCATAAGAGAAGTCAAGTACCCACTATGGCTAGCCAACGTCGTCTTGGTGAAAAAATCAAACGGGAAGTGGCGCATGTGTACCGATTACACCGATCTCAACAAAGCCTGCCCAAAAGATCCATACCCACTCCCAAGTATTGACGCTCTGGTAGATGCTTCCTCTGGATATAGATACCTCTCGTTTATGGATGCCTATTCGGGATACAACTAAATCCCCATGTATCCACCAGATCAAGAAAAGACCTCGTTCAAGGCGAACTACTGCTACATCGTGATGCCTTTCGGTCTCAAGAATACGGGAGCTACCTATCAAAGGCTAATGAATAAAGTCTTCTCGGATCACATCGGAAAAATCATGGAAGTCTATGTGGACGACATGTTGATAAAAACACAAAGCGAAGATACATGATTGTCCAACCTGGCTCAAGTGTTTGACACTATAAGGAAGCATAACATACGACTCAACCCCGCAAAATGCACCTTCGCAGTTGAAGCAGGCAAATTCTTGGGTTTCATGCTCACACAAAGGGGAATTGAAGCAAATCCAGACAAATGCCAAGCTATACCCAACATGAAGAGCCCAACCTGTGTCAAAGAAGTACAACAACTCAACGGGAGATTGGCCGCCCTATCCCGATTCTTAGCAGGAGCTGCGATAAGATCTCTCCCTTTCTATGCTACGTTAAGAAAGGGAAAACAGTTCGAATGGATGACAGAATGTGAGCAAGCTTTCCGAGACTTCAAGGAATTCTTAGGATGGCCACCTATCCTATCTCGACCACGAGAAGGAGAACCACTCATATTATATCTCGCAGTAGGAAGCCGGGCGATAGCTTCAGCACTAGTCAGAGAAGACGAAAATGGGCAACAACCCATCTACTTCATTAGCAAAGCACTACAGGGATCTGAGCTGAACTACCAGAAAATAGAAAAATTTGCCTATACTCTCATCCTAACATCTCGACGACTCCGCCCGTACTTCCAGGCTCACACCATTAAGGTTAGAACTAACCAGCCCATAAAAGGAATATTGCAGAAAATAGATTTAGCATGCAGAATTCTACAATGGGCAGTCGAGTTGTCAGAATTCGACCTCCAATATGAAGCTCGGACAGCCATCAAATCACAGTATCTGGCCGACTTCATCGCAGAATTCACAGATACCCTGAAAACCCCCCACAGAATGGAATCTATACGTGGACGGTTCCTCAAATAAAACTGAAAGCGGCGTAGGCGTGATAATAGAAAGCAACCAAGGAACCCAAGTTGAGCTCTCCCTCAAGTTCGGGTTCCCGGCCTCCAATAACCAAGCGGAATATGAAGCATTATTAGCTGGTTTGAAGCTAGCTAAAGAGGTCAGAACTAAAAAACTCAACATTTACAACGATTCACAAGTGGTCACATCACAAATAACAGGGAGCTATCAAGCCAAAGACCCCACCATGAAAAAATATTTGGATAAAACCAAGGAACTACTCGGACAAATCGGGGAATATAAGATCTGCCACATACCCCGCGAACAAAATGCCCGAGCTGATGCACTCTCAAAACTAGCCAGCACCAAACCAGGGGACAACAATAGAAGCCCCATCCAGGAAATGTTGCAAAACCCGTCAATCTCGGAAGAGGAAAAAGTCCTGGCCATAACAAGTCAGGACCAAGGATGGATGACCCCCATAATCAACTACCTCAAAGAAGGAACACTCCCCGCAGAAGAAAAGGAGGCAAAGAAGTTAAAAAGGGAGGCACAGTACTACACCATCATAAACAACATCCTGTACAAAAGAGGAATCTCAATACCTTTACTAAAATGCGTGCCGACCTCCAACACAAGGGAAGTGCTAGAAGAAATACACGGCGGCATTTGTGGCAATCATCTCGGAGCACGAGCTCTCGCCAAAAAAGTACTCCGGACGGGATTTTATTGGCCAACTCTACAGAAAGAAGCCACAGAATTTGTAAAGACATGTCCACCATGTCAAAAACACGCCAACTTTTACATCGCCCCGCCAGAGGAGCTCATCAGCGTGCCTTCGCCTTGGCCATTTGCAAAATGGGGACTCGATCTTCTCGGCCCCTTCCCACAGGGATCAGGACAGGTTAAATTTCTCATAGTGGGAGTAGATTAGTTTACAAAGTGGATCGAGGCAGAGCCCCTAGCCAATGCCACCGCTCAAAGAAGCCGGAAATTCTTATATCGAAACATTGTCACAAGGTTCGGGGTTCCATATTCAATAACCACAGACAACGGCACCCAATTCACAGATGCAGGCTTCAGAAAACTAGTAGCCGACTTGAATATAAAGCACCAGTACACCTCCGTCGAACATCCACAAGCCAATGGGCAGGCCGAAGCTGCTAACAAAGTCATATTGGCTGGATTAAAACGGAGATTACAAGATGCAAAGGGAGCCTGGGCAGAAGAGCTCCCACAGGTCCTGTGGGCATATCGAACAACGCCACATTCCACCACGAAGGAATCCCCCATCCGATTAGAATACGAAACAGAGGCGATGATTCCAATAGAGATTGAAGAAGGGTCGCTCAGAGTAGTTCACTACAATGAGGAAGCAAACTTCCAACTTCAGAGGGAAGAGCTCGACTTGCTACCCGAAATCCAAGAAAGAGCTCAGATCAGGGAAGAAGCTCTAAAACGCCGAATGGCTTCCAGATATAATCAAAAGGTAGTGCCGAGAAATTTCACAGAAAATGATCTCATACTAATCCGAAATGATATCGGAACAACTCGACCAGGAGAGGGAAAGCTGGCAGCGAACTGGAAAGGGCCTTACCGAATTGTAGAAGTACTTGGAAAGGGCTACTACAGACTGTCTGAACTCGATGGACGAGAGTTTCCCAGGTTATGGCACGCCTGCAACCTCAGAAGGTACTACAGTTAGAAAAGATAAAAGATCTCATCATTGGATGCACTCTTTTTCCTGAAAAGGTTTTTTAATGAGGTACCAAGTTGAGACTCAGACAATCTCATATGTATATACTTGCACTCTTCCTTTAAATAAAATATATTTTAGATATTCTACAAAGATTTCAAGACGCATTAATCTGAAGCATTCATCGTCCGATTATAAAGCAACAGATCGGCAGAAAGTGAAAAACAATTTCACTGCACAATCACGATAAAGACAACCGTCCGATAAAGGTGAAAACGCGATTCACCCAAAGGACGATCTAGAAATGACAACCACTTTCTACAGATCGGCAAAGATGAACACAGAATAATGTAAGAAGTTATCGAAAGCGATCCAAAAAAGAACCTGACGAGGTCTTACGGATTGCTAAAATAATAACATAAAGACTGGCCGACGTTGAGAGGTCGGACCAAGTCAACCCAAGTTATAAGTAATCCCTGGAAAGAGGTCTGGCCAACCCTATTAAAGAGGATTACTTTAACTTAGAAGGGCTCGACATGACAAAGTCGGCCCAAACTGAAAGAGATCGGAAAAAGATCCAAGAAAGGGATTACAAGAATAACTTAAAAAAGGACTGCGAAAACAACTCGGAGGACTAACTTGAAGAAATCGGCTACAAATCGTCAGAAATGCAAGCTGGAGCGAGAAAGAAAAAAGCAAGTTAGACCTACCTAGTCACAACCACAAAGGATTCAAGATACAAAGTACAAAGCAATCCAAAAAAGGTTAAGCAGCAAGGTTCCAATATTCGCAGAAAGAGATACCAAAGTCAAGCACAAAAAGCGCAATATCATCCACAAGGTTATAACAGCCTCAGAGGCCACCAAAACCTATCTCAAAAAAGCTAAAGCATGCTACCATTTGTTTTTCATAAAAAACAAAAGTTGCTAGGCAAGCAACGGGAAAGTGTCAGCAAACTAACAAAACATAAAGAGTTTAAAAAAGCCCACAAGCCGGGCCAACTACATATCCAGAATAAAGATAAAGCTAAGGGTCAGAAGATTTTTTAGCAGCATCAGGCCGAGGAGACGGAGGCCGAGTCTGGAGAGGAATGGCATCTACAGTACTGTCATCCCGGTTCAAGATCTGGCAGTCGGGATCAGAAGCGGGAGGACCAACCTCGGCAGGGGCAGCAGAAGTCGACACCTTGGTAGAGGTTACAGGGGGAGGATCGACATCATCCTCATCCTCGTCATCAGGGACAACCTTGCCATCCCTGACAATGTTCTCCAAGCTAAAGAGGGTCAGGTCGGCCTCGGGAGCAATAACCCGAACTTGTTCCTTCAGGTTCTCATAGGCAGTAGTTACACTGCCAACAAGATGACCTTGGAGTTCAGAATAATTCTCCCGGGCATTCCCCAACTCTTCGCTCCTGTTTGGCCTCCTTCATAAAAGCTTTAGTGGCATGGAGAGGAAGACTTTGAGCAGTTCGATATAGGGCCACCCCCATATGTGCCAACTTGATACCACTCCGGGTGATATAATCAAAATGATGAAGAATCGACACATCGTCCATAGGAAGAACACCATAAGGGCCGATTTGTTGATCTACAAACTCAACCGCATCAAAGTCAGGAGCATCAAGGTTGAAAGGCTCAGTTGTTCTTTGCTTTTTACTAGGAGGGGCACCGGAAGCTGCAACGGACGATTGTGGAGGATCGACCAGACGGACCCGAGGAGTAGGAATTGCTCTCCTCGGCCCGGGAGAACTCGGTATAGGAGGTTTAACTAGAGGCTGAGAAGACCCCTCTCCGGCCGCCTTGGCCGAGATGTTTAAAGCAGCGGTCGCCTTCTTTGACATCTCTGAAAAACACAAAAAACAAAGACAAGTTACAACACAGGAGAAACAAAGCTCGGGAGCAAGTATAAAAATAAATCAGGCAGTACCCAAAGCAGCCCGAACCAAAGATGGATCACTCAAAAATCTCTTCGTGTCCAGGTGGGGTGGCTTCCCCCACAACTTCAAGAACAACTACAAAGGCCCGCTCAACCTCACTAAGCATTTTTCATGTGTAACGTGGCACTCTTACATTCTTTTGCCACTCCAGAGGAAAAGCAGGCTCATCATTTTCATCAAGAAAAAAGGGGCGAACCCCCTCAACGACACGGACTCGGAAAAAATAGTTCTTAAAATCTTTAAACGACTCATCATACATGGCAAAAACTTTATGCCCCTGGGCCGACCTGAAAGAGACCCAGGAAGCTTTCTTTTTGGAGGAACCTCCAGGTTTGGCCGAGACAAAAAGATAAAGGAAAAGAGTTTCAGAAGGTGTTATGTCCAACCCCTGACAAAGAAGTTGAAATATTTTGATAAAACCCCAAGAGTTTGGATGAAGTTGGGACGGAGCAACATTGCAGGACCACAACAAGTCAGTTTCAAAAGCAGTAAAAGGGAAAGTAACGTTCAGTTGGCTGAAGAAGTATTCATAAGCATAGAAAGAGGGACGCTCCCGCTCGACGGAAGTCGGAAAACAAGCTCTCTCATCGGAATCAGGAGCAACAAGCTCATAATCACCCTCGCAGGCACTGTTAGCACAAATCCTATGGCGCTTCCTCAGCTCTGTGCAAAATTCAACATCCACAATAGAAACACACAACAAAACAAGGGAGTCCAGCCAATCGGACATCCCCTCGGGAACTCTGGAAGACATCTCTACAATGTTATTGCGAGAAGACATGAGGCCAACTAATCCTACAAGTAAGAAAAGAAGAGGGGATTACTAAAAATATCTCGGACAAGGGAGAAAACAACTCAATACGATGCAGGTGATCACACAAAAAAGGAAAACCCCAAGACTCAAACCAAAATCTTGGGGCATCCTTTGGAGGCAGTAACAAAGCAAGGTTTCCAGGAAAATCTACAGCTCTCACCCCAGCATCTTACAAACAAGAAAAAGACTTCAAAGAAGCAAGCATTTCCAGAAGCATAAGTCATCACAGTCAACCAAGCAAAAAGCATTCCCAAAACATCAAAACACGTCAAATGGAAATCATCAAAGGTATGAACTTTTGAGAAATCAGACAAAAAGCAATCAAGCAAAGCAAGGAACGGATGCAGAGTTTCTATCAGATAGTAAAAAATCAGAAGCAACAAACAAAAACCATATAAAGCCTCGACAGGAAATGCCAGAGGAACACAAAAGAAAGCCAAGAAAAACGCATTTAAAGCGACAAACAGATGCAAAATCACGAAAAGGTTCAAACTTTCAAAACATGCAAATCCAAAAGCTTCACCAAAAAACTAAAGATGAAGCTGTGAAAGAAGCAAGAAAGTTAGTACCAACCTGAAAAGGCAGCAAGACTTCAGGGAAGGTGAAGAGGGACGGCAAAATCTGGAATCACTACCTCGAAGCAAAAGAAAAGACACGAGCAAAAGAAAATGTCGCTGGGCTGAAACGCGAAACCACGAACTCCAGGCAGAGGCTTCAAAAAAATCAAACAAACGCCGCAACACAAAGAAAAGTTGAAAGCGAGAATGAAAGGAAAAATGCGAAGAAGTTACAAAAAGGGCGAAAGAAGAGAAACCATTTCTGGGTTTTCAAAATTAAAGAGCCAAAAGGAAACGGGGCAATTAATGCTAAAATTAAAAGGCATTAAACCCTCGCACGTTCCCAAAGCACCGATATAAAAGCGCGCGCTTGTAGAGGAAAACGTTCTACATTCAAAAGCTGCTACAAAAGAAGTCGACAAAATGCTTGAGTTCGGCTTCGCTACGAGAAGGACCGAAGTCAAGGACTCGACCTCGACAAAGAAGACCGAGCTCAAGCAGGGGCACTGTTCATACCCTGGGTCGAGCTATCCGACCTGGGATGATCAACGATGCAGCGACTGACCTGTTAAGGTCAAGCGGACCGACTTCGTTACAAAGAACTCGGCCATATCGACAGGAAAGCCCAATAAAGGGCCCAAATAGAGGAACACGACCCAAATCTAAAGGCAATCTCAGCCTATAGAGATAAAGGCGGTTCCCCTGAAGATAAGCTGACTTCATCCAAAACATGATAAGATAAGATAAGATAACTAACTTATCTTATCAGAAAGGTCAGCCCACACTACTATAAATACACTGGAGCACCCAGGTATAACTCATACTCTGATTCTACATAAAACCTGCTTAATACCCATGCTAACTTAAGCATCGGAGTCTCTTGCAGGTACCCCCCACCCTCCGGTGGCCTAGGATTAGCAGTGCAGCAAGTCCAACAAGTCGGACACAACAGCTCTGGCCGCCACCAGCCAGCCGGACACGTCATCTCCGACCAGTACCAAGGATCTCATCCGAGATCGACCTCCAGTTTCAGGTAACCCTCGGAACAGGGCCCGTGAGGCCATTATGCTGACCGAGGAAAGGATTAAGCTCCAACTGGCCATGCTGGCTCCCGACCTCGACCTTTCCCAAGTTGGTGCGATGAAGACAGTGGAGGGTAGGAAGATCATTGACATCCTTAAGCGCTAGGTGGATATTTCCCGACTTTCATGCCCTTCGCTTTATCTTGTAACTTGCTTTTTATTCTGGGGCCTATTATAAGGCGCCCTTTGGTTGTATCGAATACTTTTGCCTTTATTTTAAACTGCCGTTTTTGGTTATTGCTTGTTATGTTCGGGCCGTCGTGGCTTTGCTTTACTGTTTTGTTTGCTCGGGCCGTTGCGGCCTTTTGGTTTACCGTTTTTCGTGGTATTTATTATTCTTGCTGCTTGTCTGAGCCGTTTTTTTTTGTCCCTACGGTTTCCGGGGTGATCAGTCCCGGATTTTCGTTAGGTCGATTGTTCGCCTTTTTACGTTTCTTGTTATGTTCGATTCGAGACTTATGAAAAGTAAAATTTATCATATTGTTAGGATTCTAAAACAAGGAAATAATGTAATGCATAATTAAATGAAAGATAATAGAAGAGGAAAATGATGTGACTGTAAAAAAGAGGAACATAAAAGGAGAATATAAAGTTGAAACAAGAGGGGAGTTGAGGTCGTCAGGTCGTGTGGTCGTCCCTTCTTATGGGTAGAACCTCTTGAGGTTTGCCATGTTTCATGTTCTCGGCACCTCGTTTCCATCCAATTTTTCTAGCTTGTAGCCTCCCTTGCCAAGGACTTCTCTTACTCTGTAAGGGCCTTCCCAGTTCGCAGCTAGCTTGCCTTCCCCTGGGGTTGGTGGCCCTATGTCGTTGCATCGTAAGACCAAGACGCCTTCTCCTAGGCTTCTCTTTAGCACTTTGCCATTGTACCTTAGGGCTACTCTTTGCTTTATTGCTGCTTCTGCTAAGTGTGCCATTTGCCTCGTCTCGTTGACCAGGTCCTTTTCGATTGCCTCACTCCCTCCTCCGAGGAGTAACCTTAGGCTTGGTTCCCCGACCTCGACTGGGATGACTGCGTCGACCCCATATGTGAGTCGGAAGGGGGTTTCGCCGGTAGATGATTGGGGGGTGGTCCTATATGACCACAAGACTGAGGCTAGCTCGTCTGCCCATGAGCCATTCTTTCCTTCAAGTCGCTTCTTTAACCCTTTTAGCATAACTTTGTTGGCTGCTTCCACCTGGCCGTTGGTTTGGGGGTGCTCGACTGAGGAGAACCTCTATCTGATCTTTAGTCCTTCTAGGAATCCTTTAAACTTCTTGTCGGTGAACTGTGTCCCGTTGTTCGATATGACGGTCTCCGGGATCCCAAACCTAGTGACCACCTGCTTCCACATAAACTTTTGGCAATTTACTGCGGATATGCTAGCTAGTGGTTCTACTTTCACCCATTTGGTGTAATAGTCTATGGCTACTATCAAGTACTTCACTTGCCCAGGCCCTGGTGGGAATGGCCCCAAGAAGTCGACTCCCCATTGGGCGAAAGGTCGGGGAGCCATCATTAGACTGAGCTCCTCGGGAGGTGCTTTGTGGAAGTTGTCATTTTCTTGGTATTTTTTGCATTTTTCTCACGAACTCCTGGGCGTCCGACATCATTGTAGGCCAGTAATATCCTGCTCGGATGATCTTTCTTGCTAAAGATCTTCCCCCGATGTGGTGACTACAGCACCCTTCGTGGACTTTTTTTAGGACGTAGTCCATCTGGTCGGGGTGCAGACATTTGAGTAGGGGCTGGTGGAGCCCTTGTTTGTACAACTACCCCTGTATAATTGTATATTTGGGAGCTTCCCTCTTGACAGCTTGTGCTTCCTTCTCATCTGGGGGTGTTTTTGCATGCTCCAGATATCGGGAGATAGGATCTATCCATGAGGGGGGGTTCGGCACCTGGGTTGTGCACATGACGATTGCAAGTTCCGTTGCTAGCCCTTGGATTAGGGATCTGTTCCCTATGCCGGGTTTGGTGCTTGCTAGCTTACAAAGGAGGTCGGCTCGGGCATTTCTTTCTCTGGGGACGTGCTGGATTATGACTTCTTCGAAGCTTTTGCATAGCTCTTTTACCTTTTCCAGGTATTTTTGTAGTAGCACGTCCCTGGCTTGGTAGCTGCCATTTACCTGGGAGGTGACGACTTGGGAGTCGCTACTGACTTCCACCCTTGATGCTCCGACTTCTTTGGCTAGTATCAGTCTCCCTATCAGGGCTTCATACTCGGCCTGGTTATTGAAGACCTGGAAGTCGAACTTGACGGATTGCTCGTAGGCTACTCCTGCCGAGTTTTCGAGGATGATTCCGGCTCCTCCGAACGCTTGGTTAGATGCTCCGTCAACGTGGAGTTTCCACCGTGTGTTCGGTGTGTCGGGAGTCTCTCCTGTGACTTCTACGAGGAAGTCTGCCATGGCTTGGGCTTTGATTGCCTGTCTTGGCTCATATTGCAAATCATATTGGGACAGTTCTATTGCCCATGCCATCATTCTTCCCGCCAGGTCGGGTTTTCGGAGGACTTGTCGGATGGCTTGGTCGGTTCTTAGAATGATTATATGCCCTTAAAAGTATTGCTTTAGCCTTCTAGATGAGATCAGTAGGGCGTAGGCCAGCTTTTCCAACTTGGTGTACCTCATCTCTGCCCCTTGGAGTATTTTGCTGATGAAGTACATTGGGCGCTGAGTTTTGTCCTCTTCTTGGACTAGGACTGCCACCATCGCTTGCGCAGTCACGACCAAGTACAAGTATAGGGGCTCCCCTTCTCTAGGCTTGCTGAGTACGGGAGGTTCCGAGAGTATCTTCTTGAAATGGCTGAACGCTTCTTCGTATGTCGGGGTCCACTCAAAGGTGATTCCTTTCTTCATTAGGTTGAAGAATGGGATGGCCCTTTCTGCCGATGCTCCGAGAAATCGAGACAGAGCCGTGAGCTTTTCGGTGAGTCGTTGCACATCTTTGATGCACCCAGGGCTTGTCATTTTGAGGATGGCTTTGCATTTGTCCGGGTTGGTTCTACCCCTCTTTGTGTTATCATGAACCCCAGGAATTTCCCTGCTTCCATGGCGAATGCGCATTTAAGCGGGTTAAGCCTCATGTTGAATTTCCTTAGTGCCTTGAAGACAGCCTGGAGGTCGTCTATTAGTTTATTTAGCTCTGCTATTTTTACCAGGATGTCGTCGATATACACCTCTATCGATTTGCCGGTGAGGTCGTGGAAGACTTTGCTCATCAGTCTTTGGTAGGTGGCCCCTGCATTCTTCAGTCTGAAAGGCATTATTTTGTAGCAATAGGTTTCCCCTGGTGTTATGAATGCCGTTTTGTCCTCATCAGGTCGGTGCATCGGGATTTGGTTATAGCCGGAATAGGCATCCATGAAGCTGAGGAAATGATATCCTGCCGCCGAGTCAACCAAGGTGTCAATGTTGGGGAGGGAAAAGGAGTCTTTTGGACATGCTTTGTTCAGGTCAGAGTAATCGACGCACATCCTCCATTTTCCACTGGCTTTTTTAACTAGGACAACATTGGACAGCCATGTCGAGTACTCGAGTTCCTTGATGAACCCTGCTTCTAGCAATTCTGCTGTTTGTTTGGCAACTTCTTCAGCCCTTTCTTGCAACATCTTTCTTTGCCGCTGGGCTACCGGTTTGGCCTCGGGCTTTATGGCTAGCCGGTGGGACATGACCTCGGGATCCAATCCCGGCATGTCTGATGGGGTCCATGCGAAGAGGTCACCGTTTGCCCTTACGATCTCTATGAGGGGCCCTTGAGTTCATGGGGTAGGTTCCTGTTTATGAAGGTAAACTGATCTGCTGATTTTCCTATTTGGAACTTTTTCATGTCCCCTTCTGGTTCATGTCTTGGCTTGTCCTCTATCCTGACGTCCAAATCTGCTAGGAATACGCCAGCTACCCTCTTAGATTCTTTCCTTAAGGAGAGACTTGCGTTGTCGCAGGCAACTGCCGTCTCTAGGTCTCCCCTTATGGAACCAACTGTTCCCTTGTCCGTTATGAACTTCATTGTTAGGAACTTGGTGCATATTACAGCTGAGAATTTATTGATAGTTTTTCTCCCTAGGATGATGTTATAGGCAGTGGAGTCTCTGAGGACTACGAAGTCTGTCATAACCGATTTCCTGGTGTCACCGGTTCCTAGGCTGATTGGGAGGGAGATCGTCCCGTCGGGTTTGATGTAGTTATCTCCTAGTCCCATGACTCCATGCTGGTGATTTTTGAGGTCGGATTCCTTGAGCCCCATGGCGTCGAATACGTTTCTAAATAGGATATTAGAATCGGCTCCCGTGTCGATGAGGATGCGCCTAACCAGTCCTGTCCCGACCATTGCGGTAACTACCATGGGGGGGTTTTCGGGGAGGTCATTGAACCATTTATCTTCTGAGCCAAAAGATATTGTGGGATGCCTTTTGTTGGCGGCGGGACCATCTGTCGAGATGGAGAGTATGCGGGTGTCCCTTTTCGCTGCCGACTTGGATTTAGGGGGGCTGTCGCGCCCGACCACAATGTTGACCACAAAAGTTGGGGGGTTACTGGCATCCCATGTGGGTTCTTGTCTTGGCTTAACAGTTCGGCTCCGGTCTTCCTCGGAGCGTTCCCTTTCCCGCCTCCTCGGTTCCCTGATGAGCCGGGAGAATTTGCTCAGCTTTCCCTCTCTGATGGCCTGTTCCAAGGCATCTTTGAGGTCGAAGCAGTCTTGTGTTTTGTGACCAAATCCCTTGTGGTAATCACAGTAAAGGCTTTTGTTGCCTCCCGTTCTCTCTTTCAATGGTCTAGGTCTGGATAGGATTCCCTTGTGTGCAATTTGTTGGTAGATTTCTACTATAGGCGCCGTAAGTGGCGTGTAGTTCGTGAACCTTCCTACCCGTGGATGCTTGGGTAACTTGTTTAGGGTGCCGTCCCTGGGAGCTTCTTTGTACCTGTCGACTTGAGGGGCCTGTCGGGCTGGCGGGTTAGGGAGCTGCCGTTTATTGGCTGCTACAACCTGACTGACCTCTTCATCATTGATGTATTCTTTGGCTACGCTTTGGATTTCCTGCATGGTCCATACAGGCTTGGTTGTGAGGTGCTTCCTAAAGTCTTCGTTTAGCAGGCCATTTGTTAGGCATAAGCTAGCGACTAAGTCCGTGAGGCCGTCGATCTCCAAACACTCGTCGTTGAACCTATCTAGGAACTTTCTAGTCGGCCCCCCAGGTTTTTGGGTAACCCCCAATAAGTTGATTGGGTGCTTTGCCTTGGCTATGCGCATCGTGAACCGAGCTAGAAAGCTCTGGGATATGTCTGCGAAAGTTGTGACGGACCCCTGTGGGAGGGCGTTGAACCATCGGATCGCTGGTCCGGCCAGTGTCACGGGGAATGCCCGGCATCTGACCGCGTCGCCTACCCCTTCCAAGTTCATCCTTGCTTCAAAGGCTGTGACATGCTCCTGGGGGTCCTTGGTCCCATCATACCTCATGTCCGTCGGTTTGTCGAAGTTTCTCGGGAGCCAAACCTTGAGGATTGAGGGGTGAAAAGGGGTGGCTCCCATGATAATGGGATCTTGTTGTCTCCTGGCCTCCCCCTTCTGAGATCCCCAGCGGCTTTCCGACTTGCTTCGAGTAGGCCTGGAAGTCGCTTGCGTGTGCGCCTCTTCGTGCCTTGCTAGACTTCTCCCTTGGCTGTCGTGTGCTCGGGAAGGGGAGCAGGTGTGGGCGTGGGAGCGGCTGACGCCGCCGTGCGAGTGGCTGGCGTCTTCGCGAGATTAGCCCCTCGCCGCCAGCTCCCGCTCAAGATTTTGTACTCTATGCCTGAGCTCTTGCATGATATTGGCGCTGTCGGCCCCGTCCCCCCGAAGGGGCGTCTTTCGGGGGTCTTGGTGTACATTTGTTGATTGGTTGAACGGAGGATCTCGGCTGTTTGGCAGCGCGGGCTGTCGAACTCGCCCTGCTCAAACGAGCCCCGCCTCTTTCACGGAGCTCCTCCGAAGTGATGGGTCGCTCCATGTCTGCGCCGGGTCCCCACAGACGGCGCCAATGTTCGTTACCTGATATTCTCGGGTAGTCAGGTGGTGATGAGTAGGAGAGAGGGTAAGACCCCGCGCTGACGTGGAACGAGGGTCGGAGGGTGCTAGCGAGGTCATGGTTTGAACGGAACGTTGGGGGGTGGCCACCTGCAAGGACACTCTGACGATCAAGTCAGAGTCCATACCAGAGGATAGCCGAATTAGGTAAAGAGTGACGTACCTCGGGGGGAGAGCTGTCCTCTCCCCTTATATACTATGTTGGGTGGGCCTAGTGATGGTCTAGCCCATTGGTGGAGGAGCTGTGAGCTGTCGCATTCTATGTGGGCAGGTCATCCCGTAGTTCGGATCGGGATGCCGGGCTCCGCCCCGTGGACACCGACCCGAGCGATAGCGTGCTTTAGGTGGTAGGTCGGTCGGGCCTTGGGTCGGATGTTGGGGACCGACACGTTGGACCCCTTTGCTGGAGGTTTAGGCCGGAGCAGTGCCCCGACTCGGCGACTACTTGGGCTGGACTTGTGAGTCCGTAACATAATCCATTTAATCTTTCTTTATAATTTGAAGTCGAAATCATTATTTTTTGGCAATACTGATAAAACATCCATGGAGTCACTGCTATTTGGTGCACTCATATAATATCATTTTTTTTTCAATTTGATGAGAATAACTACATGAGTTTTGTATAGTTAAATGGATGAAACTTTGGTGGCCTTATATAAAAACTTTATATCAATTATTCTCTTTTATTCTCATATTTACTAGTGCATTTATATTTGTATTACTTTGATATCTATATTCTTTGGGTTCATCTTTGTGATCTTTACTTTATTGACAAAAATGATTTCAAGTCTTTAGGTATGGTGATTTTTTGGCAATTTGTTTGGTATAAAGAATGGTTACGTATGCCTATTTTCAATGTTTGTGGATAATTTTTGTAATATTTTAAAGTTAAAGCTAAACTTCATCATTTCTGACAAACATCTTGGGGTCAATATAAATTAAGCTGTAAGAAATTTATTAGCAAAATATAAGAAATGGGCTATAGTAACGGAGGAATGTGATTGATCTCTTAGCAAATAATATATCATTGAGTTATTTGAATTCTTTCTAGAACTTGTATGTTATTTTATGTTTGGTATTTTTTAGCTTGAGGTTTAGAATACTGTCTCCTATTTGAATGAGTATTTTACTAAAGTGCTAATTGTTTTCAACAAATCATGTTAAAGACCTTATTACCTGCATCTCAAAGTATCTAAGCCAGATTGTTACTGTAGACAACAATCTCTTCATCTTGATAAAATTGTGAAAGAATAAGAAAAGAGAGAGGAAGAATATTATACTTTATATTTCTTGATTGAATTGAATTGAAGT
>NC_029787.2:24502133-24504512 GCF_000816755.2 Arachis ipaensis
TATATAAAGCATTAGTCTAAGAAAGATAAAAGCAAATAAAGATAAGATAAGAACAAGTGAACAACTAAAGATAAGATAAGATAAAATAATAAAGACTAAAATTGTAATTGAATTATGTATTCTATTGGGTTGAATTTGTAGACCACAAGACTTCTTTATTGTTGTTATAGGCTAAGGTGGAAGAATAGTTTAATATATCTTTTCATAACCAATGAATGGTATTTCATGCATTGCCTTTTTTGTAGGACAACTACATGACACACAGGTACAAAGATCTTTGCTATTTAACATTGAAATTTAAAGTCTTCAAAGTCAAAAATATAAAAAACTTCAAACCTCCCATATTAAATTGTGAGTAATTTTGAAGCACAAACTTTGATAAGAAGCAAACGACAATAGTGCAGTATCTGTTGCATTTGGAATTTTGGAAAGTCATATAACATTTAGTTGTTATAGTTTTTTTTCATTATTATTATTTTTGGTAGTTGTAGTAGTAGCAGTAGTAGATTAATATTATGAAAAACTTAGATGTCCATAAAAGTTACATGGGATTAGTTTTATATATGTATAAAAAAGGTAAAGATTTTCATTTTTCAAGATAAAATTGATATTGATTTTAACATGGTCTAAATAAGGAATTAATTAATAAATATTTTCTAGAACATTTGTTAAGTAGATAATAATAGTAACTTTTGAATCACCAACAAACAAAGTGCTTCTTTAACAAATTTAACAAGCGCATAGTTTGTTAATCAAACTCTTGAAAACATATTTTTTCTTTGCTCAAATAGAGTCCATACGTCCATGCCTATGAAGAACATATTAGTGTTAATAATAATAACAGTTCCTTAAGACTTATATTTATTATCTTTGAGTGATCTATGGATATTCACATTTTGGTTCCCCATCAAAAATCCAATTTTTTCCCTCTTTTTTTGGGTCGTGCCATCAAAGATTCGATTAAACTAGAGAATGATGTTAGGTGTAACAATTATGTACAAATATGTATAGACTTCTAAGATGAGAGTTTGGACCATTTAAAAAAAGTTTAATGAACAAAACGGGCTAACGAGTTTAGTTTTTATTTTTCTTTTGTCTGAATTGGTAATTTTTTATTTAAATAAAAAAAATTATATTACGGACTAAAAATCTAAAATATTAATGTTCGAATAATTTTTTTGCCTTTTAATAGATAAGATTGGAATTTGAGTTGTTTTTTATTAGAAGTAAAGATATCTGAATTAGATTGCTAAGAAAAAAATTGTTAAGAAATTAACAAAAATAGGAAAAAAGAATAAGAAAAAAATAAAAAAAATTAAACGAGTAAATAAGTCAATTCATTTATTTCGTAGACCAACTGTTTGATCAAGCACCTTAAACAACTCTAAATGAGCCAATCCTAATGGACCCAATCCATTTTAACTGTTCTAATTAAAATTTCGTAATGTTATGGTTAAGTAATGTGAACGAATTCGGTCTTAGTGTTTTAAAAAGAAAAAATAAAGAGGAATATAGTTCTAATTAACGAAAGAAAATATAATTTAAATCTTAAGTGTAATTTAGTTTTATTTTTATGAACAAAAAATATTATTCTATAATACATCAAACTTCTTTTATTTTGTGCTTAATATATATTTAGACTAACATTGAAAATCTTTAGTACAATAGAATATTTTATTAACATCGAACGAACTCAGATTTTGAACGAACTCAGATTTTGAAATTATACCTATGTACGACATTTTGATATAATGAAAAGTTAAAAATATTATCTAAAATAAATAATTTTTGTGGTGAAAATAAATTCTGTAGTCTTGTGTTGTTGCACCGGTCAAATGCTAGTAGACATTGAGAAAAGGAAATTTGAATCAAGGTCTTCTTTTTCAAGTACAAAACGGATTTTGATATCATTGACTCATTGAGTGCAAGAGCCTTTTTCATTTTGTCTAACAAATCTGAACGAGTAAGAACATAAGGCAAAAAATAAAAGTGAATTCTATGGTGTAGAAAGAGAGAATCTTTTATACCTATATATATTTATTGTCAATAGAAAAAACTATTAAGTGTTTAAAAAGAAAAAACTTAAAAGATAATATCTGTCATTGTTTTAATAAGTTGCGAAATTTTTTTTTTTATTTTTTTTTGCTATTCCTTAAGACACGTGAAGGGATTTAGTAACTAAATGTAGTAAATATTTATTTAATTAGTGATTATAAAAATGATGTTAGACTTTTATTTGTTTTTTGTTTTTGTTTTTGTGAATTTCATTTATTTTGGTCAGACCACATTTATAAATAAAAATTAAAAATAGACCTAATATATTAGTATTTTTTCACAAAAAATACATAAAAAATTTCATGGTAATTAGACACATTTTTT
>NC_029787.2:24504680-24521325 GCF_000816755.2 Arachis ipaensis
AATATAATTCTTAATTAATATGTGCGATTTGAATACTAATTTAAATTTAAATTTAAATTTATCTACTTTATAATATTAAACTGTATTTTATACCGTATTTTGATTTTTAAGTTGATAAATTAATAATTAATTATTTTTAATTTATTATGTACTAATTTTTAATTATGAGATAAATTTGATTATTTTACATATCAAGTGTTAAACCTAATCAGATTTTAATACCGACAATACAAAATTTTAAATTCACAACACACTTTTTTTTCTCTTAGTAGTGAACCTTGCACCATTTATCTATTAGTAATATATTAAAAGAGAGCTAAATGTAGCTTTCTAAGAGGCTAAGAATGAATATGAAAGTTTTCTTTAACTTTCTTTTAATATATTACTAATAAATAGATGGTGCAAGTTATTTTCCCTCTCTTGAGTTCACTACTCTTTAAGGTAGTAAGAGAAAAAAAAAAAAGTATCTTGTGCTTTGAGATTTGGTGTTGTCCGTATTAAGATTCAATACTTGATATGTGAAATAATCAAATTCATCTCACAATTAAAAATTAACACATAATAAATTAAAAATAATTAATTATTCATTTATCAACTTAAAATTTTTTTATGTATTTTTTGTGAACATTTTGGAAAGACTTTTTTTTCTTCCTGCACCATACTTAATACATGCTTTAATACATATAAAAAGTTAATGAATTTTTTTTATAAGTCTTGTAATTTATAAAATTTAGGTCTGTATTTTCAATTTTTATTTATAAATATGGTCTGACCGAAAATAAATAAAATTTTAAAAAAACAAAAAAAATTTCAAATAAAAGTCTAATATTATTTTTATAACTACTAATTAAATAAATATTTATTATTTCACGTACATCAAAGAATAAAAAATAGAAAAAATTTAGCAACTTATCAAGATAATGTCTTTAAATTTTTCTCTTTGGACACTTGGTAGCTTTTTCTATTGACAACAAATATATATACACTAGAAAATTCTTTCTTTCTACACTATAGAATCCACCTAAAAATAATATTGATTCAATCCACCACTTTCTGAAGGTCCATAAGTGTTAGCTTTTGAAAATTTCCACTATTCACATCAAAATATTGTAGTATATTTGCAAATTCAGATTTTGAATGTATTTGTTAAATAGAAAAAATAGTATTTCTCACAATTTCTTAATTCATATACCTTATTACCAAAATAGAATTGTTACTCCTATTTTGATAATGCTATTCCTTTTTTAAAATTTATGTAAACATACAACACACACAAAAATTACTTGTGAAAAAACCGAATGGTATTATTACTTCTCAAAGTTACATAATCCGTAAAAGATTATAGAATCTCTCCTTTTAGACCTGGACCAGAAATATTTTTTTCTTATTTGTCGTAAAGACGAGGCGAGAATAGGATAGAACGCAACTTTCTTTATTACCCCCGCTTAACAGATTTGGTTGAAAAAACACAAAAAGAAAGTTAAGGTAGGGAATCCGGGAATGAACTGACCGATGCAAATTACATGTTTCCCCACCCTCGAGAGAAAAACAGAACAAAATTCATTAAGACGACGACAACGTTAGCCTATGTAATAACTCTACCCAAGTTCACTATGTAGTATGTACAAGACATGAAGCAATGCGTCAAGACATTGAGTACTCAATGTCTACCAAACGAGAGAGGATCTCCTCGCAACTTGGTCGCTCATGCGGTTCTGCCCAACAATCTGCACGCAAGAAAGAACACAAGGAAATACCGAGTTAATCGATGGAATCAAAATAATGCCATTAACATATATTTCATCCATTTCTTTTTATCCAGCACCGTCATTGTCACTTTTTGGTACATCTTTTTACACTGATCAAAGATATGAGATATCCTAAAAGTGATAAGTGCAGTGGTAGTGAAACACCACCCCCACCCCCCTTTTCTCGCTTGCTCTCGCTCTCTCGAAAAAAAAATTGAGAAATAAAACAAATCATTAATGTTTTGCACTTTTAGACACCTGATATCAGCCTGCCCATTGGGCCTTCAGGAAGTTCCAATCTGGAACCCTCGTGAGCTACAGCATAAACAACCTAATCAGAAGAATGAGAAAAAAATAGAAGTCAATAAAAAAAATTCTTAAGAGTTTGATGAATCAATAAAGAAAAATTCAATGAAGCAGCATGACAGATAGAAGATCATGAAAAAGAATAAATCTGTCAACATACCCTCTCTGGCGGTACACCTTCCCATGGCCTACTCAAGGTGCAGAGCTCCCACATTATCACCCCAAGACTAAAGATGTCACATTTTTCAGTGAATGGTTCATTTCGAATGAGTTCAGGAGCCATCCACTCTGGAGTTCCGGCTGACGAAGAATCTCTCATGGGAGTCTCTGTCACTATTCTTGAGAGTCCAAAATCACAGATTTTCACTGTCCAATGCTTGTCTACAAGACAATTTGCACTTTTTACATCACGGTGAATAATCTTCATACGATGGATGTGCATCAAGCCCCTGTATGCCGCCAAGGTGTTCTTTTCAGCATTAACATATCAAAAGAAATCTCACAAATATTGATATTTCAACGAAAATGACAGTTACAATCCTTTTGTTGGCACATTACGTCACATCCTATGGAAGGAAAGTGGGGAAGGCGAAAGAAAGACTGTATATTGAAACTTTTATTTTGCTGTTTGTTTCAAAAAATGAAATAGCACAAGAACGGTATAATAAAAATTGTGTGCAAATGCATTTAATCGGGACAATCGAGGTCGTACTGCACTTGAAAATTTCTTGTCTTGTGATGCTCAAAGTTCCTGTCTTTCCGATAGTGGTAAATTCCATTTATCCTGATCTGACAAAAACTTCCAAAGTAAATCTTTCCATTTGTCTTATGCTTACTAAAGTAGGGTTCATCTCACTTTTCCAATTTGTTGATTGAACAGATGTTATCTTCCTAAGTCTAGTCTTACAAATATTGCGGGTTTTAATGGAACCAGATACAAGTCCAGTCTGTCCAGTCAACAATTGAAAATAAGTAAATAAGTTTTGGCCCAGTATGTGAGTTTGCTTAAATGATTTATTACACTTTACTATCATAAACTGTATTGAAGAAAAGAGTTTGAAAGACAGAAGCAAGAAGATGTATCACATACTCACATCAACATGAACGGACAATACAAACCATATAGCTTCGTAGAAAACTAAGGCGTTATGATGGAGAAGAGATATTGAAAGATGCAGAAACAGAATACTTACCGGCATATGCCACGCAACATCTTTAGCCTTTTCTTCCAGTTAAGCTTCTTCTTTTGATCACTCATATGAAGCAAGAAATACAAAGATCCCACCTCCATATATTCCGTAACCATTGACAAACGTGGAGGCTTTGTGCATGCACCAAGAAACAGAATAACTGCATAAAATTTAATCACCTGATAAATATTAGCAGATTCCAAACAAAAACAGACTACCTAAAGAATTTACAACTATATGAACAACATTGTCCTTATAATTGAGCGGTGAAGAATTTGATAAAATGATTACTCCAGTCTTCGTCATCATAATTTTTTTTTTTAAGGATTTAGTTTGTCTTGTATCAAATACCATCTATATACCCCCCAAAAAAAAGTGCAGGACCAGTTAGTGAGAGACCATAACTGTAAAAACAACTAGTTTGGATGTTTGAGAGTACCGTTAGGATGTCGCAGCCGGCTAGAGGAAAACAAAATCACATACAAAAAGGAGAGATGAGGCGTCAGCAAATACTCTCAAAGTACCAGAATTGCCGAGGAACAGAAAAACAACACAAAATACCTGAGAATGCTTATCTCATTGCAGAAATCTTCCATATTTTCAGCAGTTAAATCTTGCTCAAGAAAAACCTTGATTGCAACATTTGTGCCGTTCCACATGCCACGGAAAACCTCGCCAAAGAACCCTGGGAAAGAAGGATACAGAGAATAAATCCAACTAAATTTGTCAAATATGGTGCAGTTTTTATGGGAAGGGGAGTCTTGGAACAACTAAGTTGTTTCCATTTGACCCAAGGTCATAGATTCAAGCCGTGACTTGTATTAGGTTAAGTTTGCCAACATTTTACCCTTTGGGTGTGTGTGCAGCCCTTCCCCGAACCTTGTATACACCGGGATGCTTTGCACCGGATTTGGGATGCTTTGCAGCCTTTTCCCAAACTTTGCATACAATCGTCAATTGTATCATATTGTGAGTTAGTAACAAATTGAAATTAGCTAAAATAGTGTGTTCATAATTATAACAGGATATCCAAATTTCTAATTTTACTTTTTATTTCTCAAATGCTGAGGCTCCTATTTCTATTTCGTTTTTTGCATTAATTCCAAAACTTCAATTCTTTTCCTTCCTAAGAATGAATAGTTGTCAGGTTGAAATAAACTAGGGAATTTTTCAATCTGCTATGACAAATTTGCTCCAGAGCAGTCTAGATCTGTCACAACCAAGCACAAATATGTGGTGGGAAAACAAAGTCAAAAATTAATAAAAGCCAAGTGATTCATAATCAATTCAAAAAACCACCATGACTAACCCTTGTAAACAATCTGTAGCATATACCATGAGAACGATACTGAATAACACCATGAAAATTATAGATAGTATAACTTTAATAATCTAATAAATAAGAAGCAAAACATACCAATCCCAACACGAGTTCCAACGGTTAATTCCGAGAAGTCAATATTCCATTCTTCAAATGGTAACAGAGGTTTATTGTTGAACATTTGTGATTCGAGAACTTTATTCCAAGTCAACTCCAGTTTAGCATTCACTCCATATCCAGATGGCCCACCTCTCTCAGGCGCTTGTCCTCTATAATCATGCGGTGAAGACGGTAATGACATTGCTTTCTGAGAACTGTCACCACGACCATGGAAATTTGACAGCTGTGATAATGGAGAGGGAATGACGTGAAGATATTGGAAGCTAGTTAAACTGAAAGGAATGATACACCCTTTCCTCTTCTTTTTCTATTAAAAGAATCACAAGGATGGAACACGTAGAAGCTAGTCCATATATTAGGCCAAAGTCACATATAAACACCAGCTCTCTTTAAAATTCTAGCATTCTGCCATATTAAAGGTATATCTGCCTAAGTACTCTGCTACATGATATATAATAGAGCTAGAATCACATGAAAAACTCGGAAAGATCAAGAAAGAACACATGTAGAGGCTAATCCAAATGTTCATTTAAAAAGAGTGATTATTATATATATTTATTTTAAATCAAAAGTAATTCTTTTGTAAGAAAGAAAAGAGTAGATAGAGGATAATGTGATGTAATCTTTATAAAATGATGAAATTTGCAGATATTGTAATTTAAATCATTTGTAATATATTCATGAACAAATAAATATATGTAATGTTTTTTTCTTTATATAAAAAAGATCATTATTGCAATAGCATATTGCTCTCTTATACTTTTAATTATGCAATAAAATCTTAGCTCTGTTGCACAGGAGATGCTGAAAGATGCATAGACAGAGAAAGAAGATTAAAAAGATAGCATACTCCATTGTTAGGGGAAAATTTGCGGACATACATTTCTCTGAAGATCTGGACCACTAGTTCTATCATTCAGAGAATTGGACAAAGAACTATGATCCCCATGTTCTCTTAGACGACGAGTTTGCTTAAGTGCTTCATTCATTGCCCGTACAGCCCTACAAAAATCAGATCCTGTGTTATCACAGTATTAAAACAGCTTACAAATCAATTCCACACCTTGTTTTTTGTTGTTCTATGGTGATTTTCTTTGGGTTACATTGGCTGGTATCCTTAGTGTGTGTGCTGAGTGTGGCAGAAAGCTTTGGCCCAGTTCTTGTTGACTAACATTGTTGGTTTGGGGAGAATGACAGAAACTTGATCTTTGAGGAAGTGTACTATCTGTTTGACCATGCCATTATTTGGGTATTTGATTGGAGCTCAATACTCACATTTATAATGGCAAGCATTCGGACAAGAACTCCTTATGGGATAAAGTTAGCATCTTGCTTCTGTTTCGAGCAAGGTAAAGCTTTCCTCTCTTAAATTGTTTCCCCTCCTTATATTAATCATCTTATTAGAAGTCTGTAAGCTAGGTACCACAAATACTAGGACTAGGCAGTGACAACAGAATAATAACAGAATGTGTAAGAATGGATATAGAATTATGAAAGGTAGAGTAGAAGAAAGAGTAGAAGAGTGCACGGATAAGAAATAGAGGAGCTGAAGATATCAGGGTGATACTCTCCAGTCTCTGATATATTATAATGGAAGAGCAAAATACTTAAAAGTAGATAACAATGTAGCATTAGAGAGCCACCACTCTCCTCAGGCCCTGCCCAGCCTAAATCCTTCCTTTCTCTATTGCCTTCAGCCCCCTTAAAGTCCCACTTTGATGAAAGATATGATCTAGATAGAGATAGAGATACTAAGGAAAAATCAAAGTCCTAAAGACTTCATATAATTCTATTAGTGTCTCATCTATATTAGACATAAGACCTAAAGAGCCTTAGTAAGTTCTTGGACAACCATCCCTCATAAGTGCATGCAAACACTATATTGGGTTATTAGTAGATGTTTGGTCTTGCAATAATAGAGTAAGTTAGCTTAGTGATAGTGAAGCCTATGGAGAATAGAGTAGAGGCTATTAGTTGTAACTGCTGAGTCCACTAGGAAAGGACAGCTCCGAATACCTAACAGTTTTCATGACTAACTTAAGATATAAAGGACTATTTGACCCCTTAGGATAGATTGTACAGCAAGCTATTAAAGTATTAATCCTTGTATAGTTGTATATAAGCACAGTTCAGTGTTAAACTTGGTCATAATACAGATTACACATTTCTGAACTACTCTCTGTTACTCTAAATTCTGTCATCTTAACTATTATGGTGTCCAGAAATTATAAGAGCTAAAGGATGGATCCTCCCCTTTGTCTCCACCTCCAGAAAACTCATCATCTTTGGTGGTTCCTCCTCTTCCACATTTGTGCCCTATCCCGAACATGTTACTCAATCTTGATGATTGGTGCTTTGTTCTTTGGTGCCATCAAATTCTTGCAGCGACCAACTGCAATCGCCTCCTCAGTCTTGTCTATCATTTTGCGCCTCATCCAGCGAGTATGAACTCTGTGAAGAGAAGGATCGAACTCTCCTCACATGGCTCATGTCATCCATTACTGAGTTGGTTCTTACTCTAATTGTTGATTCCAAGTTCTCCTGACACGATAGTGAAGTGATAGTAAAGTCGATAGAAAATAAAGTAGAGGCTATTAGTATTAGTTGTAACTGCTGAGCCAACTAGGATGGAACAGCTGTAACTACTTAACAGCTTTCAAAACTAACTTAAGATGGAAAGAACTATTCTGCCCCTTAGGCTTGCTTGTACAACAAGCTATTCATCCTTGTATATATGCACAGTTCAGTGCTAAACTCATTCATAATGCACATTACACATTTCTGAACTTCTCTCTGTCTCTCTCAAAACTCTAATAAGCAAGCTTCACACTTTAGATGTCTAGTCTTGGGTGTGATTGGGCGTGTAAGTAACTTTGGATAATACATCCACTAGAGACATGGTCTGAACAGCCTTTCTAGGTTCATGAGCAAGTTTTTACGATTGATTTAGAACTTCTAAATTCAAAGACATCTAAAAGCAACTACATACTTGATAAACATGGTTGCTATAGTGTCACCATTAATTTTCAACTAATGTGATCCAGGATCAGGTAGTAAGGTCTCAGTTTTGCTATATATGATTAACTGACAACATGATCCAGGCCGCCAGGAAATCTATCATTTTTAACACAATAAAAGATCTCCATGAGCATGCATATGTCCAAAATAAATGAAACATGTGCTGGTAAAACATAAATATTAAAATATAGGAAATAGACAATTCACTCAACAATTGAAAACAGAAAACAAAATGAATCATTAAAAATATGAAGGAACCAGAGCCATGGTAAGGGTCATATATATGTTATCTTATTTTGCTTCTAAAAACACTTCTAATTAAACATTTAAAGATAGAATTTGTGCATTAAGTTGCCATTTCACTTACACGAGAGATTTTGGCTGAAAAGCCATTTTTTAATGTAAACTACCATCATACTGGGGGAAAACCGTGTAATCAACCAAATTCATAAAAATTAAAAAAAGTTAAAAGAAAAAAAAAACACAAAATAAATCTGATCAGCACCAAGGATGGAACACTCAACATGTACAAAATTGAGAAGCATAATAGAATAATAGTCAACCTTACGATATCATCACCAATCTCAGGAGTAACACTGACACTTCTTCGTATCCTGCGAGCTTGTGAAGATGATGCACCATCTGACCTATAGCTGGATCTGAAAATTTTTACAAATTCATCTATTCAAAAATTAGGAAAAATATACTTGCATAAAGGTGCAAAACAACATATAATGAACTTAATAAACATATGCATGGCAAGTAACAACCCACATTAACCAACGAAAAGTTGAGAAGGAAATAGATCCCTAAGCACCAGTTCACCACGACACTTGGTGATGGAAATCTATGTCTATCCATTTTTCTGTTCTCTCTATTTTTATCAGTTTACAATGGCAGCTCTTCTAGAATGAAATCAAACTAAGCAACATAATTACTTCATCAAAACTTGAACTGAAACCAATTCTGAAGCTACTTATGATATACCCAACAATGTTTCGATAGAGGAAAGTAACTTCATAAGTCCAGAACCAACAAAAGTGAAGTACATGCTGACGTAAAATTGTTTCATATACACAATATAAATAAAAAATGTGAAAAACATGATATCACAAACTGGGATAGAAACAAACTAGAAAGGTTAACAAGCAACTATTTTTCATTTAGTAAATAATGAAACTTTAGAAGCCAAAAATGAAGAACAACAAAAAAGACCTGCCATCACAAAGTAGAAGAAAATATAAAGGGAACAAAAAGGAATAAACCTTAATGTGCTCTGGTCATCAGCAAAATCTCTAAATCCTAACCTATCACCGCTAAGCATGGATCGCCGATGTGCTCGAAATGATTGATGTTCTGGACTGTGAAAGCATAAACGTTTACAACACAAACAGAAAAGTGAACAAATTATTAATTATAAGGGATTTTTGCACATGAAGTTTTGAGATCAAATAGATAGGTTTGCCACTAATTTCACAAAATGATAATGCACAGACCGATTTTTGGGAAGACAGTGGCCAAGGGCTCCATCAATAAGTGATGTGCTTGTGATAACATTTCCATCCATTAGCAATCGTAAAACATTATTATTAAATTGGTTCTTAGATATAATTGGTTTCAAAGAAATATGGTCACAACAGCAATACTATAAAAAAGTACTACTCTGCTCCTCATAAAACTCAGACAGCAGCAATGTTATTTGTGCTGCAAATTTGTACCAATTCAACATCTATTATTGCATTGTTCTATGTCTGACATTTTATAAATGCTTTAGTTAGTATATGGTAATTGCTGGGTGAATCCTATGACTTCATACCAGTCATTGTTGACTAGTTTTGCTAGTTTTGGGAGAAGCACAGAAGCCAAATCTTTGTGACGGTATTCAGACTATGCAATTTCTTGGTGAAATTGAATGGAGTATAACCCTTGCATCTTTAACGGCAGGCATTGTGAATTTGTGACAACTTCGTGTGTGATATGATTAGGCATTTGACCTCTACTTGCTATAGAAGTGTATGATCATTTCAGAGGAGTTTCTCTCCCACCCTTAAGTATGCAGAGAGATTAGAAAAACTTGCACTTTTGACGTCTTCTTTTGTTAGTTCATGATTTTGTGATGAGGACCTCTTCTCCTTTTCTCTTTGTAATATTCTTCTCTTCCTGTTCATAAAATTATTTTATCCCAAAAAAAAATGTAACTGCGTTCTTGGTTTCACTTTGTTAGTTCTAAAAAACTACTTGTCATTTTGTGCCAGATCCCATAGAAGTCAAAAGACATTCAGAAGTCTCAATAATCTAACCAAGATTATAGTGACTGTACAGTCACTTCCAAATCACAGATTTCTCAAGACAAATAAAACCTTTTCCCTAAACTAGCAATAGTGATGTCTTTCAGAAATAACCCTTTTCCATTTATCATCATATTCTACTCTCTATCAATTTTTTTTCCTGGCCAAACCAAGTATATCATTATGTAATGTAAGGAATCATTTTGAAAACACAATTAGGTCCAGGCAGAGGAATAACTAATTTCATAAATAAAGACATACCAACCAGGAATATTTATAACTTTAAAATATGAGAAGTAACACATTCAGAAGGACTAATCATTGATGACTTCGGGGCATCAACAAATCTATCACAACCTTGGTTGTTCCTTGCCAAAAATATCATGTAGCTAAGCATAGTGTCTAGTACTTAAGGCTATTGACAGTCCTATACCTTAGAATTCTGACAAATACCAACAGTCAATCTGTAGTCAAGAAAATACTCATAGTGCTCGCAATCAAACTTAAAATGTTTATCTTATTAGATCCTTAATTGGAGTTCATCTTTTGTTGCATTTGCCTATGGTGAGATCTCTTTATATCAACCCCTTGGTTATCTTTGAGGAATCATGAGTTTACCCTACAGGGTTATATCAGTTTCTATTTTCTACTCACTAAGCAGCAAAGTTTCTATGGCTATTCCAAGTTTTTAGTGCTTTGCTGTACTTGGCTGGAAAAGAATTCTAGGAACTTTGGTGATTCCTTTTAAACTATTGATTTTATTTGGAAGGAACTCTAATTGCTAGGCTTCCCTTTGAAGCTCAGCTGATATCCTGTCACATAGTTTATTATCCCTTTAGGACACTGGACATAGTTGTTTCTTTTGTATATATGACAATTTTTATCCTCTATGTATATTCTCCTCTCTAATAAAGTAACCCGTTCTATTAGAAGAAGGTGAAAAAAGGTCATCATGATAAACAATGTATACAAAATCAAGGTTATAAATACTATCAATAATTTCTTCTTAACCTAGCATGTATACTCATATTCATCTTAAACAATAGAGAATAATGAATAACCTTGAATTAGCAGTCCTCTGTTCAGCAATGACCTTTCTCCTACTATGCCGACCAAATGCAGTTGCAATGTTGGGTTCACTATGAGACAAACTGAGAGAATTGACAAAACCATTCAACAATAAACAGTTGGTATTCTACATCTTTGAGATATTCTAGGCAAAAGGGTTCACATATGATACCAAGAAAAGAAAAAAGTTATCCTAATCAAACAAATTGAAGTAGAACAGGGAAAAGAAACAAGCGAAACTAAGAGAAGAAAACCTTCAACTGAAAGGAAAACAATGAATTAGTGAAACAGCCAAACAGAACATCTCTATAAGGAATGGAGTTATCACCTCATTTTCCTTTCAAGACTGGGATATCGTAACATCAAATTTCTCAAGGAGAGGCCTGACACATTTGAAGACCCTTCAAATTTTCTTCGGAACTGAAAGTTTTCCCTTTCAACACTACAAGAAGTTACCAAGAAATCAATACTCGCCAGTTGACAATACTTATAACTATAACAGATAGAGAAGCTAGTCACAAATTNTTAGTTTCATGATGACCAGTTTTAGTCCAATAATGTTATCCTTAGTTCTCAATTTGTTGAATTAAATCGCTCTGTCAGTTTGATGCTGATGTGACTAGCTTTGCCGATAGCTGTTTTGCACACATGGCATAAATTTGGTGATGTATCATTCCTTTTATTCACCTCACTAACTTGGATATGTGGTGCAATCCCACATGTGTACCATATCAATCTAAACCTCACAAAAGGGTTTAATTGCATAAAAGGGCAGCCTAGTGTACAAGCATCCAGCGTTAAGTAGGTTCCAAGAAAATGTCGCACCCAAAGATGTAATGTAAGCAACCTAACCTAATAAATGCATCAATGGCTATTCCAAGGCTTGAACAAAACATAAGAACTTGCATGAATATGAAAAATAGGACAAGATTGTTACAACTAAAATTAGTGAACAGGTGACAACCAAAACACTAAAGAAAGTAAAAGGGCAGTTAAGCCAAGGGCAAAAATGACAATAGGCTGCAAACTTCTCAGGATCTAACCTCTCTGAAACCCCATACAAAGGACTGTTTGGTTCCAATGGTGAATCACAAGAATCATTTTCGGCTGAATCACTCTCTCCTGCTGCAGATATATGTGTCATAAAAATTGACTTGGTTGATCGTGGTAACAATTGGCCAGGAAAACGCATGAGATCAACCAGCAGCTCCACAGAATTTAATACAACCATCACAGACATATGCTTGTAAGAGTCTATACATTCAGCAGCTCCATCATTTGGGAAACCCTGATAAGGAAATTGGTGAAACAAGACATATTGACATTGTAGAGAACAACTGCAACAGTGAAAAGAAAACATAGCTTACCATCATAAGCCTACTTTCAAGACCTACAGTGTCTGCTAATACTTTAAATAAGATAGCTCGAGGACGGCATGAACCATGCCTTATCTGCCCCAGCAACTGGACACCACAATTTTCAAACACATGGGAGGGCTCCTCTAGTGCAGCTTTTGCGGGACTTTCTGCATTTGGTCGCTTATAAAAATCAGAAACCTGTATAAAAATCAAGGTCAAAACAAATTGACATCACCGTTTACTATGCATAGGAAAACTGAATAATGCATGTAGGCAATAAAAAGAAAGTCCAGAGAGTGAATGTACACTAATCTCATTAATGCAGGCCAACAAACTTGTATTTTATAATTAACATTGAATGGTTCATTTCAAGAAAGGTGGCAATTGATGTTATTGAAAAAGCAGAAAGCATGCATAACAGCATCGAAATGAACAATGTTTCTTTCAACCTAATACTGGAAAGTATTTGACATTGTACAATACATTTTTATACAGCAGAGAATCTTAATGCTGGATAACAATGATCAATAATCTAGGATAGAAGATACAATGAGAGTACTTACTAATCCAGCTATCTTCTTAATCGTTGCAGCTGGATTTGAGTTCAATCCTTTGACCAATGTCACAATTAGTTGCTTCAACATGGATAACTTTCTATCTTTCTCTGTGTCCACAAGAATGATATCAGCCTTAAAACCATCTATACTCAAAGCCTGAAGCTCATCCAAAGTAGGAATATCATCGAAATATTTCTTGAGTCTTTTCTCCTGCATCGTAGCAGATTAATCAATGATAATAAATGTGTTGGAAGAAAACATTTTACCTATGCATGAGAACAAGCATACCACCTGTGAACTAAAACAATAATGCAAACCATAACTTAGCATAAGGTTATTGCAAAGCATTTATTAGATACTAAATAACTAAAACCACTCATAAGTCTTCGCATAACATGTTATCTCCTAGCATGGTACCAAAACCTCTATGGTCAAGTGGTTAGAAGTTAAATATTAGCAACTTGTGTTTTTTCCAAAAACCTAAATTTCAGCATAATATAAGGTAAGCCTCTTAATTATTCACGTTTCAAGTGAACTATATAAAAACCAGTCATAAGTGTTGACCTAGCAACCTAAAGAAGAGTTGGTTCCAGATTAATAGGTAATTCTAAATGCAGCAAGCCTAAACATTTCTACCACATTTTCCAGTTTCTCCACTCTCACACTTCTCTTTTATTTCAGTAAGCCTAAACTTGTACTTATTCTTCAATGGATATATATACTGTTGCTGCTGCTATCTATGTTAAGAAAGAATTAAACCTCAACATTTCTATCAGTGCTAATCTTTTCTCGATTTTCACTTCTAGCTTCTCTTCCATTTCCTACAAATTCACAATAGCAATCATGATATATGTACTAAAAAATAGTTATCAATAACGGAAAGAAAAAAAATTATTAGAAGGGAATAAAAGAGCACAAAAGAGGATAAGACATCGTCACAAAAATACAAGACCAAGTCCTATAAGGACAAAAACATGCAACAAAGTATGAGAACCCCTTTGTATATCATATTGGCCAAAGGAAAACCATCAAACCAATCATGTGGAAAGCACCAAAAGCATTCCAAAAAATTAATCCCCTCCAATAAAATCAAGCGAAAATGGAATCAATTAAAACTATTGAAAATAAGCTAGATGCACCAAACCGACCAAGCTATAAGAAAAGATGCAAGGCCCATAAGGCCAACCGCAACACTCCCAAGATTTCAAAAAATCCTTCAAAGGAGATCTAACCATAGGAATTACAAATTGATAAGTCCCTGATTCTGAATCTAAATCACACAACTTTTAGGGACAAAACAATGAGAGGCCTACAATTCTTTAGCAAAAGTAAATTGAGTCAATACTATTTTATATGTATAAAGTATAAATCCCATCTTATGGAATGTTGAGTTGAACATAATTAAGCTTGACCCGATGAATGAATTCAAATCCTTATCTCGAGCTTGATTCTTAAGCCCAGCTTATTAAGGTATTAATTGAATTGCAAATGATATGATATGGCCTGACTCACTTTCACTCCCACAACTAAATAACTTAAGAATTTAATATGGTATATATATTAATTGAGATAACCCAAGCGTGAATATTTGTACCATGAATGAATCAAAATGTGTCATTCTAAAGAATAAATGCCAAACACAAAAGAAAACTTCAGGGGAAAATTTCACTTTTACAATTCAACCTTGGTATATATCTCTACTATCTAAAAGTATTTATTTCACTTTTCTGCAATGATTATTATTTACAATTCAACATAATAAATTATTATTTACTAGAAACTTTAGAAGATAATGTATATATCCACATTGAGAGGGTAAAGTATGAATCAATCCTCACCGGAATAACTGAATAAAAACCATTTGGTATTGGTTCTGAAAGCATTCCAGTGTGCCAGAGAATCTGTGATGCTTTATGCGGTGACATGACATCTTCATTAGAATGTCTATGTGAGTCACTATCATTTAAGGTTTCTTGAGAACCCAAAGAAACAGATCCAAATTTTCCAGCAAAATCTGAAGGCCACGCTGACATGCTGGATGGCCTTTGCGTTGCCTGCCCTGCATCTTCTTGTGTCTCCTCCATGTTCTTATATACTTGGAATGAAAAACCATTTTGCCACACTTCTTAACCCATAAAAGATGTACGAAAGTTTAAGGAAGTTATTAAACCACAAATCATTGAATTGAATGCCTACTTGTTTTGTAGCCTCAACCATTTCAAGTTGAGGGCCATGCAACCTGCATCAACCAAATAAAAAGATGTCAGGAAGTTTAGGATGAGAAAACCATATCACAATATAGCATCCAAATCAAAGAAATTTCAAATCATTAAATGATAAATACCAAATAAAACAAAACATTTCCTACCATGAGCTGGTAAAGTTTCACCTTAAAAAATAAGAGAGAATTTTTTTAAAATAGCCTAGCTCCTCCTTTGCAATAATCTCTCTATGAACTATACATCCACAAGTCACAACAGACACTACTAGGTAAGCCACTAAAATTGATCCCAAGAGTAATCACACAAGGCAAATACAAAACAGAATTTATCAATAGTGACGAGCTCAGGGGAAATAGAGAACAGGGATGACGCGAGTCTAAAACATGCAAAAGACAAGTAAACATTAAACAGTCGTTAGTCATGGATAAACCCGTCTGCATGTTTGGCACCCCCATCATGTCTTTTCTATGGGTATGCCACAGAGAAACAAAATATATTGAAGCCAGAATCTATCCTCACAAAACAGATTTAGACATCATATGAGTATAAGAGGACCAAGACACTTCCATTAACAGATTCAATTATCTAGGTTAAAAAGTAGCACTTATCTTCAATACTAGGCTTCGATAGAATTATACTATGGTTATGGTTATATCAAATAGCATTCTTGTGGGTGACAAAAATGTAACATTTGATCCTTGCAGATCTTGTTTTGAACCCTGACAGTATCATTTTATGTATTAATCATGTAAAATTGAAACTCCAAGACACATGCATCTATATTGGAATTCCATACATTTTTTATTTAGATTATTTTGAAAACAAAATATAAAACTCCCGCGACAAAATTGGTAAAATGTGTGTTGCCTTTATTTGGTATATCAAGATTCTCTACCAAAGTTTCTCCATTCAGGTTTTTATTATATATAAGCTTCATTCAAGATTTTCAATTTCAATTTTCTTTCCAAACACAATTTCTACACACAATTTGGTAAAATGGCATAACAAAAGGGAAAGATTTTTCATATTAAATCCTCTCCTATTTATATTTCATCCTTCATTCATTAATGTATTTTTAATTTTCTATGATTTATTGATGCATTTCTAGGATTTAGTGTATGTTTGGATTAGCTTACTTTACATTCAAAAAGGCCTACAAAAAATATCTTATGGACATAACTTTTATATACTGCATGATTCTTTTGTAATCAAGCAATCTAAACAAAAAGTTAGGGAAAAGAATAACACCACCACTACCATGCATCTCGTGAGGGGAAAAATCATAAAAACTAATTACTCGGACATCAAAGGCGCAGCTAGCACCCAGGATTTGCAAGAACAGCAGAAAAATCAAGAAATATAAACAAAACTTCACAACCACGCAATGTCAAAATTCCATGTTCTACTAGTCATGTTTCAAAATTGACAGTAAGCAAGAGTGACAATTTC
>NC_029787.2:24521393-24534701 GCF_000816755.2 Arachis ipaensis
ATATATATATAAGGCAAATAATATCTTCTTTTTTCCTCAATTGAAACTAAAGCAAGCTTAACCCCAACGCGGGCTCAACTTCATTCAATACAAAATCTAAATCACTAATAAGCATGCTTAAAAATAAAAACGGAATATAAAAAATTACAAAACCACATCAAGGATTATACGAAAAAAAAAAAAGCATCAATGATCAAACATCCAATGCAGAAAAGGAGGATAAAGAAATTATGAAGGTAACTGAATTAAAATTGCCGCCAACAGAATCGCTAAAATCCAAAAGGGGATAAATGATGATTATTACAAAGAAGAGAGAGAGAGAGAGAGAGAGAGAGGTTATACCGCCAGGCACGAGATCCAAGCATTCGGTTTGAAACGCAAAACGGGGTTTGTCCTTCAGTGGCATTCGATTTTCAGTGGCTAATCATTATTCTAACGACGACTTGCGGCCAAGGCATTAAACACGCGTGCGGACGCCCAAGTGAAGAGTGGTTATAGAAAACGACAGGAACAAGGTGTGATGTGATGCAAACAAGGAAACGTATAGAGAGAGAGAGAGAGAGAGAGAGAGAGAGAGAGAGAATTGTTTGTATGGGTTAATAACGGATTTGGAATTTTGGATTAATGGAAAGCGATGGGCTTTTGGTGGGTTTGGGAGAGAAGTCAGAGAACAGAGAAGTAAATAACTAATAAGATTGAGTCAAGAGAGAGCGAAAGGGGTGGTGGCCTGCTGGGGAGCTGACGGGTGGTGAGTCACGTGCTTGGGGTGATTGGAGTCTTGGAGATGTAAGAGGGAAGGGATCTCCCATGCCCATTGCCCAGCCAGCTAGCTCAATAGTCAATAGCCGCTGCTTCATTAGCGTGAAAATTGAAATACTGGTTATTAAATTCCACTTCGTAATCCGTGATCAAGTTATTGATTTATTGACTATTGACTCCACCACTGAATTATTAGCTAAACGGACAATAATTAAATAAATATATAAAATTATATAACTTTTAAAATTAAATAATAAAAACATACAAAGACAAAGACAAAAAAAATAAAAGACGAACCAACTTTTATGTTATCTTTGGCATAACCATCAACAACATGAGTTAGTTACCACACCACTCTATAGCACATAAAAACGATTGAGTCGCACAATCTACAACGTCTGTTGTCTTGTTCTGGAATATTACATCATTCTTTCGTAGCCAAATGTTCTATATAATTGAGAAAAACCCAACTAACCAATACTTGCGCACCTCCTTTCTTATAGGCATGGATCTCCAACTCTCAAAGTGATCTTTCAAAGTGCCGGGAGCTGTCCACACCTGACCAAATTCCGTGATCCATGCATACTACACCTACCAAGAGTACTCATAAATAACAAACAGGTGCCGAACATTTTCAATTTTTTTGTTACACAACACACACATATTATCATTTTGTTATAGGATTCCCAACCTACTCAGTCGGTCCTTTGTATTGACCCGATCAACCAATGCAAACCAAGTGAACAACTTAACTCGAAGCGGAACTAAGCCTCTCCAAATTTCTTTTGTGAATCTGTAGCTGAGAATCTCCTCGTCCAAAGTCGCTTCCTGAAAAACCTGCACAAATGAGTTAGTAGTATAAACGTCTTCCTTGTCAAATTTTCACACCACTTTATCTTGCACTTCTGCTATCAGTCTAACAGATTGCACTTCTGTTTCCCATTGGCTGAGCTCCCGCCTCCACTGAAAATGTCAAACCCACTCTATCCCATCCCAAAACCCACAATCCCCAATTGATGATCCTTTTTTGCTTGAAATCAAGAAGAGTCTCGGATAAAAGTCTTTCAACTTTCCCACTAGGAGCCACGTATCCACCCAAAATCTGGTGGTCCTACCATCCCCTACCTCTATAGCAAGGCCATCAATCATCTTCTACTTTACTTGTTGCTCCTTTATTTGTAGTTGACATATGTCTCTCCATGGGCCACCTCTCTCTGGTAAAGTCTGAGTAAACAACAACTGATTTGGGTTCAAACTATTACAAGAACACACAATCTTCTTCTAAAGCGGACAGTCCGCCTTTGAGAACTACCACCACCATTTAAACAGTAAAGCAGTATTACAAACCACTACATCACCCACCCCCAGTCCTCCTAACTTCTTTGGTGCCTGGATCCTCTCCCACTTTACAAGAGCTATACTAGGTCGTCCGTCATCCTTCCCCTAGAAGAACCTCCTCTGCAAAGAGATGATTCTTCGTGCAACCGCATTTGTCATCTTATACAAGCTCAGGTAATAAGTTGGTAGGTTATTTATGACAGATTTAATGAGTACCAGCTTTTCAATCTTACTTAGGACCTTCGCTTTCTATAAGCTGAGCTTCTCTTCCACCTTATCTATCACCGGCTTCCAAGGTTTTACTAATCACGGATTCGCTCCTAGGCTAATACCAAGATACCTCACCAGTAGGGCTGCCTCCTGGCAACCAAGCATCTGACACATCCGACTAGTCCACTCCTGACTGCAATTCACTGGTATCAAGCTGGACGTCTCAAAGTTAATGCTCAATCCCGACATAATCGCGAAGCACCTCAGAAGTCTCTTATAATTTCTCATTGTCTCCTCCTTGGGCGGACAAAATAATATTGTGTCATCCGCAAATTATAAGTGTGATAACTCAATATCATCCCTACCGATTAAAAGTGGAGATATTCGACCATTCCTTACTGCCTCCCTGATCATTCTGTTGAGCACATCCACCACCAGAACAAACAAAAACAGCAATAATGGGTCGCCTTGACGAAGTCCCCTCTCCATTTTGAAAGCTTTTATTGGTGACCCATTAACCAGAATAGAGATAGATGCCGACCTAATACACTCCTTGACCCGTACCCTCCATGTACTACCGAATCCCATCTTCTCTAACACAGTATCGACAAAGCACCATTTAACTCTATCATAGGCTTTGTGGAAATCCAGTTTGATAATCGCTGATGCCTTTCTTTTCAGTTTTAACCAGTGCACAATTTCACATGCAATTAAAGCTCCATTGTGTATCTTTCTCCCCTTCACAAAGGCACTCTGGAATTCTCCAACTAAACCTGGCATGACACTCCTCATTCTTCGTGTCAGCAGTTTAGAAATAACTTTATAAATACATCCAACCATGCTGATAGGTCTGAGGTCTTTTATCTCTTTTGCCCCAACGAATTTCGGAGCCAACACTACCCATGTGACATTGGAGTTTGTTGGTAGTCTTGCAGTCGCAAAAAAGCTCATCACAGCTATAGTGAATTCCGATACAATCTCACTCCAACACTTTATAAAATTTATGTTGCATCTATCACTCCCTGGAGCCTTAGAAGATTTGCAGTCCCATACTGCCTCTTTCACTTCCTCTACTGATGGCATCACCTCTAGGGCTTCAGTTTCCTCCCTCTCCAAACGGTTGACTAATCCATCCGTAAAGCTCAAAGCTGGGGAGACTTCCTGGTGGTACAGACGTTTATAAAAGTATCGAATCGCCACCTTGATTCTCGCTTGATTCCTTACTAGTCTCCCATTAATAACCACTGACTCTATCCTGTTATTCTTTCTTCTTGCCGAAGCAATATTGTGAAAATACCTTGTATTCCTATCCATCTCATTAGCATGCCGAGCCCTAGACATTTTCTTCCAGTGAACATCCTGTCTGACATACCACTTCTCACAGCATCTCACTAATGCCCTTCTTCTTGCCTGTTGTACCATCATACACTCCACACTACTAACCATATCATCCACCTTCTTTATCTCTTCCTCAAATTTCCTTATCTTCTCAGCTATATCCCCAAAATGCTGCTTATGCCATCTCCGTAGTGGTACTGATAGCGCTTTCATCTTGTCTAAGAATTGCACATCACCTGATTCCCCTCCACTCTTCCTTCACCATTCTTAGAAAGCCTTCATGTGTGAACCACGAGTCCAAGCTTCGAAAAGGTCTTGGGCCATCAAACTTTCTGCTATTTTTCATTATCAATGGATAGTGATCTGATAAGCCTCTTAGACCTCCCTTTAGTCGTGTCCCTGGATACATCTCAAGCCACCCTAAGGTAACAAGGCTTCTATCAATACGACTGCACGAATACCCCCTAAATTATGTATACTTTCGATCATTTAACGCCAGATCAACCAGCTTCATATCATTTATCCATGCTCTAAAATCCTCAGCAAACGCTGATAAGCTAGTCGCTTCTTTTCTTTCTTTCAAATGCATAATTTCATTAAAATCACCCAAATAACCGAACGGCACTGACGGAGGAAAAATGTCGGTAAAGATTTTCACAAAAATAATGCGTTACAAGTATAGTTTTAAACTGACAATAAAACCTCAGTCAATATTTAAATTGTTTGTCACTTAAGCAAACCCAATAAAATTAACCGAAGTATTCAACCTCGGGTCGTCTCTCAAGAAATTGCAGGGAAGTGTACTTACTATTGATTATGGGAAAACGTTTTTGGGGTTTTTGAATTAAGAGACAAGAAAGTAAAAATGGCAAGAAAATAAAGTAATAACTACGAAAGCTCTTAACAAGGAAAGAGGATTAGAAGTCCTATCCTTATTATCATTATCAATTGTGATGGTAAATGTGAATTGCCTTCACTTAGTTAACCTCTAACCAATGGAGGAAGGTCAAATGCATACAATCAACTTGAGTTCACAAGTCCTAGCCAACACATAGTGAGAGACTAGCTTTGGTGAAGTTCAAGCTAACCGGCAATCTTCAATCACCAATCAACAAAAGACTTTTGATAACTCAAGAGTCTCTAAATAATCAATCCAAGTCAAGAACGTAAAAAGTTAAATTAAAATCCACCCAAGCATTTTATCAAACAATTGGTAGGCACAAAATAAAAGTATGATAAAATTAACAAGGAATATTAAATCTAAACAACTAATTGCAAACATCAATGGCTAACAATTAAAGAGAGTAACAATAAACATAGAAAATATAAATTGTATTAACAGAAATCAAATGTAACAAGAGCTCATAAACATAAAAATGACAAAAAAAAAGAAAATTAACAAGAGAAGAAGATGAACTAAAGTGGTTAAACAAATAAAAGTAAGACAAAAACTAAATTAAAGGAAAATTGAACCTGAACCTAAAGAAAAATTGAAAGAAGAAACCCTAAACCTAGAGAAAGGAGAGAGCATCTCTCTCTAGAAAACTATATCTAAAAACTAAATTTGTGTGAATGAGAAGTGAATGATTGATTCTCCCCTTCTAGCTCTACTCTACAGCCTCTAATCTGTATTTTTGGGCCTGAAACTGGGTCAAAAACAGCCTAGAAATCGCCCCCAGCGAATTCTGTAAATTGCAGCACGTGACGCTCATCACGCGTACGCGTCAGCCACGCTTGCGCGTCATTTGGACATTGGCTCGGTCACGTGTACGCGTCATCCACGCGTGCGCGTCGCTACTAGATTCTCAAAACTTCACTTTTCTGTGTTCCTTCCACTTTTACATGCTTCTTTTCCATCCTCTAAGCCATTCCTGCCCTAGAAAACCTGAAAACACTTAACAAACATATCAGGACATCGATGGTAATAAAAGAGGATTAAAACTTAGCAATTTTAAGGCCAAAGAAGCATATTTTTAATCATAGCATAAAATTAGGAAGGAAAATGTAAAACATGCGAATTATATGCATAAGTGTGAGAATAATGGATAAAATCCACTCAATTCAATACAAAATAAATCGCAAAATAGTGGTTTATCAATCTCCCCACACTTAAACATTAGGATATCCTCATGCTAAGCTCAAAAGAAGCTATAAAGAAGGTGAAGAGGAATGGTAGAATTTATGAAATACAACCTATCTATATGAATGCAACTAAATGCAAAATGCTTTTACCTACTTGGTTAAAAGTAAATAAATCTTCCAAAAAAAAAACAAATATGAACTCACTAATTCAAATCATAAAATGAAGTACAAATAGACTTGCAAGAAGAAAGCTCGTGAAAGCCGGGAACAAAGAATCGAGCATCGAACCCTCACAGGAAGTGTATACACTCTAATCACTCAAGTGTTTAAGGTTCGATTCTCTCAATTCTCTACTAACCTTGCTTTCTAAGGCTTGCTCTTCTTCTACCAATCAAAAAAAATTTAATGTACAAATACATATCAAGAGGTCTTTTAAGGGTTGTAATGGGGTTAGGGTCAAGGTAGGATTGTATTTGGTCAAGTGGACTAAAATCTGAATCCTTAATTAACCTAATTTTTTCACCTAACTTAAGACAATCCATGTAATCAGAATATAAAGTCTAACTACCCATTAACTATGTTTTCCACATATTCATGCATTCCGATTTGAGTACAACTCATATGCATTGCTACTACCGTTTACTTTGGGGCATTTTGTCCTCTTTTATTTTCTTTTGCTCTTTTTCTTTTCTTTTTCTCTGTTTTTTTTCTTTTTATTTTTTTCTTTTCTTTTGTTTTTCTCAATATATATGATTAAGATATTGAATGCATGAATATGTCCTCAACATTTTTTTCACATTTTCACAGAAAAGTCTAACATACTCAATTTTCAAACCAAATTTTTCTAAACCCAACTTTCCCACACTTAAATCATGAACACTTTCACTAGTTTAAACTAACTAAGGATTCAAATTAAGGACATTATTATTTTTCCGCTTAGAGTTAGTGATGAGCTAAAGTAAAGAATAAATGGGATAAAATAAGCTCAAATTGGTTTCCAAAGGATAATGAAAGGGTAAGGCCATATGGATATGTAAGCTTAGTGAAACAAGGGCCTCAATCAAGTGTATGCATACATCAAACAATGGAAATATAGAATCAAGCAAGACAAATATCACAATTTTAGAGAGAACAACACACACCAAAAATAAACATTGGTTGATAAGAAGCAACCAATCAAATAGGTTCAAAATCTCGCTGGTTTTGTGTGTTCGAGCTCTAAACCATGTTCCAAAATAAAATTCTTGAAGCAAGTTCAAAAAGTTTTAATTCAAATTAGTGAAATGCTATAAAATAGTTTCTTGGAAGAGAATTCATCACTTCAACCAAGTAGTATATACATACAAGCAACTAACTATACATGAAATCTATCATGCAATGCAACAACGAATCTAATAAAGAAAAGTAAACATTAGTGTTGGAAAGAAAGTAACTAACCCACGGAAGTCGGTATCGACCTCCCCACACTTATAGATTACACCGTCCTCGGTGCATGCAAAGATGTGCAAATGGACTAGGGTTGCTACAACTGATGCTTTTTTCTCCAAAGATTGTGCACAAAAACTTGTTTGTCCACCCCATTTAGAAGTTTTCCGCTTCCCTTCTTGGTGGCCATCCTGAAAGAAAAGGAAAAGGAAGAAGAATAACCCACAAACAAGGATATGCAAACAAATAAAATATGGGTGGGCGAATGTCAAATAATAATGAGGTTCTCAACTACATGGTAGCTACAACATGCAAGTGAGAAAGCAGTATAAGCAAATGGCATATCAATAGTGCAAGAATTACAACAATAAGGGAGAGAGAGGGGGTCATGAAAGACAATATAAGTTCATATCAATGCAAAAGGAATACAAGTGTGATAAAAGATTAGCATTGACCTACAAATAATATCACCCAACAATATAAAACAAGTCACTAAGCACCAAAACAATGCCAGAATATTTAACAGGTGAGTAAGAAAATTTAACACCAATGAAAAAAAAGCAAGCTTAGAAAAGAGAATAAAAATATGCACAGAGTTAAAATACAATGAATGAAAGTATGCAAATGCAATAAGTAAAAGAGAATAAGGATGAGAAAGGGGGAGAAGAAAGTGAGAAAGGAATGGGGTAGAGAAGCGACGCGTGGGTTGCAGAATGGGGAAGCAACGCGTACGCGTGAAGAGCAGAAATTACAAAGTGACGCATACGCGTCAGTCACGCGTACGTGTGGAGGTGATTTGTGCTCCTCGCACAACACTCGCATAGTACCCGCAAAAATCTTGGGTTTTAGTACTGGAGGTGGCATCATTAACATACGATGTGTGCGCGTTGTCCACGCTCACGCGTGGGTTGGGCTGTGCGCCTGGCACCCCACCAGCGTGGTCCTGGCACAACTTATTGTCCAGGCCACGCTGTCATGCTGTTTCAGCACAGTTTAGGCACAAACCAAATTCAGGCGTTGACGCGTACGTGTCGGTCATGCGTACGCTTGACATCCTCTTTTTTTTTTAATATAAGAAACTAACAAGCTATAAAAGTAATGCCAACCATTATTAAACAAGTAAAACCATAACTTAAACTAAATAAACCTAACGAAAAATAAAAATGCAACTTATTACCAATATAAACAAAAACGGAAAATAGGAAGAATTTACCATGGTGAGGTGTCTTCTAGCTAGCACTTTTAGTTAAAGTCCTTAAGTTGGACATTTGGTGAGCTCCTTGTCATGGTGGCTTGTGCTTGAACTCATTTTGAAACTTCCACCAATGCTTGGACTTCCAGTAAGCTCTAACATTTCCAAATGAGTTCACCAAGCCTTGATGAAGTTTCTCACAAGCTTTGAGCTCCCAAAGTTGATCCTCTTGTATGCCAGGATCCCAAATCTTGTTTCTACACTCCTCTTTAAGTTGACCATCATTGTTCCAACCGGGTGACAAGTAATCCGAATTCTCAATGAAGTACCAAACTCTTCTCTTAGATCCAACCAATTGATCACTAGTCCAACCCTTGCATCTACCTCTTGAAATCTCAACCTCGATGAGTCTTGATTTGCAACTCCAACTACTAAACATCCTTCTCTTATGCTTCATTCCACAAAGCCTCCTAAGTTGGCCATTTGTTTCAAGAATACCATACTCAAGTGGGATAGTAAAGCTAATAGAGATAAGTTTTACCCACTCAAATGAAGGAGTAGACAACAACCTAGGTAGAGAAGTCTCCAACGATCTTGACAAAGCATATTCAACTCCCGTCTAACCTTTCCGAAGGACTTTCACCTTTTGAAAAGATTCTTCACTTTCAAGCTCTTCATCACCGAATTCATCCAACTCTTCTCCATCACTCAAATCATAAATATGAGGTTGAGAAGAATCTACCTCAACGTCGCTTCCAATGTCACCGGGAGAAGGCTCTTCTAACTCAAGGGGTTCACTTGTGGATGCAAATTCATTACTAGGATGGCTTGATTCATGATCATCATCACCAAAGGAACTTGCCATTTGATCTATTCTGTCCAATTCTTCATAGGAAATATGCCTTGGAGGTTGTGCACTAGCCTCCTCAACATCGATTTCAAGCTTCTTAGAGGAATACTCTGCAACTCTAGATTCCCATGGAGGTTCAGCATCTCCTAAGTCTTCAACCACATCTTCCTCTTCAACAATTACGGCCTGCTCCAATTATTCTAATACAAAGCCACATTCCTCACTTTCCATCAGAGTTTCTAGTATCTCCTTCATGCTACACTCTTTTATTGATTCTCCACATGCGGCCATAGAAGTACTTTGAGTGTTAAAGTACAGTGAAGCTAAATTATCTACTACCTCGGTCAAGGTAGCTATAAATTCCAGTGGCGTCCTTTGCATCTCTCTTTGCCCTTGAAGTAGTAAAGTGAGAGAATCATCTATTGGGGCTTGGGGTGGATAGGAGGGTTCATTATATGGGAGAAAGGGTTCATGATAGGAAGGTGGTTCATCTTGATAAGGATGTGGCGGTTCAACACTCTATCTTTTCCACTTGTTGTACAACACACTCCAGTCCCTTGTTCTCAAGTCGAGATTTGTTAGCCATGAGAGCTTCGTGTGCTTTTCAACTTTCCTTACGCTCCATTTGATGGATGGTTACTTGAAGTCGATCCATTGCTTCCTTAAAATGATCCCGTGGCTCTTGTTCTACTTGGCTAACATAATTAGGAACATATTGCTCTTGGATTGATGGATATGGACATTCCCTTATGGAGGGTTGCGGTGGAAAGAAAAATTCATCTTGTGATCGAAAGTTCTCATACATTAGAGGTGGTGTATATTGAGGTAGTGGTTCTTGGGAGTAACTAGGTTAGAATGGTGAGGGTTCTATGTGTGGTTCATATGGCTCATAAAGTCGTTGGTATGGTGGATATGAGTATGGTGTTTGGTAAAATGGAGCTTGTGAGTATGGTAGTTGAGGGCTATATTGAGGAGGGGGTTCATAGGTATATGGTGGTTGTTGATTGTCACGAAGAAGTCCACCATAACCATTGTCTTGGTATGCATCATGGAATGGTTGTTGCTCATAGTACATTGGAGGAGGTTGTTGCCAAGAGGGTTAATCAAATCCTTGTGGCTCCTCCCATCTTTGATTGTCACAACCTTGATGCATATTCTCATTGTAGTTTTCATTCCCTACAACATAATTTGAACCAAACTCATAGCCAAAGAGGTGAAAATTCATAGTAGCAAGAGAAAATAAAAACAAAAACTAATAAGAAATAATGAAAATAAACTCCTAAAATTAGAAACAACTAACAAAGAAACGAAAAGGCAAACATATTCACAATATTCACAATAACCAATAATAAGGCACACATTTGCAATTCCCTGGCAACGGCGCCAAAAATTTGACGGAGGAAAAATGTCGATAAAGATTTTCACAAAAATAACGCGTTGCAAGTATAGTTCTAAACCGACAATAAAACCTCAGTCAATATTTAAATTGTTTGTCACTTAAGCAAACCCAATAAAATTAACCGAAGTATTCAACCTCGGGTCGTCTCTCAAGGAATTGCAGGGAAGTGTACTTACTATTGATTTTGGGAAAACGTTTTTAGGGTTTTTGAATTAAGAGACAAGAAAGTAAAAATGGCAAGAAAATAAAGTAATAACTACAAAAGCTCTTAACAAGGAAAGAGGATTAGAAGTCTTATCCTTATTATCATTATCAATTGTGATGGTAAATGTGGATTGCCTTCACTTAGTTAACCTCTAACCAATGGAGGAAGGTCAAGTGCATACAATCAATTTGAGTTCACAAGTCCTAGCCAACTCATAGTGAGAGACTAACTTTGGTGAAGTTCAAGCTAACCGGCAATCTTTAATCACCAATCAACAAAAGACTTTTGATAACTCAAGAGTCTCTAAATAATCAATCCAAGTCAAGAACGTAAAAATCTAAATTAAAATCCACCCAAGCATTTTATCAAACACTTGGTAGGCACAAAATAGAAGCATGATAAAATTAACAAGGAATATTAAATCTAAACAACCAATTGCAAGCATCAATGACTAATAATTAAAGAGAGTAATAATAAACATGAAAAACATAAATTGTATTAATAGAAATCAAATGTAACAAGAGCTCATAAACATAAAAATGACGAAAAAGGGAAATTAACAAGAGAAGAAGATGAACTAAAGTGCTTAAACAAATAAAAGTAAGACAAAAATTAAATTAAAGGAAGATTGAACCTGAACCTAAAGAAAAATTGAAAGAAGAAACCCTAAACCTAGAGAGAGGAGAGAGCCTCTCTCTCTAGAAAACTACATCTAAAAACTAAAATTGTGTGAATGAGAAGTGAATGATTGATTCCCCCCTTCCAGCTCCACTCTGCAGCCTCTAATCTGTATTTTCGGGCCTGAAACTGGGTCAAAAGCAGCCCAGAAATCGCCCCAGCAAATTCTGTAAATTGCAGCACGTGACGCTCGTCACGCCTACGCGTCAGCCACGCTGCGCATCATTTGGACATTGGCTCAGTCACGTGTATGCGTCGTCCACGCGTGCGCGTCACTACTAGATTCTCAAAACTTCACTTTCCTGTGTTCCTTCCACTTTTGCATGCTTCTTTTCCATCCTCTAAATCATTCCTACCCTAGAAAACCTGAAAACACTTAACAAACATATCACGGCATCGATGGTAATCAAAGAGGATTAAAAATTAGCAATTTTAAGGACAAAGAAGCATGTTTTCAATTATAGCATAAAATTAGGAAGGAAAATGTAAAACATGCAAATTATATGCATAAGTGTGAGAATAATGGATAAAATCCACTCAATTCAATACAAAATAAACCACAAAATAGTGGTTTATCAGGCACCTGGAACAACCTTGCAATATAGCTCAACTCTTTCCACACTGAGATCTTCTCAGCTCTCACATGTGGTCCATACACCAAACAAACAGCACAATAAAAATTATCTTTTATCACAACCCCTTCTACACATATCCATCTATCCCCTTTATAGCAATCAGTCAATTTGAACACTGATTCATCCCATATTAATATTAACCTTCCGGTAGCCCCAACTGAACTTCCAAACTCCCAGCTAGCTCCGTCACTACCCCAAATATTCATTACTTCAAAATTAGTCACTAACTCCTTTTTTGTTTCTATCAATCCAAACATTTCCAATCTAAACTTATTTTTAAAATTCTTTAGCATACTGAATTTTCCAGCACCACCCAAACTCCTGATATTCCAAGAACTTATAATCATTTAACATTATTAGTACACACTGGCTTGCGAGTTTTTAGCTGGCTTCTTCGTATTTTTTCTTTTTTTTCTTTGCCTGTCGTCGCTTTAGGGCCATTGCCTCGTTTTACTCCTATAGGATTGCCATAATATCCTCCTCATCACGGCACTGAGCATCGGACTCTATAGCTAATTTCTAAGCCTCTTTGTTCTCAGCTATTTCTTCTTCCCAACTCAGTCGTTGTTCCTCCTTGTGAGATCCATTTCCACCATCCAAACCAGCCTCAGCCTCTGATCCTACTTCTGTACGGCTCTTGATGAGCGGATAATTTATACGCTTTTTGGCATTGTTTTTAGTATGTTTTCAGTATGATTTAGCTAGTTTTTAGTATATTTTTATTAGTTTTTAATTAAAAATCACATTTCTGGACTTTACTATGAGTTTGTGTATTTTTCTGTGATTTCAGGTATTTTCTGGCTGAAATTGAGGGACCTGAGCAAAAATCAGATTCAGAGGTTGAAGAAGGACTGCAGATGCTGTTGGATTCTGACCTCTCTGCACTCAAAGTGGATTTTCTGGATCTACAGAACTCCAAATGGCGTGCTTCTAATTGCGTTGGAAAATAGACATCCAGGGCTTTCCAGCAATATATAATAGTCCATACTTTGAATAAGGATTGATGATGTAAACTGGCGTTCAACGCCAGTTCCATGCTGCATTCTGGAGTCAAACGCTAGAAACAAGTTGCAAAGTGGAGTTCAACGCCAGAAACACGTTACAAACTGGCGTTCAACTCCAAGAATGACCTCTACACGTGTAAATCTCAATGCTCAGCCCAAGCACACACCAAGTGGGCCCCAGAAGTGGATTTCT
>NC_029787.2:24534949-24537649 GCF_000816755.2 Arachis ipaensis
ATCTCTTGGATATCTAATACAGGGGACCGAGTCCGAGATATTAGTGTCTTCGTGGTATAAGTTTGAACCCATGGATGGCCATTCCTGAGATTCGAAAAGTCTAAACCTTGTCTGTGGTATTCCGAGTAGGATCTGGGAAGGGATGGCTGTGACGAGCTTAAAACTCGCGAGTGCTAGGCGTAGTGACAGACGCAAAAGGATCAATGGATCCTATTCCAGTATGATCGAGAACCGACAGATGATTATCCGTGCTGTGACAGAGCATTTGGACCTTTTTCACTGAGAGGATGGGAAGTAGCCATTGACAACAGTGATGCCCTACACAAAGCTTGCCATGGAAAGGAGTAGGATTGATTGGATGAAGACAGGAGGAAAGCAGAGATCAGAGGAACGAAAGCATCTCTGTATGCTTATCTGAAATTCTCACCAATGAATTACATAAGTATCCCTATCCTATTTTAATTTTCATTCACTATAATTTCTTAATACAATTTAATCCGCCTGACTGAGATTTACAAGGTGACCATAGCTTGCTTCAAGCCGACAATCTCCGTGGGATCGACCCTTACTCACGTAAGGTTTATTACTTGGACGACCCAGTGTACTTGCTGGTTAGCTGTACGAAGTTGTGAAACAGATATAAGATCATGAACGTACGTATTGAGTTTTTAGCGCCGTTACTAAGGAATGGAATGATCACGATTTCGCACACCAAGTTTTTGGCGCCGTTGCCGGGGATTGTTCAAGTTTGGACAACTGACAGTTCATCTTGTTGCTCAAATTAGGTAATTTTCTTTTTGTTTTATTTTCAAAAAAAAATTTCTTCAAAAATCTTTCAAAAAAAATTTTTTCCTTTTGTTTTCAAAAATTATTTTAAAATTTTTAAGAATGAATTCTAAAGTTTCAAAATGCTATGCTGAAGTTTGGTTGGCCATCAAGCTTTAGACTAACCTGGTATGATTCCTGGAATCTTGATTGAGGACTTTGAATTCATTACTTCCTTTTTTCTATATGTTTTCGGAAAAAAAAAATATACAAAAATCCAAAAAAATTAATAAAATCATAAAAAAAATCAAAAATATTTTATGTTGTTTGTTTGAGTCTTGAGTCAATTCTTAAGTTTGGTGTCAATTGCATATTTTTATTTTTCTAAAAATTTTCGAAAATTCATGCATTCATAGTGTTCTTCATGATCTTCAAGTTGTTCTTGGTAAGTCTTCTTGTTTGATCTTCATATTTTCTTGTTTTGTGTCTTTTCTTGTTTTTCATATGCATTTTCAATTTGTTAGTGTCTGAAGTTTGCAAATTTCTAAGTTTGGTGTCTTACATATTTTCTTTGCATCAAAAATTTTTTTAAAAATATGTTCTCGATGTTCATCATGATCTTCAAGGTGTTCTTGGTGTTCATCTTGACATTCATAGTGTTCTTGCATGCATCACATGTTTTGATCCAAACTTTTCATGCATTGAGTCTTTTTGTTGTTTTTCTCTTTCTTCATTAAAAATTCAAAAATAAAAAAATATCTTTCCCTTATTTTCTCATAAATTTTCGAAATTTGAGTTGACTTTTTCAAAAACTTTTTAAAATCTAGTTGTTTCTTATGAGTCAAATCAAATTTTCAATTTAAAAATTCTATCTTTTTCAAATCTTTTTCAAAAATCAAATCTTTCTCATTTTTCTTTCATAATTTTCGAAATTTTCAAAATTAATTTTCAAAAAAATCTTTTTCTTATTTTCATTTCATATTCTCGAAATTAATGCTAACAATTAATGTGATTGATTCAAAATTTTCAAGTTTGTTACTTGCCTAGTAAGAAAGGTTCAATCTCTAAACTTTAGAATCATATCTTTTTAGTTTCTTATTAGTCAAGTAATCAACTTTAGTTTTCAAAATCAAATCTTTTTGAATTTCTTTTTCAAATTTTTTTCAAAATAAATTTCAATCACATCTTTTTCAAATTCAATTTCAAAATCTTTTCTAACTTCTTATCTTTTTAAACTTGATTTTCAAATCTTATCTTTTTGTTTCAATCATATCTTTTTAAATTTCAATCATATCTTTTTCAAAAACAAATTTCAAAACTTTTTCAATCAATCTTATCTTTTTGTTTCAATCATATCTTTTTCAAAACTACCTAACTAATCCTCTCTCTCTTATTTTCGAAAATTCCCTCTCTCCTTTTTCAAAATTTCTTTTTAATTAACTAATTGTTTTAATTTTAATTTAATTTCAACTTTAATTTTCAAAATCTAACTTTCAATTTTAATTTTTATTTTAATTAAATTTTAAAATTCTCTCTCTCATCTCCTTCTATTTATTTATTCATCTACTAACACTTCTCTCCCATCCAAAAATTCGAACACCACCTCCCTCTCTGTGTTCAAGTTTTCCCTCTTCCCTTCTTTACATTACATTCTTTTCTTCTTCTACTCACACAAAGGAATCTCTATACTGTGACATAGAGGATTCCATATTTTCTTTGTTATTCCCTTCTTTGTCATATGAGCAGGAGCAAGGACAAAAAAATTCTTGTTGAAGCAGATCCTGAACCTGAAAGGACTCTAAAAAGGAAACTAAGAGAAGCTAAAATACAACAATCCGACAACCTTATTTCGAACAAGAAGAGGAGATGGCAGCCAAAAATAATAATAATGCAAGGAGGATGCTTGGTGACTTTACTGCACCTAATTCCTAATTC
>NC_029787.2:24539753-24542879 GCF_000816755.2 Arachis ipaensis
TTAACTGAATTCTTGCAGATCTGTGATACTGTTAAGACTAATGGGGTTGATCCCGAGGTCTACAGGCTTATGCTTTTCCCGTTTGCTATAAGAGACAGAGCTAGAGTATGGTTGGACTCTCAACCTAAGGATAGCCTGAACTCTTGGGATAAGCTGGTCATGACTTTCTTAGCCAAGTTCTTCCCTCCTCAAAAGCTTAGTAAGCTTAGAGTGGATGTTCAAACCTTCAAACAGAAAGAAGGAGAATCCCTCTATGAAGCTTGGGAGAGGTACAAGCAACTGACCAAAAAGTGTCCTTCTGACATGCTTTCAGAATGGACCATTCTGGATATATTCTATGATGGTCTGTCTGAGTTATCAAAGATGTCACTGGACCATTCTGCTGGTGGATCTATTCACCTAAAGAAAACGCCTGCAGAAGCTCAAGAACTCATTGACATGGTTGCTAATAATCAGTTCATGTACACTACTGAAAGGAATCTTGTGAATAATGGGACGCCTATGAAGAAGGGAGTTCTTGAAATTGACACTCTGAATGCTATATTGGCTCAGAATAAAATATTGACTCAACAAGTCAATATGATTTCTCAGAGTCTGAATGGAATGCAAGCTGCATCCAACAGTACTCAAGAGGCATCTTCTGAGGAAGAAGATTATGATCCTGAGAACCCTGCAATAGCAGAGGTGAATTACATGGGTGAACCCTATGGAAACACCTATAATCCCTCATGGAAAAATCACCCAAATTTCTCATGGAAGGATCAACAAAAGCCTCAACAAGGCTTTAATAATGGTGGAAGAAATAGGTTTAACAATAGCAAGCCTTTTCCATCATCCACTCAGCAACAGACAGAGAATTCTGAGCAGAAGCCATCTAGCTTAGCAAATATAGTCTCTGATCTATCTAAGGCCACTTTAAGTTTCATGAATGAAACAAGGTCCTCCATTAGAAATTTGGAGGCACAAGTGGGCCAGCTAAGTAAAAGGATCACTAAAATCCCTCCTAGTACTCTCCCAAGCAATACAGAAGAAAACCTAAAAGGAGAGTGCAAGGCCATTGAATTGACCATCATGGCCGAACCTACAAGAGAGGAGGAGGACGTGAATCCCAGTGAGGAAGACCTCCTGGGACGTCCAGTGATCAACAAGGAGTTTCCCTTTGAGGAACCAAAGGAATCTGAGGCTCATCTAGAGACCATAGAAATTCCATTGAACCTCCATATATAAATAAAGACAAAAACTTAAAATTCATTGATAAATTAAAATACAGACATAAAATTCATACAATGTCATTAGCTCAAATAACTTGAATTAAAAAAAAAATCTAGTGTTAAATCACTATAAATTTAACAACATAATAAAGAAATTACAATATTAGATATAAAATAGCCTTCGATCCTTATTCTTGATCACTTTTCACATCTTCATAAAATATCCTTCAATACAAACAAACAAAAATAATTCAAGTAATATATGATGACAATAAACAGCATATTAGTCTTCTTAATATAAGTTGAAACAAATAATAACACAACACACCACTATATAGTATTATAAATTATAAGTATTTGGTCATTCAAGCACATGAGGGTAAATGTAAAGCAGATGGAAAAAATTAATTAAGTGCTATTATAGTATAAGACTTTAAATTATTAGAATGAATAATTGTCCAGATTCAGTTGCCAATAATAACTCATAAGCACATGACTCAGATAAACAGAACAATAATAATTCAAAGTACATGATTTGTCAATAATAAGAAGAATCTTTTCTTTCTTTGATGCATATCATTCTAGAATGAAAATATAATTATTATTATTGTCAAATGTTGTCATTGAAGTAGGAGTGACAATTATTAAAAGGAGAAGCTATAATGTCATTGAAGAAGAAGAAAATAAAAAGAAAAAATGTAATGAATTTCTGCCAAGAGATAAAAAACACAAAATAACAAAACAGAGGCCCTCGTGCAAATTGGATATCTCAATGTACATCACAAACTTTCCTTTGAATAATTGATAAATGAAGATTGAATCGAAGCCAAAAGGGAACAATAATATAGCTCATTATATAAAGAAAACAATAATAGTATTTCATCCCTATCCATCAACTATTTATTTAGAATGATGTATATTGTTAATTAATAATTAATATGTAAATGATGAGTTAACAGTTATTAATAGAGAAAAAAGGAAAAGGTTCTTTGTTCGTGTGGGTGTGGGTAGCGACATTCTTCTACCTCTGTGTTCTGTAGCCATTGCATATATCATTATGAAATTTTAATGTAAAACCAGAAAATCCAGAACAAACATTATATATCTAGCCACGGATTAGAAACAATATAAGTATGAACGTTGCAAACACCTCCTAACATGACTCAGATAAACAGAACAACCTGACCCATCAACATCAAATAGTAGGAAATTAACTCACAGTTACAAAGTTCTAGTTACAGATCCAGTGTTCTAGTTCCGGGGTTTAGTTGCAGATTCATAATATGAGAGAAAGAGAAAGAGAAACTTACAGATCTAGTGATTTGCAGGATGCAGAGACAACGACGGACTCACAACAACAGCGACGGCGACGGCAACAGGCTCACGGCGAAGGATGGCGAAGCTTTGCTCTCAGATGCAGGTGGGTTGCGAAGCTCTTCTCTCAGACAGAAAACGGCGGCGAAGTTGTGCTCTCGAACGGAGGACGGAGGCGAAGCCCTTCTCTAAGATTGAGAACGACGGCAGCCAGGGGGTTGGAGAAGAAGAAGCTCAACTGGAGAAGAAATTAGGATTTTAACTTTGAAGAGTAAGAGTGAANATTCACGTGCAGAGGCCATTTGTAGAGTTGAACGCCAGTTTTTATGCCAGTTTGGGCGTTCAACTCCAGCTTTTGATCCTTTTCTGGCGCTGGACGCGAGAATTGGGCAGAGGACTGGCGTTGAACGCCAGTTTACGTCGTCTATCCTTGTGCAAAGTATGGACTATTATATATTGCTGGAAAGCCCTGGATGTCTACTTTCCAACGCAATTGGAAGCACGCCATTTCGAGTTCTGGAGCTCCAGAAAATCCACTTTGAGTGCAGAGAGGTCAGAATCCAACAGCATCAGCAGTCCTTTTTCAGCCTGAATCAGATTT
>NC_029787.2:24542889-24562711 GCF_000816755.2 Arachis ipaensis
AGAAAACATTGCCACCACATTTAACTAATTAGAATTTCTTTTATTAAACTCGAAATTTTATTGCTTCTTATTCGAAAGATCTACTATTTTATTCATGTTTAATGATGATGAGAAAAATAAACTATAGCTTAATTGGAGATAAAATCAAATAGATACTAATTACTATTATATGACTTCTAAGGTAAACTTTTTATAAGGACACTGTCACAGAGTTAAGGCAGAAATTGGAAATTAACAACCTTTATTCTGGGGGTATGGGGGTTCCTCTGATTCTTGGGATGCTTGGTATTACAGAAGACTTTTGGCGCTTCAGTTCCCTTAAGTCACGTCCCTGCTCCTCTTGTTCTTTAAACATATGGGTCAGCATTTGACTGTGTTCCTTCTGTTGTTTTATTATTTGTTCCATAGCTTCCTGTATCTTGGGGACAGACGTCTCAAGATATTCCCAATATTCTGCTTGAGGAATCTCTGGGAGGAATTCCTGTGCTCTCTTCTTGATATGATCCTCCTGTGCTTGTTGTCTCTCCATTGATGCTTTGGTGATTGACTTTTCAATTAGGATATATTCAGTTATTCCCATCTTGACTCCAGCGTCCTTGCAGAGCAGAGAAGTCACGCTTGGATAAGCCAACCTGGCCTCTTTTGAATTTTTATTAGCTATCTTGTAGAGTTCAGTGGAAATCAACTGATGAACCTCCACTTCCTTCCCCGTCATGATGCAATGAATCATCACTGCTCTTTTAACTGTGACTTCAGAACGGTTGCTGTGGGAAAGGTCCCATGAAGTCAATTCCCCATACATCAAATAACTCTATTTCCAGGATTCCTTGTTGAGGCATGGCGTAACCATGAGGCAGATTACCAGCTCTTTGGCAACTGTCACAATTACGTACATACTCTCGGGAATCTTTGTAGAGTGTGGGCCAATAGAAGCCACATTGGAGGACCTTGGTGGCTGTTCGCTCACCTCCGAAATGGCCTCCATATTGAGATCCATGGCAATGCCATAGGATTCTCTGTGCTTCCTCTCTGGGGACACACCTACGGATAATTCCATCTGCACATCTCTTAAAGAGATAGGGTTCATCCCACAAGTAGTACTTTGCATCAGTAACTAATTTCTTCTTTTGTATTCTATTGTACTCCTTGGGTATGAACCTTGCAGCTTTATAGTTTGCAATATCGGCAAACCATGGTGCTTCCTGAATGGCAAATAGATGCTCATCAGGGAACGTCTCAGAGATCTCAAGAAAGGGGAGGGACGTCCCTTCCACTGGCTCTATCCGGGACAGATGATCAGCCACTTGGTTCTCTGTCCCTGATCTATTTCCTTATCATGTACTGTGTCAGCAATTTGTAGAAATTGTGCCAGAAACTCTGTAGGTTCTTCCTGTGGAAGACCGGAATACTGGCAACTTTGCTGCACCATGATAATGAGCTGAGGATTCAACTCAAAGCTACTAACTCCAATGGAGGGTATGCATATGCTACTCCCATATGAAGCAGTAGATGGGTTAGAATATGACCCCAGAGTCCTCCTGAACTGTTCATCTCCACTTATGTCCATGATGGATATATGGATATAACTTGGACTGATTTACCTTTTTAATTATTTTATTTTATGGAAAGAGGACAACTTAACTAAAAATAAAAATAACAAAAATTATGATTTTCGAAAAAGTGAGGAGAGAAAAAGTGGTTAGAAGGTTTTGAAAAAATATGATTTGGAAAAGATTTTAAAATTTTTTTTTATATAATTTTCGAAAATTTGTTTTTGAAATAGAGAGAAAAGATATTTTTGAATTTAAAGAAGAGAGAGAAAAACAATAAGATAGCACAAGATTTAAAATTTTTAGATCTAATGCTCCCTATTTTCGAAAATTTTGGAGGGAAAACACCAAGGAACACCAAACTTAAAAATTTTAAAATCAAGTCACAAGGAAAACTCAAGAACACGAAGAAAGAACACCAAACTTAAAATTTTTAGAAAACCAAACCAAAATTTTCGAAAACCAAAGGGAAATCAACAAGAAAACACCAAACTTAAAGGTTGGCACAGGATTTAATAGAAAAAATTATTTTTGAAAAAGGTTTTAAAAATATGATAGCCAATTACCATGAACATAAACACCACGTTCTAACTAACTGAGCTATAAATTTAAAGTGTTTTAATAAGGGATAAATAATAAAAGACTCTAACCCAAAAAAGAAAGATTTTTCCTAATCTAAGCAACAAAATAAACCGTTAGTTGTCCAAACACGAACAATCCCCGGCAACGGCGCCAAAAACTTGGTGCACGAATTGTGAATCACACTTTTCACAACGCGTACCACTAACCAGCAAGTGCACTGGGTCGTCCAAGTAATACCTTACGTGAGTAAGGGTCGAATCCCACGGAGATTGTTGGTTTAAAGCAATCTATGGTTATCCGTGGTTTGAGGAAGGTGATGAATGTCACAGATCATCACCTCTATCACAGTTAAGCGCGAATGAACATCTTAGATAGGAACAAGCGTGTTTGAATGGAAAACAGAAATACTCAATGAACTGAGTGATCTGGATCAACTGACATTACCTCAGAAGAAATAGGATCCTGGAAGGTTCTTAATACCTTATACCATAGGCACCATGACCTTTGAGAAGGCTCTATGTGACCTTGGGTCAGGGATAAACCTCATGCCCCTCTCTGTAATGGAGAAACTGGGAATCTTTGAGGTGCAAGCTGCCAGAATCTCACTAGAGATGGCAGACAACTCAAGAAAGCAGGCTTATGGACTAGTAGAGGACATGTTAGTAAAGGTTGAAGACCTTTCATCCCTGCTGATTTCATAATACTAGACACTCGGAAGGAAGAGGATGAATCTATCGTCCTTGGAAGACCCTTCCTAGTCACAGCAAGAGCTGTGATTGATGTGGACAGAGGAGAATTGATCCTTCAACTGAATGAGGATAACCTTTTGTTTAAAACTCAAGGATCTCCTTCTGTAACCATGGAGAGGAAGCATGAAAAGCTTCTCTCACTGCAGAGTCAACCAAAGCCCCCACAGTCAAACTCTAAGTTTGGTGTTGGGAGGCCTCAACCAAACTCTAAGTTTAGTGTTGAACTCCCATATCCAAACTCTAAGTTTGGTGTTGGGAGTCTATAAAATTGACCTGATCACCTGTGTGGCTCAATGAGAGCCCACTGTCAAGCTATTGACATTAAAGAAGCGCTTGTTGGGAGGCAACCCAATGTTATTTAATCATTTTTATTTTATTTTCTCTTTGTTATTTCATGTTTTATTAGGTTGATGATTATGTGGAGTCACAAAAACTACTGAAAAATCAAAAATAGAATGAAAAATAGCATTAAAAATAGAACACCTTGGAGGAAGGGCTTACTGGCGTTTAAACGCCAATAAGGAGCATCTGGCTGGTGTTTAATGCCAGAACAGAGCATGAAACTGGCGTTAAATGCCAGAAACAAGCAGCAGTCTGGCGTTTAAACGCCAGGATTGCACCCAGAGGAAAGCTGGCATTAAACGCCAGAAACAAGCATCAGACTGGCGTTTGACGCCAGAAACATGCACCATACTGGCGTTCAACGCCAGAAACATGCTGCACATGGGCGTTGAACGCCCAGAACAAGCATCACTTCGGCGTTTAAATGCCAGAAATGCATGCAAAGGCATTTTACATGCCTAATTGGTGCAGGGATGTAAATCCTTGACACCTCAGGATCTGTGGACCCCACAGGATCACCTCAGGATCTGTGGACCCCACAGGATCCCCACATACCTCTACTCACCTTCCCTCCTCATAATCCTATATCACCCTCTCTCTCTCTCTCTCTATTCACAGTCATCCCTTCTGTTTTCCATTCACCACTCACATCCATACACCCCACCTACCTTCAAAATTCAAAATCTCTTTCCCACCCAAGCCCACCCAAGCCCACCCATATAGCCGAATACACACATCCCTCCATCTCCTCCATATCTTCTTCTTCTTCTACTATTCTTTCTTCTTTTGCTCGAGGGCGAGCAACATTCTAAGTTTGGTGTGGTAAAAGCATAGCTTTTTTTTGTTTTTCCATAACCATTGATGGCATCTAAGGCTAGAGAAACCTCTAGAAAGAGGAAAGAGAAGACAAAAGCTTCCACCTCCGAGTCATAGGAGATGGAGAGATTCATCTCAAGGGTCTACAGCTCAGTGGTAGAACATTTGACTGCAAATCAAGAGATCCCTGAGATACCTCAGGGGATACATTTTCCTCCACACAACTATTGGGAGCAACTAAGGATAGGAGCACCAAGAGCACTCCATCATCCTCCATGAAATTAGAGAAGATCAAAGAGCTATGAGGGAGGAGCAACAAAGACAAGGAAGAGACATAGAAGAGCTCAAGGACATCATTGGTTCCTCAAGAAGAAAACGCCACCATCACTAAGGTGGACTCATTCCTTGTTCTTAAATTTACTGTTTTTCAATTTTTGAGCTTTATGTTTATTTATGTTTGTGTCTCATTACATGATCATTAGTATTTAAGTGTCTATGCCTTAAAGTAGTGAATATGAATCCATCACCTCTCTTGAATAAAAAATGTTTTAATACAAAAGAACAAGAAGTACATGGTTTCAAATTCATCCTTGAAACTAATTTAATTATTTTGACGTGGTGACAATATTTTTTGTTTTCTGAATGAATGCTTGAACAATGCATATGTCTTTTGAATTTGATGTTTAAGAATGTTAAATATGTTGGCTCTTGAAAGAATGATGACAAGGAGACATGTTATTTGATAATCTGAAAAATCATAAAAATGATTCTTGAAGCAAGAAAAAGCAGTGAATACAAAGCTTGCAGAAAAAAAATAGCGAAAAAAAAAAGAGAAAAAGAACAAGCAAGCAGAAAAAGCCAAAAGTTCTTAAAACCAAAAGGCAAGAGCAAAAATCCAGTAGCCCTTAAAACCAAAAGGCAAGGGTAAATAAAAAGGATCCCAAGGCTTTGAGCATCAGTGGTTAGGAGGGCCTACAGGAATAAAATCCTGGCCTAAGCGGCTAAACCAAGCTGTCCCTAACCATGTGCTTGTGGCGTGAATGTGTCAAGTGAAAACTTGAGACTGAGCGGTTAAAGTCAAGGTCCAAAGCAAAAGAAGAGTGTGCTTAAGAACCCTGGACACCTCTAATTGGGGACTTTAGCAAAGCTGTGTCACAATCTGAAAAGGTTCACCCAATTATGTGTCTGTGGCATTTATGTATCCGGTGGTAATACTGGAAAACAAAGTGCTTAGGGCCACGGCCAAGACTCATAAAGTAGCTGTGTTCAAGAATCAACATACTGAACTAGGAGAATCAATAACACTATCTGAACTCTGAGTTCCTATAGATGCCAATCATTCTGAACTTCAATGGATAAAGTGAGATGCCAAAACTATTCAAGAGGCAAAAAGCTACAAGTCTCGCTCATCTTATTGAAGCTATGTTTCATTGATATTTTGGAATTTATAGTATATTCTCTTCTTTTTATCCTATTTGATTTTCAGTTGCTTGGGGACAAGCAACAATTTAAGTTTGGTGTTGTGATGAGCGGATAATTATACGCTTTTTGGCATTATTTTTAGTATATTTTCAGTATGATTTAGTTAGTTTTTAGTATATTTTTATTAGTTTTTAATTAAAAATCACATTTCTGGACTTTACTATGAGTTTGTGTGTTTTTCTGTGATTTCAGGTATTTTCTGGCTGAAATTGAGGGACCTGAGCAAAAATCAGATTCAGAGGTTGAAGAAGGACTGCAGATGCTGTTGGATTCTGACCTCTCTGCACTCAAAGTGGATTTTCTGGAGCTACAGAACTCCAAATTGCGTGCTTCCACTTGCGTTGGAAAGTAGACACCCAGGGCTTTCCAGAAATATATAATAGTCCATACTTTGAATAAGGATTGATGACGTAAACTGGCGTTCAACGCCAGTTCCATGCTGCATTCTGGAGTCGCCAGAAACATGTTGCAAAGTGGAGTTCAAAGCCAGAAACACGTTACAAACTGACGTTCAACTCCAAGAATGACCTCTCCATGTGTAAACTTCAAACTCAGCCCAAGCACACACCAAGTGGGCCCCGGAAGTGAATTTCTACATCATTTACTCAATTCTGTAAACCCTAGTAACTAGTTTAGTATAAATAGGACTTTTTACTATTGTATTAGACATCTTGGGACGTTTAGTTCTTAGATCATGGGGGCTGGCCATTCGGCCGTGCCTAAACCTTTCACTTATGTATTTTTCAACGGTAGAGTTTCTACACACCATAGATTAAGGTGTGGAGCTCTGCTGTTCCTCAAAGATTAATGCATAGTACTACTGTTTTTCTATTCAATTCAACTCATTCCGCTTCTAAGATATTCATTCGCACTTCAATATGATGGATGTGATGATCTTGACAGTCACCATCATTCTCAACTTATGAACGCATTCCTGACAACCACTTCCGTTCTACCTTAGATTGAATAGACATCTCTTGGATATCTAATACAGGGGACCGAGTCCGAGATATTAGTGTCTTCGTGGTATAAGTTCGAACACATGGATGGCCATTCCTGAGATCCGGAAAGTCTAAACCTTGTCTGTGGTATTCCGAATAGCATCTGGGAAGGGATGGCTGTGACGAGCTTAAAACTCGCGAGTGCTGGGCGTAGTGACAGACGCAAAAGGATCAATGGATCCTATTCCAGTATGATCAAGAACCGACAGATGATTATCCGTGCCGTGACAGAGCATTTGGACCTTTTTCACTGAGAGGATGGGAAGTAGCCATTGACAACGGTGATGCCCTACACAAAGCTTGCCATGGAAAGGAGTAGGATTGATTGGATGAAGACAGGAGAAAAGCAGAGATCAGAGGAACGAAAGCATCTCTGTATGCTTATCTGAAATTCTCACCAATGAATTACATAAGTATCCCTATCCTATTTTAATTTTCATTCACTATAATTTCTTAATACAATTTAATCTGCCTGACTGAGATTTACAAGGTGACCATAGCTTGCTTCAAGCCGACAATCTCCGTGGGATCGACCCTTACTCACGTAAGGTTTATTACTTGGACGACCCAGTGCACTTGCTGGTTAGTTGTACGAAGTTGTGAAATAGATATAAGATCATGAACGTGCGTATTGAGTTTTTAGCGCCGTTACCAAGGAATGGAATGATCACGATTTCGTACACCAGCTCTCATATACTTCCTCTTGGCCCTTGCTGTAATCCTGTGTCCCACCCTTCATCAAGCTTTTCATTTTCTGCATTCTCAATCTTGTCCCAGCTTGGAGATGCCAATCTTTGTTCTGTGTGTTGTGGTTTATGTCAACGTCATCCTCCTCACCATGCCCAGCAGCCACTATACCTGCCCCCGGGTCCTTCGCCACAATTTGCAACCTTCCCATCTCGTCAGACCTACGGCCAACCAAGAGGGTTTTTTTGGATGCCACATTGGGGCCGTTCATGTCTCCACTGGCTAAGATCCTTTTCCTCAGCAGTGGCTCCACCTCCCGCATTCTTCCCTCCATCGAATCCCTCATCTGTCGCCTCCCGTATGGCCACCTCAGTCAAGTGATCCTGTCCGCATCGAGCCTCCAAGTTGTGTAGCATCCCAGCCATTGCGCCACTCACATGGTCAAGCTCTTCATGCGTAGTATCTGTGATCAGAGGCCGTCTCCCCAGTTGAGATGGTTCAGCCACCTCTGCCTCATGATGCTGACCGCTTCCTTCCACTTGATGCTGCGTCGCATCCCCTGCCCTGCTGGTTCGTGGAATCTCCTCGTGTGAAACGTCCGCAGCCCCAGCCTGCAGTCCCTGCCGGGTCACCATGGAGAAAGGATCAAGCCCAACCCAGTTGGAGAGGCAATTGGATCCTCTATTCCATAGGCCAATATCCTTCTCCTAAATCTGAGTCCCCTTACCACCCTTATTCGGCTTAGTTACTCCCAGCCCATTATCTTTCTTGTACTTGATAAACCCCAATTTTGTGGTTTATATTGTGTAGAATTTAGGGGATTTTGTCAATATTTTCCACACTTATCCACAAGAATTGCATGGTTTTGTGTTCTCTTCCTAATATTGCTTCATGATGAAAAATATGCTTCTTTAAAATTGCCATATTTTAATCCTCTTCTATTGCCATTCGATGCCGTGATGTATTTGTTGAGTGATTTCAGGATTTATAGGGTAGGAATGGCCTAGAAGAGAGAAGGAAAGCATGCACAAGAGGAAGGAACTTGAAGATTTGGATTTTGGGAACTTCAGCATCGGCGCGCACGCGCACTCCACGCGCACGCGTGGATGAGGATAGATGGAAGCGGCGCGCATGGATTGGCGCTTACGCGCAGATCAGAGAAAGCCCAACGACGCGCACGCGCACTTGGCGCGCACGCGTGGATCCCAAAGTCAATACGCGCGACAAGCTGTACGTGACCTCATTAAAGGAAATCGTGCCTGGCAATTTCTGAGGCCAAGGAGGCCCAATTTCAAGCTGTTTCTGCATTGAAAAGGACCCAAGGATGCTAGGGGAAAGGGGGGATCAATCATTCACACTTAGACATAGTTTTTAGCTAGTTTTTGGTTCTTTGTTCTTCTAGAGAGAGAAACCCTTGTTCCTCTCTAGATCTAGCTTTAATTTGATCTTCCCTTATTGAATTCTGAATTGGATCTTGTTGATTACTAGTTTTAATTACTTAATTTGAATTCCTTAGTATAATTTTGCTTAGATCTTGTGTTAGTTTTATGATTTCTTATCAATTGTCATGTTATACCCATTTCATGAATGTTGTGAATCTTGACTTGCTAATGTTACATTGATGATTTCTATGATTATCGTGTTATTTGAGTGATTGTATGTTGATAATTGTTAGTGGGTATTTGTTAATCTCAATTTAATTGCTTTTTGGAAATGTCTTTTATTAGTGCTTACCATGTGTTTGATGAAAGTTTCCTTTAGTTATGGAGTAGTTTTTTTTACTCTTGGCATAAACTAAGGGAATTGAGTGACCTTGAGTCATTGGGTCTCATTGAATTGGTGATTTGAGAGCCCTTGGTGATCAATTTGATACCCATTGACACTAATCCACTACTAATCTAATTAGTAGATAGGTTGGGACTTATGGGTTGATGTGATCAAACCTACTTGACGTACTTCAAGCCTAGGAGTAGACAATACGTACTTAAGGTTTTTGAGAAGTAGACTTAGCGGGTTGGCACCTCATAATTGTCAATGTTTGATATGGAGACAAGAATGGCGATCTCAATTCCCATGCTTAGCCAAGAGTTGCTTTTATCATTCCTATTTGAAAACCCAAAATTCTTGATTGCCTTGTCTTAGTTATAGTTATCTGTTTAGTTTAGTGTAGAATTACATTGGATGTTACCTTGTTAGTTTGGAATTGTTTACATTTTGCCTTAGTCAATTGAATTAGTTTCTTGCACTTCAAGATTACTTGCTTGTTAAGATTCCTAGTTTAATTTCTTGCTCATGACTTGCAACCCCGGATTTTTAACCAATATTGACACATATGTTTGCCCATTCCTTGTGAGACGACTCGATGTTTGAATACTTCGGTTATTTCTATTTGGGGTTGAACTTGTGATAACTAATTCCTTCTAAATTTGATTCGTGGACTATTTGTTGGTTGAGGGCTATACTTACAACGTGAAAATCTTGTGAATTTCCTTACCAACGGTATCCGTGCAACATCAGTACTCTCATTTGGTTTGTTGCCATAATGCTCCCCATAAACACATGTTACTGTTTTATCCGAGTCTATCTCCTGATTATTTCCATTGATCCCTGAGAAGCGTCTTTTTTATTAAATGCCGCACAATTAGCCTATCCATAATGCCGATTTAAATTCTTATGATTCCATTTATTCAAATCTAAAATTGAATTTACTAATCTATCTTTCTCATGTTCATCATTCCTACAGCCCTCCAGCATGAGCATAGCCACCTAATTATGTTCAACCACCAGCCTTCCGCCACCATAATTCAACACGTTGCCATTTTCTTCATGTTGCATCTCTTCAGCATTTATTGTTTGTCTGTCTTCTAGCTCCTTATTTCTCTCCTAAAAGCATTCTTCCTGATACACCTCTCCACCCGCTTCTTTTACGAGGACGTCAAATCCGCTTGCACCTATTGTAATGTGAATCCACTCGTTAATCATATCAAAGACAAACATATCATTCAGAACTCAACCCACGTTGAATGAGTTACACGACTCCGTTAATTTATCGAGCTTAACCACCTCGCCCCATTGCTCCCCTATCCTGCGAAAAGAGTCTGTTGACCACGCATGTAATGGAACTCCATAATATTCCAACCATACTCTTCTTGACTCGCTTCTCTCCGTCTCATCTCATCTCCATACTATATAAAACAACCTTAATAAATCATTCATTTGAAAGGTGTAAGCTTCTTCGGCACTCATCACAGTGTCAAAGGTTATCATAGCTTTATAAGCTCTCAGCTCCCTTACTTGTGTTACCTTTGGTCATTCCCTATGAATCTTTTCTTGAAGGGCGTTGAAGTCGATTGCTGATGAACGAATTTTTGACGGTCTAGAATTTTACAAATAAACTCTCGTTGTAAGTATAGTTTCCAAACCAACAAATAATCCTTTCATACAAAAATTTGGTTGTCACAAGTAACAAACCCAATAAAATTAATAACCGAAGTATTCAAACCTCGGGTCGTCTCTCAATGAATTGTAGGGAAGTGTAGTTATTATTAGTTATGGAAAAGTATCTTTTTGGGATTTTGAATAAGGAACATGAAAGTAAATTGTAAGAATTAAACTAATAGCTAATAAGGCTCTTGGCAAGGTATGGGAATTAGAAGTCCTATCCTAGCTATCCTTATCAATTGTCCATTGCTCCCACTTAGTTAACCTCTAACTATGAAGGAAAGTCAAGTGGATGAATCAATTTGATTCCTCCAGTCCTAGTAAACTCCTAAGGAAAGACTAGCTTTAGAGAGATCCAAATCAACTAGCAACTTTCAATTATCAATCAACAAAGGAGTTTGATAACTCAAGAGTCTCCAATTACTCAACCAAAGCCAAAAGTGTAAAAATCTAATTTAAAACCCTCCCAAGCATTTTATCAAACATTTGGAAGGCACAACATAAAAACATAGAAAACTAACGAGGAATATTAAATCCAAACAACCAATTACAGACATCAATGACTCACAAATAATAGAAAAAGCAATAAATATGAAATACCTCAAATTGCATTAAATAGAAAATCAAATCTAACATGGAGTTCATAAACCAAATTGGAGAATAAATAAATCAACAAAAGAAGATAAGTAAACTAAAGTGATAGACTAAGTAAGAGTAGAAGAGAAACTAAATTAAAGCAAAGTAGAAATCTAAAATTAAAACTAGCTAAACCTAAGAATTCTAAAACCTAGAAAGAGGAGAGAGCCTCTCTCACTAGAAAACTACATCTAAAACCTAAAATTATGTGAATGAACGTTGTGTGAATGAATTCCTCTGATTCCCCCACTCTGCAGCCTCTTATGTGTATTTTTCGGGCTTGAAACTGGGCCAAAAAAACAGCCCAGAAATCGCCTCCAGCAATTTTTGATATGTCCAGCACGTGGCTCCGTCACGCGTACGCGTCTTGCACGCGTACGCATCGCCTAACAGCAAGGCAACCATGGCAAATTATATATCATTTCGAAGCCCCCGATGTTAGCTTTCAACGCAACTAGAACCGTCTCATTTAGACCTTTGTAGATCAAGTTATGTCTGATTTAGTACGAAGAGGTCAGGCTTGACAGCTTTGCAGTTCCTTCAATTTCTTGTATTCCTTCCACTTTTGCATGCTTCCTTTCCATCCTCTAGGCCATTCCTACCCTATAAATTCTGAAATAACTTAACACAAATATCAAGGCATCAAATGGTGATAAGAGAGGATTAAAATTGGTAAATTTAAGGCCAAAGAAGCATGTTTTCAATCATAGCACAGAATTAGGAAGGAAGATGTAAAACATGCGAACTCAATGAATAAGTGTGAGTTTAGTAGATAAAATCCACTCAATTAAGTACAAAATGTACCACGAAATAGTGGTGCATCAAATCTCCCCACACTTAAACATTAGCATGTCCTCATGCTAAGCTCAAGAGAAGCTAAAGAGTGAAGAGGAATGGTAGAAAGTATGAAATGCAACCTATTTATATGAATGCAACTAAATGCAAAATGCTTTTACCTACTTGGTTAAAAGTAAACAAATTCTCCAAGGCAAACATAAACTGGATTTCATTAATTCAAATCACAAAATAAAGTACAAGTAAACTTGCAAAAGAAAATAGCTCATGAAAGCCGGAAATAAAGAATCGAGCATCGAACCCTCACCGGATGTGTATACACTCTAATCACTCATGTGTTTAAGGTTCGATTCTCTCAATTCTCTACTAACCTTGCTTTCTAAGGCTTGCTCTGCTTCTACCAATCAACAAATAATTTGATGCACAAATACACATATCAAGAGGTCTTTTAAGGGTTGTAATGGGGTTAGGGTCAAGGTAGGATTGTATTTGGCCAAGTGGACTAAAATCTGAATCCTTAATTAACTTAAATTTTCCAGTTAACTTAGGACAATCCATGTCATCACAATACAGAATCTAACTACCCATTTACTATGTTTACCACATATTCATGCATCCGATTTTGAGTACAGTACATATGCATTGCTATCACCATTTACTTTGGGGCATTTTGTCCCCTTTTATTATTTGCTCTTTTTATTTTTCTCCTTTTTTTTAATTTTTAATTTTTTAATTTTTTAATTTTTTTAATTTTTAATTTTTTTCTTTTTTTTTTCTCAATGCATATGATTAAATTATTGAATACATGAACATGTTCTAAACATTTCTTTCACATTTTCATAAAGATATACAACATCCAATTCTTAAAACCAAATGTTTCCAAATCGAACTTTCCCACACTTAAATTATGAACACTCTCACTAGTCTAAGCTAACCAATGATTCAAATTAAGGACATTATTGTTTTACGCTTAGAGTTAATAATATGCTAGAGTGAAGAACAAATGGGATAAGTAGGCTTAACATTGGTTTACAAAGGATAATGAAAAGGTTAAGGCCATATGGGTATGTAAGCTCAGTGAAACAAGGCCTCAATCATGTAAGTGCATGCATACATCAAACAATGGAAATATAGAATTAAGCAAGAAAAAGATCACAATTTTAGAGAGAACAACACATACCAAAATAAAATATTGGTTGATAAAATGCAACCAATCGAATAGGCTCAAAAGCTCACTGGTTTTGTCTGTTCGAGCTCTAAACCATGTTCCAAATTAAAATTTCTTCAAACAAGTTTAACAAAAAAATTTTATTTAAGTTAGTGAAATGCTATAAAAAGTTTCTTGAAAAAGAAAATATTACCTCAACCAAGTAGTAGTTAAATGCACAAAATCAAACAAACATGCAATCAAACATGCAAATGCAACAACTAATTTAACAAAGAAAATTAAACATTGGTGTTGAGAAGGAAATAACTGACCCACGGAAGTCGGTATCAACCTCCTCACACTTAAAGATTGCACCGTCCTCGGTGCATGCAAAGATGTACAAGTGGACGGACTGCTCCAACTGACGCTTTTCCAAAGAACGTGCGGATGGACTTGTCTATCGCCCCATTGAGAAGCTTTTCCTTTTCCTTCTCGGTAGCCATCCTGAAAGAAGAGGAAAAAGAAGAAAAGTAACCCAGAAATAAAGATAAGAAAACAAATAAAGTATGGGTGGGTGAATGCCAAATAATGAGGGTCTCAGCTACATGGTAGCTACAACATGCAAGTGAGAAAATAGTAGAAGCAAATGGCATATCAATAGTGCAAAAATTACAACAAAGGAGAAGAGAGAGTGGGTCATGAAAGATAATATAAATTCATGTCAATGTAAAAGGAATAGAAGTATCATAAAAGATTAATATTGACTTAAATAATATTACCTAATCAGAATAAAACAAGTCATAAAGCAACAGAATAAAGTAGGAAAAAATGAAACAATTGAATAAGAACATTTAACACCAATGATAAAATAGGAAATTAGAAAAGAAAATAAAAATATGAAAAAAATTAAAATACAATGGAGGAAAGTATGCAAATGCAATATGTAAAAGAGAATGAAAGAGAATAAGGATGAGAAGTTAAAGAAATGAAGAAAAAGAAAGTAAGAAAGGAGGAAGAAAGAAGGAGAAATGATAAGAGAACAAGAAACAGATGCGACGCGCGCGCATGCATCACGCATACGCGTGAAAACAGAGATGACCATGCGACACGTAAGCGTCGCCCACGCGTACGCGTGGATGGCAAAAATTGCACAACGACGCGTGAAAGTAGGTTACGCGTACACGTGACTACTCGCACGCTTCCAGCACAGTGGCCGCACAACTTTCTGTCCAATTCACCTTTGACGCTGATTTTTCATTCCACGCATATGCGTCGCTGACGCTTACGCGTGGATTGGCAATAACGCAGGGAACGCGTACGCGTGAGGCACGCGTACGCGTGGGGTGGCTTGTGCTCCACGCACCCCTCCCGCGCGTCTCCATCGCAACTCTCTGCCGCATTTATGAATACTGCGTTCATCGACGCTTACGCGTCGTTCGCAGTTTTTTTTTTCATGCAGAATGCAGGTGATGATGCAGAAATTATGAATGAACACTGATAAAAATAAAATAAGATAAAACTAATAAAAAGGAAGATCATACCATGGTGGGTTACCTCCCACCTAGCACTTTTCTTTTACGTCCTTAAGTTGGACATTTGGTTAGCTCCTTGTTATGGTGGCTTGTGCTTGAACTCATCCAGGAATCCCTACCAGTATTTGTAATTCCAATAGCCTTCGGGATCTCAAACTAGGTGCATAAAGCCTTCAAGCAAGTTAAAGCAAGTGACAAGGCCCCAAGAGTGTTGATTTTTGGAATGAATTCCGAGGTCCCAAACCTTGCTTTTACACCCGTCTTCGTGTTGATGATTGTTATTCGAATCGGGTGGCAAGCAATCCAAATTCTCACTGAGACATCTGAACAACCTCCTAGACCCATTCAATTGAGACTTATACCAACTATTGCACTTCAACTTGGAGCATGCAACTGTATTGAACTTTGCCTGACAACTCCAACCACCACCCATCTCCCTCTTACTCTTAAAGCCACAGAGAGCGCTAAGTTGACCATCCGTCTCGAGTAGACCATATTCAAGTTGGGGAGTAAAGGTTAAGGATAAGAATTTTACCCACTTAAAAGTTGCATTGGATGGTAATGGCTTTGGGAGAGGTGTTTCCAATGAGCTTACAAGCTCCACTTCCTTGTTGCTCTTGTATTGAAGCACCCACCCGGGATATAAGAGCTTGGAGAGTAAAGGTGAGACTAGTAAGAGTAGAGGTAGGTGTGGTTTGAAGCTTTACTTGCCCTTGGCGAATAACATGAAGGGTGTTGTCATCTAGTGAAGGTTGGGATGGATAGGAGGGTCATTATTTTGGAAAAAAGGGTTTATAGTAGGAAGGTGGTTCTTCTTAGTAAGGGCATAGAGATGGTGAATATGGAGGTGGTGGTTCTTGGGGGTAATTGTGTTGGAATTGGGGTAGGTCTATGTATGGTTCATATGGTTCATATGGTAGTTGGTTAGGTAGATATGGACTGGGGTCATATGAAGGCGAATAGTGGAAAGGGGCTTGTGAGTAGGGTGGTTCAAAGCTATGTTGAGGAGGTGGTCCATAGGTATGTGGTGGTGGATGGTGACACGTACAAGAAGGACTACCACATCCATTCGATTGGTATGTATTAGGATTGGAGTTATACCTATATGAGACCGGAGGAGGTTATTGCCAAGAGGGTTGATCAAATCCTTGTGGCTCTCCCCATCTTCGATTGTTCCAGCCTTGATGCATGTTCTCATGGTGATCTCCTCTTTCTGCAACATAATTGTAACCAAACTCATAGCCAAATGGGTGAGAATTCATAGTAGCAAACAAAAACAAAAATTGATAAAAATAAGCAACTAAGTCCTAAACTAACAAAACTAGCAAACAAGCAAAGAGCAAATATTTACAATAACCAATAATAAGGCACACGTTTGTAACTCCCCGGCAACGGCGCCATTTTGATGAACGGATTTTTGACGGTCTAGAATTTCACAAATAAACTCTCGTTGCAAGTATAGTTTCCAAACCAACAAATAATCCTTTCATACAAAAATTTGGTTGTCACAAGTAACAAACCCAATAAAATTAATAACCGAAGTATTCAAACCTCAGGTCGTCTCTCAAGAAATTGCAGGGAAGTGTAGTTATTATTGGTTATAGGAAAGTATCTTTTTGGGGTTTTGAATAAGGAACAAGAAAGTAAATTGCAAGAATTAAACTAATAGCTAATAAAGCTCTTGGCAAGGTATGGGAATTAGAAGTCCTATCCTAGCTATCCTTATCAATTGTCCATTGCTCCCACTTAGTTAACCTCTAACTATAAAGAAAAGTCAAGTGGATGAATCAATTTGATTCCTCAAGTCCTAGTCAACTCCTAAGGAAAGACTAGCTTTAGAGGGATCCAAATCAACTAGCAACTTTCAATTATCAATCAACAAAGGAGTTTGATAACTCAAGAGTCTCCAATTACTCAACCAAAGCCAAAAGTGCAAAAATCTAATTTAAAACCCTCCCAAGCATTTTATCAAACATTTGGAAGGCACAACATAAAAACATAGAAAACTAGCAAGGAATATTAAATCCAAACAACCAATTATAGACATCAATGACTCACAAATAATAGAAGAAGCAATAAATATGAAATACCTCAAATTGCATTAAATAGAAAATCAAATATAACATGGAGTTCATAAACCAAATTGGAGAATAAATAAATCAACAAAAGAAGATAAGTAAACTAAAGTGCTAGACTAAGTAAGAGTAGAAAAGAAACTAAATTAAAGCAAAGTAGAAATCTAAAATTAAAACTAGCTAAACCTAAGAATCCTAAAACCGAGAGAGAGGAGAGAGCCTCTCTCACTAGAAAACTACATCTAAAACCTAAAATTATGTGAATGAAAGTTGTGTGAATGAATTCCTCTGATTCCCCCACTCTGCAGCCTCTTATCTGTATTTTTCAGGCTTGAAACTGGGCCAAAAAAATATCCCATAAATCATCTCCAGTGATTTCTGATATGTTCAGCACGTGGCTCTGTCACGCGTACGCATCGCTTGTCTGCCGCACTATCCACGCGTACGCTTCTTGCACGCGTACGTGTTGTCTAACAGTAAGGCAACCATGGCAAATTATATATCATTTCGAAGCCCTGGATATTAGCTTTCCAACACAACTGGAACCGCCTCATTTGGACCTCTATAGCTCAAGTTGTCTGATTTAGTACGAATAGGTCAGGCTTGACAGCTTTGCAGTTCCTTCAATTTCTTGTATTCCTTCCACTTTTGCATGCTTCCTTTCCATCCTCTAGGCCATTCCTGCCCTATAAATTCTGAAATCACTTAACACACATATCAAGGCATCGAATGGTAATAAGAGAGGATTAAAATTGGTAAATTTAAGGCCAAAGAAGCATGTTTTCAATCATAGCACAGAATTAGAAAGGAAGATGTAAAACATGCAAATTCAATGAATAAGTGTGAGTTTAGTGGATAAAACACACTCAATTAAGTACAAAATATACCACGAAATAGTGGTGCATCAATTGCTGTCTTTGTACCTCCGACAATACTTCTTTGCAACCAGACGACATTCTCATTCGCTATCGGCACTTCTATTTTCTTTGTCCATTCGTTGTTATGTGGATCCTTGATTGGTGCACCACTCGGCTGCCTCACCTCTCTTTCTTCAATTGCTCTTACACTCCTATTCAGTGGATCGCTTCTTCATGCATCATGTCTTGTGGTTTCCGTCACTTCTTCGCCGTTCCCATTCTGCATTACACCTCCCCTTCTATATTTCGCTTCTCCCACAAATAGTCTTCTGCCTCTCAGCACCCACCTGTTTATATTTGCAACAGCCTTCAATGCTCCTCCTTTCTTTGTACACCGTACGAATGCAAACAGATAGATCTGTCTATTTTTATTCTTCCGTGACAAATATATGTCTATGATTCTACCTGTCCATTTGAACATATTAAAGAGTTCTCGTTTTGATATATCTTCCGACAGATTTTTGACGAAAACAGAGAAAGAATCGAGCTCTAATCGTTGATACTCTTCTTTATTCAAAATCCTAGGATCTTTATCATGTTTACTGTGTAGAGTTCTTTCCCACCCAATGTTTCCCCACCTCACCCGCTCTCGTTCCCTCTCTCGTAATCTCATCTCTTTACTCTATAGAGTTCTTCTAAGAAATTTTAAAATAGATATTTTAGACCTCAACAAAAAATATTCACCAACTTTATTCTTAACTTTTGTAAATATAAATCAAATTAGTCCTTCACATCTCTGTTCCGTGTTCCGTGAAGTGTTAACGGATTCATTCTACGTGTGTCGTTAACTTGTTGAGTCACACGTTAAGTGACATATTAAAAAGAGGACAATTTGGTCCCTTGCATCGTGATATAAAGTACTACATTTCTAGGCCATTATGTAACGTTGTTTCGTAAGCTGAGAATTCCTTTTCACTCAGCTTCGTATAAGTCCTTTTTTTTCATTTTCCCTCTATTCAAATGAAATTACACAGAACCTCTTGTTTGAGTCTAGGTTTTATGAAGAAAGTTCTAACTTTGTTAACTCTCGTAGTCACGTAAAACACGTTGTCGCTAGAGCACGCATACAGAGAAGCTGTTGCAAAAGTTGTTTGTCTCGATTGCCACTCATCGAGGTTAAAATCCTTGCCACTCTTTTAAAATTTTGATAGTATAACTGAGGTTGTTAGCTCTTTCATTCGAGTGTGTTTGGCTTCTATACTTGTTGTTGTTAGTGGAAAGATCATTTGATAAAATGACTTTGCAGTTGCTTGTTCAAAATTCAAAATTGCTATGGATGTAATGCATGTATATATAAGTATACATTGTTTAATGTGTAATAGTTGTTTTTGCATGGCTTAAGATGATTTTAACATCATTTGAGTATCTAAGTTGTGTGTTATCAAATTGTTTAAAATAGTTTAGGGTTTGCCTAATCTGATTTTAACTCTGTAAATTTCTATTTGTAAACTATAGATGGTTAAATTCGTTGTCCATGTGTTTTAACATGGGGACAGATTTCTGAAGAAAAATAAGAGTGAGTCTTTGTATATTAATGGGGTGTGAAGAGATTTTTTCCTTTAGACATTGACTTGGTTAATTACTTTGACTTTAAGAAAATGTTTGAAGAGTTTGGCTACCATGCATACAAGAAAATGTATTGGTATGATCCAAAAGCTCCAAAAATTTCTCCTACATTGAAGGGTAAAATACGAAAATTCAGAATTAACACAAAAACAAAACTTTGTAATTCAAAAAAAAAGATACCATACCCTATGTTCTTTACCCTATAATAAGAACACCCAAAAAAAGTCCTTCTTAAATTCTTTTCTATTCTAGACTCCACAATAATGGCATAGACTCTATGTTGGTGGAGTCCCAACTCAAGTGGGACCCACACTTTAAAACAAAAGAAAATAATAATAATAATAATAATAATAATAATAATAATAATAATAATAATAATAATAATAATAATAATAATAATAATAATAATAATAATAATAATAATAATAATAATAATAATAATAATAATAATAATAATAATAATAATAATAATAATAATAATAATAATAATAATAATAAGAGTGT
>NC_029787.2:24563021-24580189 GCF_000816755.2 Arachis ipaensis
TGAGAGAGAGAGAGAAAGATTGAATCTCTCATTTTTGAAAGAAGAAAAAGAATCGAGAGTGAGAGAGAGGTTTCGGCGCCGAAGAGAAGAAGAAATTGCAGAAAAAGAGTAGTGCCATTTAATCATATTGAACTAGTAAACTTGCTCCATTTTTTATGAAATTTTACTATGTTATTCCTGGTGTAGAGATGAACATTAGGATATAACTTGCCAGTTGTATTGTCTTCTCTTTTGTCTGATTTGAGATACCTACTTTGTGGAGGATTTATGTTGATTTCATCAGTTTTGATGATGTATTTTATTGATTGTTGAGATACTTTAGTGCTACTTGAAAGACTGATTGTGTACTTTTTATTTTGATAGTGGATGATTTTACTAGACTAGGTCCCGTGGGTTTTTTATCCCTCTTTTGAGGGTTTTCACGCGATAAAAATTCTGGTGTTTAATTATTTAATTTCTGCCATTATATTTGCTGCTTGGAGTATCTTTGGTGTTGCCTATTTAATCACACAAGTTGTGAAAAAATTATTTTTGGTGCTTCCACTGTTAGACAAGTTCTTGTATGAACCTTAATTTTCCCAACAAAGTGGTATCAAAGCTTTGGTTGTTTATTTCTGTGTTGATTAAATGGAGAAAAATATTCAAGGGCCAAATATGGTCAAATTTAATTCCAAAAATTACTCAATTTGGAAGATCCTTATGGAAGATATGCTGTATAGCAAGGACTTGTATGATCCTGTAGAGGGGGATAAATCCAAAGGTACCAAATTCGATGCTAAATGGAAGAAGCTTAATCGAAAGGCAGTTACTTTGATTAGGCAACGGCTTGATATTAGTGTATATCTGCATGTTGACACTGAAACTAATGCTGAGAAGATGTGGAAGAAATTGAAAGAGTTATATGAGAGAAAGAATGTGCAAAATAAAGCATTATTGATTAGGAAGCTTCTCAATATGAAGTATATTAAAGGTAAATCAGTGCCTGAGCATTTGAGCATATTTCAAGAGACGGTGAACTAACTGACAAATAATGAAATCACTTTAAATGATGAGTTGCAAGCCTTGTTGTTGCTGAATTTTTGCCTGATAGTTGGAAAATTCTGGTTGTGACACTGACTAACTCAGCTCCAAAAGAAAAGTTGATGTTAGCAATGGTTAAAGAGAGCAAGTTGAATGAAGAAGTTAGAAGAAAAGAGCAGGATTTGATTAATGTCTCCTCCCAGTCAGAAGCATTTGTTTCAGAGTCACATGGGAGAAGCCAAAGTAGAAAACCTCCACCGTTCTGACAGGTCAGAGAGTCGAAACAAGTTAAGAGAAAAGTACAAGCCAAGAAAGGAGTTCATTTGTCACCATTATGGCAAATAGGTGCATATCAAGAGGTATTATAGGTTTTTGAAAAGAGAACAATCAAGGAGAAGAAACGAAGATAAAGGTAAAGAAAGTGATAAAAAAATTGTTGCTATTGTTTATGAAGATGTTCTTATCACCTATGAAGAAAATTATATTAATCTTGTCTATGATGATTTCACTTGGATTATGGATTTCGATGTCTCATGTCATGTTACTCTAAGGTGTAAATTTTTTACTTCTTATACTGCTGGAAATTTTGGCAAGATCAAATTAGGAGATAAAAGGGTGTGTGATATCATTGGTATGGGCGATGTATGGCTTGAAACCAACTTGGCGTGCAGGTTGCAGTTGAAGAATATTAGGCACGCGCCAGATATGTGGTTCAATCTAATTTCAGTAAAGGTATTCAATCAAGAGGGTTATTGCACTTCTTTTGGTAGTGAAAAATGCAAGATTACCGACAGGGCTTTTATTTTTGCTAAAGAAGACAATAGTCTTACTACTCTCTACCGATTGCAAGTAAACTTGTGCAAAGATGTGAATGTAGATGATGATTTCTCTTTTGATTTGTGCAATATGTGTCTTAGTCACTTGAGCAAGAAAGGACTAGGCGTCTGATGAACGGATATTTTATACACTTTTTGGCATTATTTTCATATAGTTTTATTTTGTTTTATTTAAGTTTTATTATATTTTCATAGGTTTGAGTGAAAAATTCATATTTTTGGATTCTACTTTGAGTTTATGTATTTTATGGTAATTTCTGGTATTTTCTAGCTGAAATTGAGGAGTTTGAGCAGAAGTCTGATTCAGAAGTAGAGAAAGGACTACAGATGTTGTCAGGATCTGACCTCTGTACACTCGAAGGAGCTTTTTTGTTGCTACAGAGGTCCAAATGGCGTGCTATTAATGGCTATGGAAAGCTAATATCCAGGGCTTTCTAGAAATATATAATAGTTTATACTTTGTTTCGGAAATGAAGGCCCAATACTGGCGTTCAACGCCAGCCACCAGCCCCAGACCTGGCGTCCATCGCCCACAAAGGAGCAACTGGAGTTCAACGCCCAAAAGGGAGTCCCTAGCCAGTGTTCAACACCCTTAAGGGACATTAGCACGTGGGAGACACTCAAGCTCAGCCCAAACACTCATCAAATGGGCCCTAGAAGTGGATTTTCGCACTATCAACTTAGTTTATCTTATTTCTATAATCCTTAGTTACTAGATTAGTATATATAGGAGAAGAACAACCATGTTTAGGATCTTCTTCCTCCCCCATTATTTTCGAACACTATTATGTACAGTATGAGTCACCTAACCTCCTAAGGTTAAGGTTAGGAGCTCTGCTGACTTTCATGGATTAATAAAAGTACTACTGTTCTATTCAATTCATTTATGAATGAGATGATCTGTGACACTCATCTTCATTCTACATCGGTTTAGTGTGAGTCTGTAACAGGAGATCATTGAACCACCAGCTTGATTATACATCTCTTAGACGGCTAATCCACGACTTCGATGGGGACTTCTCGAGACACCAGTTCAGCCGAGGTATGGGGAGATTAGGGTTTTTGTGGTAGATGCTAGAACCAAAGGCGCAGCATTCTCTGATCCGAAAGATTTGACCTTGTCTATGGTGTTTTGAGTAGGATCATCAAGGGGATAAACTGCAGAGCTTCACCCTCATTCAGGTTGGGTGCACACTAAACCTGGCGTTCGGCCTGAGGGAGGAAGATTGGCGGTCATTAAACCGACGTTGATCACTTACAGCCTGCCATGGAAGGAATCACTCACAGTTGGAGAAAGACAGTAGGAAAGATTGATCCAGAAGAATGAAGCATCTCCAAAGCCTCAACTGTTCTCTTATCACTGGTTTTACTCAAATTAAGTAATTTCATCCCTATTCCTGTTTTATGCATTTATCTCAACAAACTATCTTTTCTAATCGTCTGACTAAGATCTACAAAGTGTCCATAGCTTGATTCAAACCAACAATCTCCGTGGGATCGACCCTGACTCACCTCAGGTATTACTTGGACGACCCAGTGCACTTGCTGGTTCAGTTGTGCGGAGTTAATTTCCGTGCACCAGCGTCTTAGTCAAGAAGCACTCACTTCCAGTGAAAGATACAACTTTAAATACTTGTACTCATTATTTTGTTGGAAAGCGTGCTAGAGTATCATTTCATAGTTCTGGACGTCATAGGGGATCACATATTCTAGATTTAGTTCACATTGATATTTTCACTATGAATGCTAAGACACTAGGCGGTGCATTATACTTTGGTACTTTTATTGATGATTATTCTAAAAAAGTATTAGCTTTTGTTTTAAAATCTAAAGATCAAGTGCTTGGTATCTTCAAACACTTTTGTGCAAGTGTTGAAAGAAAAACAGGAAGAAAATTGAAATGTGTTCGAGCAGATAATGGTGGTGAATACAGGGATCCATTTGAAGAGTATTGCAAAGGACATGAGATCAAGTTTAAAAAGACAATTTTTAAGACTCCTCAACATAATAGAGTTGCAAAGAGAATGAATCGAACTATCAATGATAGGGTCAGATGTATGCTCTTTCATGTAAAGTTTCCTAAATCCTTTTGGGGTGAAGCGACGAGGACTGTAATAGATTTGATCAACCTTTCTCCTTCAACTGCAGGGCTTATTCACATTCCAAGAGATGAAAGGTTCAAACTTGATGGGAAGTCAAAGCAATGTATCTTCATGGGTTATGGTTACGAATACTTTGGTTACAGATTATGGGATCCAGTGAGCAAGAAAATAATTAGAAATTGAGATGTAATTTTTCTTAAAGACCAAACTATTGAAGATCTTGAGAATACAGATAAGCCAACAATAACTGTTAGACATTCTACTGATGATGAACTTGATCCCTCCACTAGACCTCCTGTTGATGGGGGAGATGTATGATGCATGAGCATCTTGTCTATCTTTTCCTAGTGAATTTGCATCTAAATTGTTGAATTTAATTAAGAATTAATTATATTTTAGCCACTATGGATGCTATTTTGAGTTTTGTACAATACTGTTTATTTTAGGTAGCATTTGGTGGAATTTGATGGAGTTTCTACAGAGAAAGAGAAGAAGCCAAGGAGATGACCAGCGAATACCGACGGGGACGCATGGCTCACGCAACCGCACGGAATGGAGGAAATCACAATGACGCGATCGCGTGCATGACGCGATCGCGTGGACCGGAATCTGCACAAATGACGCGAACGCGTGGACGACGCGGACGCGTCACATGCGCCAGTGCAGAAAATGCAGAAAGACGCTGGGGGCGATTTCTGGGCTGTTTTGACCCAGTTTCTAGCCCAGAAATCACAGATTAAAAGCTGCAGAATGGACAAATCAAGTGGTCCCACCCATCAGCTGAAGACTTGTTAATTAATTCGAATTTTAAATTCAAATCTTATTTTAGGAAAAGATATTATTTTAATTTTAATTTTAGTTATTTGATTTTTTTAATTATTAGGATTAGATATAAAAGGGATCCCAATAGGGTGGTTCCAAAAGAACAATTTTCCACAACATTATTTCATACAAATTTACATTTCATATTCCATGAGCAACTAATCCTCCATTGTTAAGGTTAGGAGCTCTGTGAAAAGTCAATCAGGAAAATAGATAACTCTGAAGCCTTAACTATTTTCCCATATATATTTCACAGCTCATTTACTGCTTGCTTTAAGAAATTCTTAATTACTTTTTAATGCTTTTGAACTCCCAAATGCTATTTTCTGTTTGTCTAACTAAGCCTATCAAATACCATTGTTGCTTAATCCATCAATCCTCGTGGGATCGACCCTTACTCGCGTAAGGTATTACTTGGTACGACCCGGTACACTTGGACAAAGAACATCTCTTAGACTTTGATCCTGAACCTGAAAGAACTTTCAGGCAATGTTTACAACAAGCAAGACTTTGCAAGGCTACAAAATCCAATATGGCAAATAATAATGCTAATGCCAATGTGGTAAATCCGAATGGGGATGATCAACAGAGGAGAGTACTTGGCTCTTATTCTTCCCCTACTGTGGATCTTTATGGAAAAAGTATTGTGGTGCCTCCTATAACTGCAAACAACTTTGAGTTGAAGCTACAATTGGTCACCCTGGTGCAACAAAATTGCCAGTATCATGGTCTTCCTCACGAAGAACCAAATCAATTTATATCTGATTTTCTGTAGATATGTGATACTGTGAAGACAAATGGAGTGAACCTAGAGGTGTACAAACTCATGCTTTTCCCATTTGCTCTGAGGGATAAAGCAAAGCTATGGCTAGATTCACAACCAAAGGAGAGTCTGAATACTTGGGACAAGGTTATTATAGAGTTTCTCACTAAATTTTTCCCACCAAAGAAGCTGACTAAGCTTAGGTTAGAGGTTCAGACCTTCAGACAGAAAGAGGGTGAAACACTTTATGAAGCTTGGGAGAGGTACAAGCTACTGACTAGGCAATGCCCTCCGGACATGTTCTCCAAGTGGACTCAACTAGATATCTTTTATGAAGGCTTGGGTGAGATGTCCAAGATGAGCTTAGATACCTCTGCAGGTGGCTCATTGCACAAGAAGAAGACACCAGAGGAGACTATTGAGCTTATTGAATTGGTTGCAAGCAACCAATATCTGTACTCATCTAACAGGAATCCTGTGAACTCTGAGACCGCTCAGAAGAGAGGCGTGTTGGAAGTAGAAGCTGTTAATACTCTTCTTGCTCAGAACAAGCTTATGTCTCAGCAGATAAATCTACTTACTCAACAGATGTGGCATGCAAGTCTCAGCTATCAATACTCAAAATCCACCCCAAGAGACCTCCTATGACATGGCAGGTAACCTTATGCAAAATGATAATTATGATTATGCTCAACCCTCTTCTGAACAGGTGAATTACATGGGAAGTGGTCCTAAAAATCCCAACAATGATCCATATTCTAAGACATACAACCAGGGATGGAGGAATCACCCAAATTTTGGGTGGAGAGATCAACCTCAGAGACCTCAGAACTTCAACAATAATTCTCAGGGCGGTTTTCAACAGAACAACTATAATAACCATCAATTTCAGTCTCAGCAACAACAACCACCTCAGCAGGCAAATTCTAAATCCCAAGAAAATTTTAAGTGGGAGATGATGATGAGTTTCATACAAGAAACCAGAGCATCCATTAGAAACTTGGAGGTGCAAATGGGTCAAATGAGCAAGCAATTACCTGAAAGGTCTTCAAATACATTCCCTAGTGATACAGTGGTGAACCCAAGAGAAGATTGCAAGGCTATTCAATTGAGAAGTGGTAAGATGGCTGGTTCTGAGACCAAGATCAATGAAGATCTAGTTGAAAAAGAAGCTCCAGAGGAGAAGAAGGAAGAAGTAGAACACGCCCCTCCTAAGCGAGCAGACAACCCGTTCCCTGACTCTCTTGACACGTATCCCACCTTACCAAAGGCCCCTGAATACAAGCCAAAAATTCCATATCCTCAGAGGTTTCAGAAGGCGTCCAAAGAAAAGCAATTTTCTAAATTTTTAGATGTCTTTAAGAAGCTGCAGATCAACATCCCTTTTGCAGAGGCTCTGGAGCAAATGCCTCTCTATGCTAAATTTATGAAAAAGTTGTTGACACACAAGAGGAATTGGAAGGAGCAAGAAACCGTGGTGTTAACCAAGGAATGCAGTGCTATTATTCAACACACCCTTCCTGAGAAGATGCCAGACCCATGGAGCTTTGTCATTCCTTGTACCATTGGAGAAGTCAGCATTCAGAGAGCTTTATGTGATCTTGGAGCTAGCATCAACCTCATGCCACTTTCAGTGATGAAAAAGCTTCAAATTGAGGAGGTGAAACCCACTCGTATTTCTCTTCAACTTGCTGATCTGTCTATTAAATTACCTGTAGGTGTAGTTGAAGATTTACTTGTTAAAGTAAGACCATTTATTTTCCCTGTTGATTTTGTTATATTAGACATGGAAGAGGAGGTAAAACCCTCTATTATACTTGGTAGACCCTTTTTAGCTACAGGTAGGGCTCTGATTGATGTACAAAAGGGTGAATTAACCCTGAAGGTCAATGAAGAACAGGTGGTTCTAAATGTTTTTGAAGCCCTCAAACACCCCAATGATTCTGAGGGGTGTATGAAAATAGATGTTATTGAACCACTTATTCAGGAAGTACTGGAAACTGAGGTACTTGATGATGTTCTAGATCCTATTTCTGAGTGTGAATTAGTTGAAGTTGATGATTCACCACCCCAAAAGGAGCTGATGAACACGCCAATTAAGGAGGAGAAAGCCCCCAAGCTTGAGCTCAAACCCTTACCCCCTTCTCTGAAATATGTGTTTTTGGGTGAAAATGATTCATATCCAGTGATTAATTAGCTCTTCTCTGAAGCCTGAAGAAGAGGAGGCGCTTATTTCAGTACTCAGGAGCCATAAAACAGCTCTTGGGTGGACCATTAGTGACTTGAAGGGGATTAGTCCAACCAGGTGTATGCACAAGATCCTTCTTGAAGATGATGCTAAACCAGTTGTGCAACCACAAAGGAGACTCAATCCAACTATGAAAGAGGTGGTCCAAAAAGAGGTAACGAAATTATGGGAAGCAGGTATTATTTACCCTATTTCTGACAGCCCTTAGGTAAGTCCTGTGCAGGTAGTTCCCAAGAAAGGAAGGATGACAGTGATCCAGAATGAAAAGAATGAGCTTATTCCTACAAGAACAGTCACGGGATGGAGAATGTGCATAGATTACAGGAGGCTCAACACTGCTACAAGGAAGGATCATTTTCCCCTCTCTTTCATTGATTAGATGCTTGAGAGGTTAGCTGGTCATGCTTTTTATTGTTTTCTAGATGGATATTCTGGATATAATCAAATTGCAGTGGACCCTCAAGATCAAGAGAAGACAGCATTCACATGCCCCTTTGGGGTATTTGCTTACAGGAGAATGCCATTTGGACTTTGCAATGCTCCAGCAACTTTTCAGAGGTGTATGCTTTTAATTTTTTCTAATATGGTTGAAAAGTTTATTGAAATATTTATGGATGACTTCTCTGTTTTTGGTAATTCTTTTGCATCATGCCTTAAACATTTATCTCTTGTCTTGAAACGGTGTCAAGAATCAAACCTTGTTTTAAATTGGGAAAAATGCCATTTTATGGTTACAGAAGGCATTGTTCTTGGACACCGGATTTCAAGTAAGGGAATTGAGGTTGACAGAGCAAAGGTGGAGGTAATTGAAAAATTACCACCACCAACTAATGTTAAGGCAATTAGGAATTTCTTGGGTCATGCAAGATTTTATAGAAGATTTATAAAGGATTTTTCTAAAATTGCTAAACCATTGAGCAACCTGTTGGTTGTTGATATTCCTTTTGTCTTTGATTCTGATTGTCTGCATGCTTTTGAAACTCTAAAAGCAAACCTTACCTCTGCTCCCATTATAGCTCCCCCTGACTGGGATTTACCATTTGAATTAATGTGTGATGCTAGTGATTTTGCTATAGGAGCTATTTTAGGACAGAGGCATGGTAAGCTTGTACATGTCATTTATTATGCTAGTCGTGTGTTAAATGATGCTCAAAAGAATTACACAACTACAGAAAAGGAATTATTAGCTGTTGTGTATGCTGTTGATAAGTTTAGGTCCTATTTACTTGGTTCTAAGGTTATTGTTTATACTGACCATGCTGCTTTGAAGTACCTTCTAACCAAACAGGATTCTAAACCAAGATTAATTAGATGGGTGTTGCTCCTTCAGGAGTTTGATATTGAGATAAAACCCTCACATTCAAATAACTATATTCTAGTGGCAGTTGATTATGTGTCCAAGTGGGTGGAAGCTGTAGCTCTACCCACCAATGATCCAAGGTGGTAATGAGCTTTCTTCAGAGATATATCTTTAGCCGGTTTTGTGTCCCAAGGATACTCATTAGTGATGGAGGAAGCCACTTCTGTAACAGACAGCTGGATTCTCTTCTGCATAGATATGGAGTCCGTCATAAAGTGGCAACCCCCTACCACCCTCAGATAAGTGGACAGGTTGAAGTTTCCAACAGGGAGCTTAAGAGGATTCTGGAGAAGACCGTCAGTGTTTCAAGGAAGGACTGGTCTAGGAAGCTTGATGATGCTCTCTGGGCATACCGGACAGCATACAAGACTCCAATTGGCATGTCCCCATATCAGTTGGTCTATGGCAAAGCCTGTCACTTGCCAGTTGAGCTAGAGCACAAGGCTTATTGGGCAATTAGGTATCTGAATCTTGATTCAGAAGCTGCAGGAATTAAGCGGATGCTTCAGTTGAATGAGCTTGATGAATTCAGATATTCAGCCTATGAGAATGCCAAGCTCTATAAGGAGAGAACCAAGCTACTACATGATAAGAAGATTGCCATCAGAGTCTTTGAGCCAGGACAAAGAGTGCTTCTGTATAATTCAAGGCTCAAATTCTTTCCCGGGAAGCTGAAATCCCGGTGGTCAGGACCATTTGTGGTTACCAGAGCTTCACCGTACGGTCATGTGGAAATACAGGAAGAGAATTCTGACAGAAAGTTTACAGTGAATGGCCAGAGGTTGAAGCACTATCTTGGGCGCGAGATTGATCGCCAGAGGTCCACTCATCTGCTGAACTAGCAGAACTGACCGTCAAGCTAGTGATGTTAAAGAAGCGCTTGTTGGGAGGCAACCCGATAATTTCGTATCCTTAGTTATTTTTCGTAGTAGTAGTTTTCTTACTTGTTGGTTTTTATTAAGTTCTTACTAATTTTCTGATCATGCAGCTATTTTATCACAGAAACCGAACACCTCAAGCTATTTGATATAAAAAAAAAAGAGGCACACGACGCGATCGCGTCACTGACGCGAACGCGTCAATCATGTGTGTGTGAAAAATAAATTTAAACAGAGAGTTGCGCGGGAATGGCGCAAGAATGATGCCTCTAGCACAAACAAGCCCACGCGGACGCATGACTCACGCGTCCGCGTCATTCATGATTTTTGCCACTTCACGCGACCGCGTCATCCACGCGGACGCGTGACCCGAAAAATCGACGTAAAAGGTGTCTGGACAGAGAGTTAAGCTGGCTTGAGGCAAGAAGTGTGCTAAAAGCACAAATTAGGTCGCGCGGACGCGTGCCCGACGCGTCCGCGTCAATTGCGTAAATAACCATCCACACGAACGCGTGCATGACGCGAACGCGTCGTAAGAAAATGTGGCTCCCAAGCCATGCGAACAGAAAATCACGCGGGCGCGCGGCTGGCTTCGCGCGAATCGCGCAAAACCCAGGGCACGCGATCGCGTCGTTGACGCGAACGCATCGCTTGCGTCGCCCAGTTTTCTTTCTCTCTCTCTCTCCCAATCCTAATTCTCTCTTATTCTCTTATCCTTTTATTTTTTTTCTTTCATTTTAATATTTATCTCTTCTATTTTCAGTTCTTCTTTGCTTGAGGACAAGAAAACTTTTAAGTTTGGTGTTGACGCTGCGCTTATAGGTTTTCTAGTATAAAAGGGAGGCGAATCATCTTCGCGAAGGAGCACAACCTGAAGAATAAAGCGACCGCTAGGAAAATTAAGGTGGTTGAGTTCCTTTCATTTTTATTCCTCCCCTCTTTTTCTATGTTATGTTCTGGTTTCCTGTTATTTTATTTTGTTTGTTGCATGATACTTTATTAGTTAAAATCCCAGGACTAGTTTAGTTCTCTCTACTGCTTTAATTTTGAAAAGATGTCTCATGTATTACTCACTGAGCTTAAATTCAAATAAAAAATACATGAGTGATATATTGCATGAGAAAGTGGGTCTATATTGAAGAATAGTCTTATTTACTTAAATGTGGTGGTATTTTCTGTGATTCTGAATGCATGACATGAACAGTGCATATTTTTTATAGTGAAGTTTATGAATGTTAAAATTGTTGACTCTTGAAAGAATGATGAAAAAGAGATATGTTATTGATAATCTGAAATATCATAAAATTGATTATTGAAGCAAGAAAAAGCAGTGAAAAACACAAAGCTTACAAAAAAAAAAGATGTAAAAAAAAAAAGCGGAGAAAAAGCCAATAACCCTTTAAACTAAAAGGCAAGGGGTAAAAAGGATCCAAGGCTTTGAGCATTAATGGATAGGAGGGCCCAAAGGAATAAAATCCTAGCCTAAGCGGCTAAATCAAGCTGTCCCTAACCATGTGCTTGTGGCGTGAAGGTGTCAAGTGAAAAGCTTGAGACTGAGCGGTTAAAGTCGTGATCCAAAGCAAAAAGAGTGTGCTTAAGAACTCTGGGCACCTCTAACTGGGGACTTTAGCAAAGCTGAGTCACAATCTGAAAAGGTTCACCCAGTTATGTGTCTGTGGCATTTATGTATCCGGTGGTAATACTGGAAAACAAAATGCTTAGGGTCACTGCCAAGACTCATAAAGTAGCTGTGTTCAAGAATCAACATACTGAACTAGGAGAGTCAATAACACTATCTGAATTCTGAGTTCCTATGGATGCCAATCATTCTGAACTTCAAAGGATAAAAAGAGATGCCAAAACTATTCAGGATTGCAGTTATAAACCCCACTACAAGAGAAGACATGGGCTTAATCGAACTCTCATTCTCATGCAAATTCACATCCTAAGCTTATATTAGTTTTGGTTGCTTGAGGACAAGCAACAGTTTAAGTTTGGTGTTGTGATGCGTGAGCATCTTGTCTATCTTTTCCTAGTGAATTTGCATCTAAATTGTTGAATTTAATTAAGAATTAATTATATTTTAGCCACTATGGATGCTATTTTGAGTTTTGTACAATACTGTTTATTTTAGGTAGCATTTGGCGGAATTTGATGGAGTTTCTGCAGAGAAAGAGAAGAAGCCAAGGAGATGACCAGCGAATACCGACGCGGATGCATGGCTCAGGCGACCGCGCGGAATGGAGGAAATCACAATGACGCGATCGCGTGCATGACGCGATCGCATGGACTGGAATCTGCACAAATGACGCGAACGCGTGGACAACGCGGACGCGTCACATGCGCCACGTGGAGAAAACGCAAAAAGACGCTGGGGGCGATTTCTGGGCTGTTTTGACGTAGTTTCTAGCCCAGAAATCACAGATTAAAAGCTGCAAAATGGACAAATCAAGTGGTCCCACCCATCAGCTGAAGACTTGTTAATTAATTCGAATTTTAAATTCAAATCTTATTTTAGGAAAAGATATTATTTTAATTTTAATTTTAGATATTTGATTTTTTTAATTATTAGGATTAGATATAAAAGGGATCCCAATAGGGTGGTTCCAAAAGAATAATTTTCCACAACATTATTTCATACAAATTTACATTTCATATTCCATGAGTAACTAATCCTCCATTGTTAAGGTTAGGAGCTTTGTCTATTGTATGGATTGATAATATTATTTTTTTATTTTAATTCATGTTTTGATTTATATTTCAATAATTGTTTTCGTTCTTTATTTTATGAATTTGGGTGGAACGGAAGTATGACCCATGTTCTTAAAATTCTTTAGGAACCACTTTTAGTAAATACTCATTAAAAAAAAGAGTTATTTAGAATTTTAAAAATACAGGGTTGAATTATAAAAATGTAAAATGATAAAAATACATTACAAATAATTTTATTTTAAAAAATAAAAAATTATTAGGATTAATTTTTTTTTTAATTTAAAATTGCAATTCGGTGAGAGCGATTTGTTTACAAATCAAATTTAAACTCAGGTGAATTAGTTTTGTTCTCCATTTTTTTTACTCCTTCTTCTTCTTTATTTATATTTTCCTTCATTCCTCTTTAGTAAAGGAAAGAAAACAAAGTTGAATGAGGAAAAAAATGGACAATGATATTAGTATAAAGAATAAAAATATTACACCTTAATATGATGAACTTTATAATCGATATTTTTATTATAGTTTAATATGTTATATAAAATAAGTTTAGTAATATTGGAATCATAATCCAAAAACACTATAATTAAAGAAGTTGTAATTTGGATATTTATATTATACATCTATATGTTATGAAAAAGTTCGTTAATATTAGAATCGTAGTCCAATTCCGCTCTAATATGAAAAAGTTTTAGATTGGATATTTATGTCCTAGATTATATGTTGTGGCTCAGTTTTTTGTATATTAGAAACTAACGTGTGTTATTCAATTATATTTGGAGAGTATTGTGTATTACTCTACTATGGGTCTGCTTTAAATTTTTGAAAGAAACAAAACGTTAAAAATGTTTTGTGGGAGGGTGACATTTTTTTTTTATAATAAACCAGGGAAAACGGCGCTGACGAAATGAACAAAATTTTTTTTCAAATTTTGCAAGAAGAAAACGTCAGCGACGTTTTATGTAAATTTTTTTTATTTTATTTTATTATAGGCAAAACATCATCAACGTATTGTATATGAATTTATTTTTTAATTATTATAAAGGAAAACGTCAGTGACGTTTTGCTAGAAGATATATTTTTAAAATAATTTTTGGTCAAAACGTCGTTGACGTATTGCTAAAAAAATAAAAACGTTAGTAACGTATTGTGAAAACGTCAGCGACGTTTTGTGCTGAGGGAATAAAAAATATAAAAGTAACTATAAAAGAAGTTCTGGATTGTGTTAAAAACGCAAAAATGGAAGATGAGACTAAAGTTTAAGTGAAGTAATGAGAGCTTTGTTCTATAAAATGTTCTCAGTTTGAGTGTGAAAAAAATTTGTGAGTGAGTGTGATGAGTGTATAAAATGGAGGGTTATATTAGTTTAAAAATATATTACAATGGTCAGATTTTATCTCATACACATGAAGGTGTGAGTTTTTTATGTGAGAATCCATGTGTTATTGTTGTTCCTCTTTCAATAACATATGAAGGACTTAAGAGTATACTTTCTCAAAGTATAGATCATCAAGTGCAAAAAATAGCCATAAATATTCTGTATAGGCAGCCTGTGCTAGTATTTGGTGGTTTCGGCCAATTTCAAATAATGCATGTGACTGATGAAGCTAGTATGCAAAGAATGTTTTTTACCTATCATCAAACTAGAGCACATGCCTCACTTATCGAGTTGTATGTTGAGTTCGAAGAAATCGATGATGTTGACTTTCCAGAACCCAACATAGACTGGGTGGGTTATAATACTGAAAGCGATGAAGAGTTTGAAGGTAATTATGAAGTTGTTGGTCCAACTAAAGATGTAGAGGAAGATGAGATAATGGTTGAAAGAGATGTGGCTGATGTTGCAAATGCACTAACCGGACAACATCCATATGGAGAGCCATCTTTTATGCATGCTTTGAATCTTGATGCCATGCATGCACCAGAATTTCCTGAATACGTCAATACAGGTAATTTTGTTGTTGTTGTTATTTACTTTTTTAATATTAGTAATATTATTATTTGTTTTGCTTTTATGTTAGTATTATTTTTAATTTTTAGATTGTTATTACTATTTATTGTTCTCATTATTATTATTATTATTAATAGAATATTATTTAGATTTATTTTTATTTTATTATTGGTGTAGCCCCAGCTGTTGTAGCTGCCAGTGAATTTGCCGTTGGAATGGAGTTTAACTCTAGAGAGGCTGTTATTGCATCAGTTAAAGAGTATACCATTCGAAGAGGAGTTGATTACAGGGTATATGAATAAGAACCAACAACATTCTATGCTAAATGCGTACAGTATGGAACAAGTTGTGATTGGCTTATCAGAGTTAGTCTTATGAAAAGACAGTATTGTTGGGTGATAAGGAGGTACAATGGTAGTCACACGTGCACCAGAAGTACCATATCTCAGGATCATGCTAAACTGGACTCTAAAACAATTGTAGAAGCAATAAAGCCATTAGTTGAAGCTGATCCGTCCATAAATGTGAAATCTGTCATTACTGAAGTACAATCGAAATTCAACTACACGATAAGTTATCGCAAAGCATGGTTGGCCAAGCAAAAGGCAGTGGAGAAAATATTTGGTGGGTGGGAATCTTCATATGAAGCTTTGCCCACATGGTTTGAAGCAATGGTTGCAAAAGAACCATCAGCAGCTGTTGAGTATGAAACTGCATATGGCTATTGAGGGGATGAGTTAGTTGAAGATCTCCGGATTCTGACACGAGTCTTCTGGGCTTTTTACCCATGCATTAAAGCATTCAGAAGTTGCAAGCCAGTGGTTCAGATTGACGGCACACATTTGTATGGAAAGTATGAAGGAGCTCTTTTAGTTGCAGTATCATAAGATGGCAATGGAAATATCGTGCCTCTTGCATTTGTCATAGTCGAAGGTGAGACTGCCAATGCCTGGCACTTTTTTCTTAGCCATTTGCGAGCACATGTAGTTAATCGGGATGGTGTTGCCCTTATCTCTGATCGACACGAGTCAATCATCTCAGCTGTGGGTCGTAGTAATGGAGCATGGGAATATCCGAGAGCTATTCACATGTTTTGCATCCGACATAGCATCCAACTTTTTGAGAAACATAATAGAACCCGCTCGCCTTCAGTTGTTCTTCCAACCAGTGCGTCTACAGTCGGCCTATGAGATACGATCCTCCCAATTTGAGAAACATAATAGAACCAGCTCGCCTTCAGTTGTTCTTCCACTCTATTATCATATGAATCTATTTGGTGTAAGTGTCTCATGTGCAAATTTCTTGAACCCTGAAAACAAAATTTAATCATTAACAGTAAATTACTATAACCAGTTCATGACTACTATTATATTCAACACTTACTAAATCACTACATATTCTAATAATTGATTATTACTAAATAAACTACTAATTATTAACTACTACAGTAAACATAAAAATTACTTACATATACAAGATGTCGAAGATATTTTACATTAATACATCTGTTTTTCAAAACAGCTATTTCAAATTTTAAATAACATTAACCTAACCTAGTGCTAACAGTAATTAAGTCACTAACAATAATTAATTTACTAAAACTAATCCTAACACTAACTAACACTTATAGTCCTATACTAACGCCGATAATACTACTATTAAGTACTAACAATTAATTAACTTACTATTAATTAATAGTAAAATAACTTAAAAAAATTACAAAATCTTAGTCTATTTTTTAAAAAATTTGTTCATATTTTCAGTTCAAAAAAAAAAAAAAAAAAAAAAAGCAATCACTAAATCATTTACCTGAATGGTTTTGGTTTAGTTGTGGTCCTCAGTATGCAAGCTGCCGTTTTGTTTTGTAGATTTCTTTAGTTTTAGTGGGGTAAGATTGATAAAGATGGAAGGAGCTGTTTTGTGGTGGAGCTGAGAAGACGAAAAAATAGAAAAGAGAAAGGTTTACTAACGTTAAAAATCTTCACGCTGGTGAAAGGGAGAACTTTTCATTCATGTGTGAACCATGTACATGTACACACAAAACGTCACTGACGTTTTGTAGAAAATGTCGCCAACATTTTATTGAAGATAAAAGTGACGTTGCTGTGAAAACGACAATGACATTTTTCTGTATCTCCACAACGACGTTAAATATATATTTTTGAGCATTTCAGTGGATTACACAAAGTTAGGCCCAATATTAAAAATAAAAAACTCTATATGTTGTCTAAAATAAGATTGTTAAATGTTAATGTAAGAATCAGTGTACTTACTCCTTGATATGATGAGTTGTCATTGTAATTAATATTCTTTTTTTGTTAAAAGTATGTTAATGTGGTTGCACTTTCTCGTACTTAAATTTATTTCGTGTTATAATTGCAAACTCCCGGCCTGTATTGTCGTAGACGAGGAATCTGTCAGAATGGAATTTAATTCTAGAAAAATTGTAATTACAATAATTAAATATTATATTATTTAT
>NC_029787.2:24580270-24587637 GCF_000816755.2 Arachis ipaensis
TGATCTAGAGTTATTATTTTTTTAATATTATTTTAAACTGAATTTAAATATGATTGTAGAAGTAATAAAATCATTTAAAAACGGATTCATTTCTAAACATGCAATTTTTGCAAATGTTCAGTCAAAATTTAATTACACAATAAATTATTCTAAAGTATGGTTGGTTAAACAAAAGTTAGTTGAGAGCATTTTTGGTAGTTGAAAAGTTTATTGTGAAACTTTGTCCATATAATTTTAAACAATGTGTCAAAAAAATCATCAGTTGCTATGAAAAAAAAAACGTATTTGTCTACCATGGAAAGAAACAGGTTAAAAAATTAATCATTTCCTATACAGGTTAATTTCCTATGATTAATAAAATTAACCTGAACAAATTACTAATTTGCTATATCATATTACCATAATTAGTAAACTGACTCTAAAAAAATTAAATTAACATGCGTAGGAAACTATTAAATATAATATTACTATAAGGTTTTTAAAAAAAGTTCTGCCCTACTATTATCTAATAACAACAGCAAAAAATTTAACTACGTAACAATACTAAAAATTTTATTTATACCAAGTATTGTACACAACACTTATCAAAATAAATTTTTTAATCAACATCATAGAAATTAATACAAAAAAAAATACATATAAAAAAAATTTACACGTGTAGGATATCCAAGATATTCAAGAATATAATGTTTAGTGCGTGTGATATTATTACAAACCATCTTTTTTTTTTCTCTCTGTCTGAGCTTCATTGATTTTTCTTGATGCTCTCTATAATGTTTGAAATGAAATGGGAAGAATGATGTAGCCTTCTATATCGAATGAAGGTCATGGGTGGTCTTCTCCCTCTCTTATTTTTTATTTTTTTTTGTTTCTTACGGTATCCCCCAACCCGACATGTCAAGGACTAATCTATCACAAATCTGAGCTCTATTTAAGAGTCTGTCACTAACCAATAAATTATTACATGCATAAGGCGAAATTTCTCCCTCTTTTATGAACGCCGCACATCAACACCACAAGAAATAGCCCCTGACGAAATTTTTTTTTTGTTAGGTGGCCAAAAATTGTCCCCACCGATTTCATTGCTTGTCAGTGGTTAAAAATCAGCCCAATTGATTTGGTTATTGTTCACCACATACAAGTAAAACACCATAAAGCATTATTTTGTAGAGATTAATTAATATGTATCTTTTACCTAAAGACACACATTAAGGTTATTAATTGAATTTTTTTTTAACAGAAAACATAGAAGGTTTAAGTATCCAATGCATTTGTTATGCATTGTTAAAATAAAAAATTTAATAACTTTTACTAATAATTCAACCTTACGAGGTTTTAAGAGCAAGTCTATATTTCAATGTTAACTTTCATTTAATTTCATTTTGGAATTTATAAAATGTTATATCAATATTTATAGAATCAGATATATATAATAATTTGAGACTAAATATAAGATTTATTATTATAATATTTAGTCTTAACTCAATTTAAATTTTATATTATTTTTAATTATTTTATTAAAAAAATTATATAAATAATAAAAATTTACTAATTTTTCATTAAGGTAATACGGTCTTTCTAAAATAAAAATAATTTCATTTTATCTATCAACATGTTTTAGTTACAAATCTTTTTATTACTTCTTATAAATATCAAAAGTGATACTTCAAAAACATCTATTAGAATTGTTTGAACATACTTCATATATCTTTAAAAACGTTTTCTGATGTATCTTAAATTTAACTTGATATGAGAGAACCTAACTTGCAAATGCTATATAAAGTATAAACAATAAACTTAAAATGAAGTGACATGACCGTTTAGAAGTACATAAATAATATATATTAATTTAGTCTAAAATATCCATGTTTAATCCTCAAATAAACATGAGAGTTTTATTATTAAAATAAATGTATATATAGTTTTTTTTTTCTCAAGTCTTTTTAGATTAAGTCTTGATTTACATTTGATTGTAACATAATAATCTAAGAAATTGAGATATTATTTTTTTAAATTTATAAAATAACCTAAATTAAATATACTACCACCTTAAGAATATTAAATATTCTTTCTTCAAGTCTTTTTATGCTAAAACAATTGATAAGTAGAATTGAAATCTTAGCATTTGAGGATAAAACCATCGATTGATTAAGTGTCTAATCAATTGGAAAAATGATTTCTTAATTATGTAATGGAGAAGTATAAATAGACAATAATATTATTAAACAATATAAATAATAGAATTAAAAAAATAAATTAATTCTAAATTTAATTAGTGACATGAGTAATTAATATTTAATAATAACTAAATTTAGAGTTCGTTGTTCATGTTGTTAAAGAAAATAATTGATTACCTAACATAACTTAAAATGAAATTGATTGGTTTCTCAAACAGAGTGAAATTTTTATTCTGTAATTCAACCAATTCATTGGCAGATCTTGGAAATTGATTTGATGGCCTAAACGATCAATTGGGAAATGAAAACAATCGATTGTCTGAGAAGCAAAATTAATTTTTGACTCTGTAATCCAGTACAATTGATTTTGATTCTGTAATCTAATACAATTGATTGAACCAATTGATTGGGGTGGATAAAAAACAATAGATTAGTAGTAACCCAAGGAAATGGATAGAAGAGCCAAAATTTTAATATTTTATACAATTGCTAAACAATCAATTAGTTCATGTCAGAAAGCCTGCAACCACTAATTTTGATAAATTGGTCAATTTTCACCTACTTTATAATTTCTCTAGACTCTAAGATTTGAAATGCCTATGAAGAGTCATTTAAGTCATATTTTTAGTAACCAAGCCTCATTCTAAGCTTTCGTGAGATTCTTTATTTTTCTATACAATTACAGTGTTTTTACACAAAATATACAAGTTTTTGTTCATAGTGTTTTGATTTGCATTCATACACACTTTCAACAAAATAATCGAATTTCAAATTCTCTAATCTTATAAGAATGTTGTAAGTTGTAACTTTCATTATTTCGAAAACTAGACAAAACTGACCGGTCAAATCAGAAATCGTTGCCCAATGCGATTTGATTTATAAGATCCTAAAAGACGTCATTTTAAGGTTCAATTTGAAAAAAAAAAAAAAAACCAAAACGATAAAATAGAAGACAATAGGAGAGATTAACGATCACATATTCACAATGAAAAAGAGAAGAGAAACACTAATTATAATAATAATACAATACTAATCTTATAAGATTCACAATGAATCGCAGAATCCGAACCAACTTGATTATTCGATTAGTTTAATATTAATTAAAAAATAAATAAAATCTAATAATATATATGTAAATTTATCTCTTAATCCTAAAGTCTTTCAAATTATGATAGTTATTTAAGTAATGAAAAAAGATAATATTTTTTTATATAAATCGCGGATATGCTATAAGTTTTCAAAAAATTATATAAAATCCATATGAGTACCACAATTCATGCACTAACAGTGTACAGTGGCCAAATTCTCCTTTTGAGCATAAATCATGGCATTAACCTGGGTTTTACGCTAAAAAAGAGTAAAACATGAGAGATTCCCATGATTTATGTGTACGAGACCAAAACCAAAAGAAAAACCCATTATGAAGGATTGCAATGTTTGATGCATTCACATCTTTAGTTGTTTATCTTGTATTTAATTCTTGTTTTCGTAGGATTAATTACAGTTTTATCCCCCAATCTCATTACTTTTTAGTATCTCTTGTTACTAAGGTATATGCTCAGTGTTTTCAAAGAAATATAGTTAAAAATAAATCAAATCAAGAAGCAAAATGAAGGATGATTAAAGGAGCAACACAACAGAACTGTGAGAAGAACAAAAGGTATGCGTATGCACACTAAGGTGCGCACGCACGCATCAAAGAGGGTGTTTCATTGCATGCGTACGCACACGCTTGTGCGTACGCACCAGCCCCAAAAGTTGCCCACTAGCCCCAAAATTTGCCTAGCGTGTGTACGCACAAGTTCAGAATCCTGCACACAACGTGCCACGCTGGTGCAGGGCGTGCCACGCTTAAAGAAAAACAATTCAGGGCGTGTTATAAACCCTAAGGCATGTCACACTCTCCAAGGGAATTTGTCATTGTGTGCATACGCACACGCTTGTGTGTATGCACAAGTCAGTTTCTCAGCCAGGCGTGTCACGTGCATAAAAGGGCGTGCCACGCACCAACTCAAGGCTCAAGAAGGCATGCCACACAATGAAGTTAGCGTGCCACACCCTGATCAAAAGCTATCTCCCAGTGATCAATCCCTAAAGGCCCAGTTTCAGATATTTGAATTCAAATTGAAGATTTGAGAAAATTCTGTAATCAAATCAGCTTTCTGTTTTGAATTTCAGGATTTGAATTAATTAGAGATTATCTTAATTACTATGATTAAGATAAGAGTAGGTTTTAAATTTTAAATTAGAATTAACCTAGGTATGAAAAGTGAATTATATTCACAAGCAATAGCTAGCGACGGCATGACACTCCACTTTTGATTTTACAACAAGCATGAGTCACTAATCCTCTATCAAAGGGTTAGGAGCTCTATTTGTGTTTTAATAGTTTATTAATCTAAGTTTTCTTTTATTTTAAAACTTTGCATTAATCTGTTTATGATTGAGTATTTCGTTCTTCATCAATAAAGGATTAGTATTTAGTAGCATCAACAGGTGCGCTAATCTCGTCTTGGATTTGTTTACTGATTCGACAGAACTGATTTTCAAATCGTGCTTGAAAACTCTTTCACATAGCTTTTTAAATCAACTAGACGTAGGGAATTTTGTAAGCGTGCGGCAATACATAATTTTTTATTACCCTACTTTAGGATACGTGACATATAATCTAGATTAGGACAATTCTTGAAAATTATGTTTTTTCTTTGAGGAATTGAATCGGATTTTTGAACTTAACATTTTTAATTTATTGATCGACCAAGACATTGGCGATTGGTTAATTAAAGAGAAACCGAGTAGCCGAGACATTGGAAATCGATTACTTTAGATTCGTCGTGAATGCAACTTTAGAACTAAGTTAATAAGGTTTAATTCTCCTGAGAACATGAACATCTCCGAAACCCTAGACATTCACCTATATGATTTCCTCAATTCAACACTCACTCCCTCTTCCGAAGCATTCAGCACTCAAGCAACCTCAATTTCAAGCCTTCTACTTTCCAGCAAGTCTCAAGAATTCTCCAATCTAGGTTTTATTGATCTAATTCGTAATTTTATTCGATATTTGCATGCTCAGTCCTTTAATCCTCGAGGAGACGATATCCACTCATCGTTGTATTATTTAAACGATCCGGTGCACTTGCCGGTATCTGATGCGTGAGCATCTTTCCTATCTTTTCCTAGTGAATTTGCATTTTACTTGTTGATTTTAATCAAGAATTAATTATCTTTTAGCCACTATGGATGCTACTTTGAGTCGTGTGCAACTCTATTTGTTTTAGGTAGCATTCGACTGGATTTGATGGAGTTTCTGCAGAAAAAGAGAAGAAGGCGAATGATGCTGTCAACCCTGACCTCTCTGCACTCAAACCTGAAGATCTCGAGCTACGAAGATCCAATGGACGTGATCCTAGTGGCGTTGAAAAGCTAACTTTCAGAGCTTTCCAACGATGTATAATAGTTCATACTTCTTCTCCACCAAGTCAGAAAAGATGGCGCCTAACTTGAGACTTTTCAAGTTAGGCGCCAAGACAAGCCACCCACATCAATCCAATGCAGCCAAGGCTGCGCCTAACTTGAGAATATTCAAGTTAGGCGCAAGGATGAAGCAAAGGGCATCCAAGGAACGCTGTCTAGGCTGCGCCTAACTTGAGGTTCCTCAAGTTAGGCGCAAGACAGCATCAACAACACGCACCAATTAGTTCGACTCCAAGTAAGGCGCACCAAAGCTTGAGTTAGGCGCAAGACAGCATTAACAACACGCACCAATTAGTTCGACTCCAAGTAAGGCACACCAAAGCTTGAGTTAGGCGCAAGCTCATTCACTCAAACTCCAATCCATGCGGCCATGACCAAGTAAGGCGCATGATCTTCCAATTCAAGTGGTCCCAGCGTCCAAATTAAGGCTATTCGAAGATTTTAATTAATTCTGATTTAAACTTTATTTTATTTTAAAATAGGAAAAGATATTATTTTAGTTTTAGAAAATAGATTTTAAATTAATTAGGATTAGATATAAAAGAGAAAAGAAACTTCTCTTCTGGGGATTATTCCACCTCATTCCAAATTTACAATTTAAGAGAATCATAGTTTCCACTCTGAACCATGAGCAACTAAACCTCCATTGTTAAGGTTAGGAGCTCTGTCTATTGTATGGATTGATTCTATTGTTTTTCTATTTTAATTCATGTATTGATTCATATAATTCAAGAATTTTTTTCGTTCTTTATTTTATGAATTTGGGTGGAACGGAAGTATGACCCTCTTTCTAATCGAGTTCTTGTATAACTTGGAAAAGCTCTTTACTTGAACAATAGCTTGAAAACATATTCTCCTAAATTTCTAATTATCTGAACTTAACGGGATACGTGACATATAATCCTCTTATATTTGGGTAATTAGGATTTCTGTGGCATATAACTAGAATTAAACTTCACCCTCTAAGTGGAATTAATTGACCAAGGAATTGGCGATTGATGAGAGTTAGAGGAGACTAAAAAGGTCTAAGGAATTAAGGTTTAGTCACATATAGTTTGCCATGAATTAAATCTTGCATGATTAAAATAGTTAGTAAGAAAAGTCAATCAGGAAAATAGATAACTCTGAAGTCTTAACTGTTTCTTCTTATATCATTCACAACTTGTTTACTGCCTGCCTTCTGATATTCTGAATTTACTGTTTAATGCTTTTTGAACTCTCAAACACCACTTTCTGTTTGTCTAACTAAGTAAATCACTTAACGATTATTGCTTAGTCCATCAATTCTCGTGGGATCGACCCTCATTCACTTGAAGTACTACTTGGTACGACCCGGTGCACTTGTCGGTTAGTTTGTGGTTGTAAATTCCGCAACAGTATCCGTGAGCTTCTATTTTCGCTCATTAACATTTCTGGTTGGCCATTTGAAAGAAAAAAAAATCACAAACCATTGCAGCGATTTATATTTTGAGGCACTTAATCAGTTTAGTGAGGTGTCTGGACAACATAATGCTATGATGGATAACTCGAATCAACTATACCGACTAAATGGAATTGCTCATGTGGTAGAAAACATAAATGAAGAGATTAAAAATGTTAAATATTTTTCTATTACTGTCTTGACTATGATAAATGTCATGAGAGTGTGAATTTTTTATGCTAGAAAAGATCTATATAATTATGTTTGATTTTCAAAAGGATTAGAATTATTTT
>NC_029787.2:24587677-24609740 GCF_000816755.2 Arachis ipaensis
AAATTTTAATATATTTCAAAATTTTTTTAAATAAATGTACTCTTATTATTTTAATTTTTTAATTTAAATAAACATATTTGTATTATTTTAAATAAACGTATTCGTATATTTTGAAATTAAAAATTTTAAATAAACATACTGTTGCTGATTTCTTACATATATAATTAGTAAATGTTAGATAAACGTATTGTTGCTAATTTCATACTTATATAGTTAGTGAATTTTGGATATTAATTTTATAGATGAGTTGATGTGTTGTTACTGTGAGGAGGTAGTAGAAAATGTCATTACACGATCACATCATCCCTTATCTTTAGGTTGCTGGGTTGTATCATGTTGCTAGTCTTCACGATTACTGGTTTAAGCTTGATGAGGCTCTTATTAGCGCATTTATAGAGCATTGGCATCCAGAGACTCATACCTTCCATATGCCTTTCGGAGAGTGCATAATTACATTACAGAATGTTGCCTACCAGTTTGGACTTCCTGTAGATGGTGAGTGGTTGTCTGTTAGAGTTTGAGTTGTACATGTCCGAAGGAAGACCAGCATGGATATGATTTTATGAGTTATTTGGTGAGCTTCCTCCTAATTAATATATTCACAAGCACACTATCTATCAAATTTGGTTCCAGCAATGATTTATGGTTCTCCTGTCGGATGTCAATGAAGATACTGTTAGGATTTATTCTTGAGCGTACATTATGGTGCTTTTGTCTACTTAGTTATTTGGAGATAAGTCTGGTGCTCGGGTACACATTCGCTGGTTGCCCTATGTTGCAAAGATGGATGAGTTGGGAAAATATAGTTGGGGCCCCGCCACGTTAACGTTGGCCATAAGCAATGTTCCACCGTACTTACCATACAAATGAGTTCCGTCAACGCTGACTAGAAGCTTACAATGTTTAAACGCCTCAACACACAGTGGAAAAGTCCAGAAAAGCCGATAAAAATAGACAGTATTATCGTCGACTCCATTCCTTTGCCTTACCGGCAAAGTCTTCAACACAGCTACAGTGCCTAGCAAGGACACCTGTACACTTTCAACCCATCTAGGAAGGTCGTTATATGACTCTTCCCAGTGACCGTATATTTGTGCAATTTCCTTCTGCTTGGCCATCCAAACCTTCCTATAACTCGGCATAAAATCGTAATTTGCCTCTGTCGCATTCTGCAACACAAAAACAAAAGCATCGGCTCTAATCATCGGAAAGATTGAAGCACAAATGACATGATAATCTAGCAGTCGGTGGTCACTCGATATCTCGGTCGCTAAACATGTATGAAGATCGTTGTATCATCTTACCTCCCAGTATCCCTTCTTTTGTCGGAAGGTCACCCAACTCAACCAGTTGCACCCATTGCCAAACTCCTTGCACTTGCCATGATACTTCATGTAATCTGACTCTAACACTTTATACTCAACCCCGTGACGGATACTATAGTTCTTCACACAAAGAACCACCTCTTCCTTGTTTTGAAATTGTTGGCCAACTTCAAACTCATTCGGTATAGGAGCCCGAGATGATTGAAGTTGCCTAGTCCTATAGCCCAAATCTGCAAATCCCTGTTAAGCCATAACATCAAGATTGAAGGTTGACAAGTTAGGAGAAAATCGTTGTGTGGCTGAACCCTCAAACGGAAGGCTGGTGAGTTGAACTGGAATAGCCCCCATGTCTTCGTCACTATCAACACCAATCGTAAGTGGCTCGGCATCATCATTGTCCTCGCCAAGAGCTTCTTCTCTTGGATCTGCCTCGCCAGCATCGATGGGTCCCCGAGCAACCCCAATAGGTGATGATATTGCAAGAGCAAGCTCACCAAACGTGTGATTATCTCCGATGTCGCACCCATGTTCCACTTGCGATTCAAATTTACAGCGAAAGTAGGAGAGGTCACAAAAATTGTAATGGCTAAACTGACGAGAGTAGAGCTAGACGCTCCGATTGTGCCCACAGAAAGAGGATTCAGAGCCAATCCTCTAAAACTTCTAACCACATCTTCAAGCTTTGCATACAACTCTGCCATACGGACCTCCGGAAAGTTTCGACGACAATGAAATATTACTTGCAAGTCATTATCGTTCTGTAATTCGAACGAATCGAACTTTACAAATCCTTGACCAACTGCAATTGGATTCCTATATAACAAATGACACACTCTTTTTTCCAACTGACCCAGTTTTTTGTAGAATATTATTCTGTAACTCTACTAATGTTGTGGATGGCCTTATAAATTATAACATATGGCTTCTTCTTATCGGTAAAGGTAACACCCTCCATAGTCTCTTCAATCTCCGTGTTACAATGTATGAGTGCTAGAAAACTATCATCACTATCACCCATCTTTTAACTCTACAACACTTGTATCTTGTCTCGGGCTATTTATGCAGCTGGGTTGTTCTCTATTACCCATAAATCGTTGACTTTCTTACTGTTTTAACCATATATAGCATAAATCGTTGGTTTGCAATATGTTCTGTGGTAGATGTACGTAAATCATGAACTTTCCTTTTGTTTTTGGTCTCGTACATATAAATCATGGGAATCTCTCATGTTTTACTCTTTCTTGACATAAAAACTAGGTTGATGCCATGATTTAGCTCAAAAGGAGAATTTAGCCACTGCACACTGTCAGTGCATGAATCGTGGTACTCATTTGAGTTTTATATAATTTTTTGAAAACCTATAACAGACCCGCGATTTATATAAAAATCAAAAGGACAAAAATGTTGTCTTTTTTTATTTAGGACAAATTGGTAGTTTTCACACTCAGTTAGTTTATTTAAGTAATTTATCCTATATAAATATATGAAGATGGAAATTAAGTAGCTAATTAATAGCGATTTTGAGGAGTTTTTTTAAATATTATTATTACATATTTATAGTATTTAGATGATTTTTTATTTTATTTTTCTTTCAAATTTTTTTGAATTTTATTTGTAGGTACCCAATTATCCAAACTAATCCAAACCAACCCGAATCAATTAAAATTTAATCAGTTCAGTTCTCATTCTCTCACAAATCCGAACCAACCCCATCCGTGAATACCCATAGGATACCCATAGGGGTCTCCTTCTCGGGCAGGTTATGATTGTTCGGGCCTGGTAGCTTTGCTGGCCCAAGGCCTAAACAATTTAATGTTATAAATTCACCTCTATAATTCTTCATAATTTTAAAAAGTATATGGAGCTTGAAGGTCTTATATATTCTTTCTCCACCAAAGAAAGCTCCTACAATCATATCTATCTTAAGTTTTTATTTTTCTTCTCATCTTTCATTCTTTCTTCACTCTACTCATCTGAGAAGAGACTCAAAAACAGTTTGTAATCTAGGCATTTCTAATCTATATCTTAGTCCACATCACATTCTTATAAATCATGGATAGTTCATACACATTACATAACATCTTTCATCAAGATCTTAGAAATTGCAGAGTTTTCTGACTGATTCTTTTCAATCGTCACTATAACTAATTCAGTAGTGATCTCTAATCCTAAGAAAACTTAAAAGAAAAGATATTTAAGTTCTTAGATTGATGTTTAATCCAATCTGAGTCACTCTTAGTCTTGAAAAGACTTGTGAAAGAATATCTAACGGTGTGTTTGCATTGCATTTTATTTTCTGTTTTAATTTTCAATATTTTATATTTTCAGAATGTTATGAAGAAAAAAGAAAAAATAAGAAGTAAAAGTAGAAAACAAAATTTTATTATTTTCCCTTTTTTCTTCACTAAATCCTGAAAATAGAAACATTGAAAATCAAAACGCAAACCAAACACACCATAAAATTCTTAAATTAGTGTTTGATCTAATGTAAGTCACTCTTAGTCTTAGTTTTGGAAAAGCTAATGAAAAGAATATCTAAAGTTCTTATATTGATAGTTGATCTAATTTGATCAATGCTTAGCCTGTCAAGGCTTAAGAAAGAATATTTATTTGTATACTCAAATAGTGAAACTCACGTTTTCTTAAGATTGCAACTCGTTCTAAAGAAAAAGTAAATTTCAGAAGAAAACTTTAGGACTGTTATATTACAAGAACATTACTTGAAGATGATATAATTTATACAGATTTTTTTTCATGAAACTTATGACATTTACAAGGTAAGGAAATTGCGATTTATTTCGCTGACTTGTATACCACCTCATGTATATTGAAGCAAAAGGGAGATCAACTTAGGACGGGAAAATAAAACAAAATAGAACAAATTACGTTACCAAATTATTCCACATCTTGGAAGTAAGACAAATGGTCAATTGCTCTTCTCCAGAGTCCAGACAATTCAAGCTTCAGGAATGGGGGGTAGAGGTTCCTGAAATTAAAAAAAAAAAAAGTTGTAGGATTATAAGCATGACTATACCACATTGATAAGTTAGAAATACAACATGAAGCACAGAATTCACTGAATTACCTCAGCCAGCCGCAACTGTCCGTGATGTACATTAGAAGATTTAACAATGATTTCCCACTTAGGATCAGCTAATGCTGTCTTGGAAGTTTGAGTTCGAGCATGAGTACTGGTGGCAACATTAGACCATGTGGGTAAATTCCTCGAGGAAACTGCAGGTAAAGTGCGTTTTAACCAAGATTCTGAAGGAGCTTTTGGCAAAGGAAGGGCAAGAGGAGTCTTTGCAGAGTTCGCATTTGATGTTTCTCTACATCCTAAACATGTAAGCAATTTTCTTTCTAAGCCCATCTTTCCATCACTTGCCATGTTTAAGCTTGCCAAAGTATTATTGTCATCCTGGCTAGAGCTTTGAGCACATTCTTGATCGACAGATTCGGTAGCCCCGTGGATCTTTAGATCAACTTCTGAATCGCCAGTCAACTTCAAATTCTTCTGTGACATGGGATTCACAGTTTGGTCCTTACAACTTCTCTTACTACCAGGAAATCGAGATTGTGATTCTGTTTGCTTGCTTCCAATGATTTTTTGACTTGAAGTCACAACCAACTCATGATCTAAGTTATTTTCTTTGTAGCCAGTTTTTGTCAACCCTTCCTTTTCCAAGTATGTGGTGTTGGAATTATTTTCAATTTCCACCTTCATATTATTACTAGAATTATCAGAACAAAGAAGGCGAGAGGAATCAAGAGACATTAAACTTTCAGGAGTTAATGTTGTCTTCTCATCTGCAATATCCACTGGTTTGCAATCTTCAAGTGAAGAATTTATAGTAGGATTTTTATCAATCACACTGTCTTTTCTTGAAGTCTTGAAATTATCCCTTCGTTGATTGACTTGATTTATTTGACCCTTAATTTCAGAAGAACATGAAGTTGAAGACTTAACCTTCCGTACAGAATCAACATATAGAGTTTTCTCAACAACAGGGCTTTCACAGATAGATTCGAATCGAGTTCTCTCAGCAGATGAAAATTCGCTGCAACCTCTTCGATGTGGATCAATAACATGATTAGATTTTTCAGGAATACCTGCAGAATCTTTCTCTTTTGTGAAGCCAGACTGAGTACCTGCTAAACTTTTTCCATAATTAGCAGTTCCAGTATGCTGCAGAAAGAAGTAAAAAAAAAAAAGGTGAATATAGATAAAGACGAAGTGAACTACCAAAACATAAAGTAGGTAGTGACCAATTAATACCCGTTTTGCGGTTGTTCTCTGAGATGCACCATGCATTCGATGGACTGGAGAATTCAGAATCCTATCCTCCATTCTTAATCCTGGCATTGGATTCAAAAGGCAGAAACGAGGAAATAGCCCACAAACTTTGGGTGCAAAGTTCTCAGCAATGTCATTATCATCGCTTTCATATTCGCTTTCTTCCCTACCAATATTTTGGGCATAATGTGGCATGACATTTTGCCATTTGGGGTTAAGGGGACGAGGCTTTTCTCCATTTACTACTTTCTTTACCAGTCTTGGCTGTTCTTTCATAACAACAGGTTTCTTAGAGGTGTATTGAACTTGAGATGTTTCAGAAGCCATTGCCTTCGCTGCAGGCAAGAACCTCCCGATCATGAAATCACGAGCCTGTTGATCAGCTGAGAAACTCGTGGACGGTTGGACCTCTTGCTCGTCCCATGCACTCAAACCACTGATACTACAAGTCATGAAGAATGATTCTGTTCTAGAAAGTGTATCAATAGCATCTTGATATATCTCGTCCCCATCATCCGAACCAGAACTTGTCTTTTCCTGAATTATCTCTTTTATGCTTTCATGTTTTGTCGTCACCTTATTGTCCGAAGATGAGCAACTCTGAGAGCTGGAAATGCTGCTTCCTATCCCGGACTGAGTAACTAATGTAGCTTTAGGAACTTTATCAGAATCTTTCTGTTCAACCTTTGAGGCCCTCCCAGGTGGAAGCTTTGGAGTAATGACATGTCGTTCGAGAAGCAGAGTTTCCGATTTACCTTCTTCCTTTGGCCTCCCAGGACTCTTCTCCCACACAAAGGGAACGGTTCCAGGATTACTCACAGGACCTGATTTTAACTCAGATTTATATACAGGAAGAGGAGGTAGTTTGGGTGCGGATGACTTATTGGTTTTCCTTTTACTGTCGCTTTCAGATGCCACCACTGTTGATGAGAATCGTCTTACTGATAAAAGTGGCTGATTAAAATCTAACTGCTTTTCTTCCATTAGAGTTTTTAGAATCATATAATTGGTTTCTGCAAAACAAAACTGAAAATATAATCAAATTGAAACTTGAATATGACCTTCCAGATTCAGATACTTGCAATCAAATTAATAAAATGAGATAACCTCAAGACAAGTTACATATAAAAAAATGTACATAGAACACCAAAACCCAAAGTCAACTTTGCCTGATTTAGCACTCATATTTGACGTTAACACGCGGAAAGAAGATTGAACTTGGGTCTTAGTCATGACATTACTTCATAGTTTTAGGGTTTTTTATTTTTTAGTTTATAGTAGGGTCAATCTTGTACAGTTTAACTTATAAAATTATATAATTGCAATATGTATAACATTGGAGAAAATCCCCAATCCCGTTCTACAAGATGGGAAACAATTTAAGCATTATTGGTAAGTATGATACAATCTTACGCTTATGAAATTGACTTAAAAAACTACTCTGAATTGTAAAAGTAGACAAAACAAATCAAATCAAATCAGCATCATTAGATTATGAAAATAGCATTAATCTAGAGTATGCAAGAAGAAGCCTTAATATATAATCTTCGACTACTGAATCTTATTGCATCCAAGCCAGTTCCTAAATCAGAACCAATTCAAAGAAGGTTTACAGTCAACGGGAAGCACACACACATCAGTGAAATGCAAACTCCAGCTTCAGTAATCAAAGACTTTAAGCTAAAAATTAACAACAAACATTCACCTAAATAAATAAAGGATTTTTCATTCAAAGAAGAAGCGCGTCCAATGAAATTTTTAGTGAAAGGCATTAGAATTGGAATTCAGAATTGGTAATGAAATTCAATTCCATTCCCCCGTCTATGATTTTCTAATCAAACAATCAAGTTTTATTGTAGCATTCATCACTATTACCACCCTCGAGAAACACCGACACCGAGAGAGAGAGAGAGAGAGAGAGAGAGAGGACCTCAGGAAAAGAAGAAGATTATGAATTTTGACTTTTCTTCTAAGTCTGGAAAGTTGATTGAAAGCGACCTACACTCCAAAGCTTAGAAATTCAGGGAATATAGAACAAAAGGAACCTTCGTGTACAAGAACATGGGGATGAAGAGACTAGAGAGGAAGTAGGGGAGAGAGAGAGAGAGAGAGAGAGAGAGAGAATAAAGTAGTACTTTTTTGCCTTTGATTCTTGCAGGGTTTTGTTTATTATTGTTGCTTAGTTTGGGTGCAGTGCAGAGCAGAGGAGAGGTTAACAGCTGGTGCCCCAAAGTGTCTGCAAATTTTGAAGAAACCTTTTCATTCATTACGTTTGCTTCTTTATGCTTTTTCTTTTTCTTTTTTTGCTAGAACTTAATTTTGATATTGGAGTTTGTTTGCGAAATGTTGGTAGAAATGAATCGAATGATAGTGCTACCCAAAAGAAAGTCGGTGTAGTAGTAACTAACTAAGAGGAAATTTTACCGTTGGGAGTTGGGGCTATGGGAGTGGTAGGAGCAAGGTGTTGAAGACTTCAATCCGATTCAGACCCAAACATATTTTTCAGTTTAAATTTATTATTTTTATCTTTCCTCATTTTTAGGTCGAATTTGGACCATATTATTTTTGGTGAATATTAATTAAAAAAACAGAAAAAATAAAGACAACAATTATCTAAGATCCTGCATTAAGAGAAGAAACAAGACACTTAAAAGTTATAGTCAAACTATTTCGTTGTTAATAACACAAGTCCCTCTCCTAGCGAGCCAATCTAAAATTTTATTAGAATATCTTGATATGAGCTCAAACATCACTTTTCAATTTGTTTTTATCTTCAAATGAAAGATCTTTTTAACAATTTTTATTTTACGACGTCGATCAGATAATTTCCACTTAGACACTAGGTCATACGTCTCGGGACAGTCAAACTCATACACCATGAGTTTAACTCCAGATTCAGCAACATAACGTAATCTTCTCCAAATGCTCTAAAGTTTTGCTTTGATGATATTGGCATTATTAATTCGGTCTGCTCCTCCCATGTCCTATCACCTAGTTGCCAGAATTATTGTGTAAACACCATCCAAAATCAGCATTCCCAATCGACACTTTTACACTACCATCGCAATTAAGCTTAATTGTACTAGATTCAGGGACGCTCCAATTAGAAGGTTTCATGCTAAACGACGAGTGGACTTTCGGGATCATAGCAGCATTATACACAACAATCTACATTCGAACTCTAAATGCAATCTCACCATAAGAGCTAAAGGAACCATAAAAAATACCACCATTTCTGTCTTGCCAAATAGCCCACACCATAGCTGCAAAGATATAGCTGATGTCATTTTTGAGACCTTGCTTGAACCAATTGAGCAAATCCTGATAAAAAAATTGATATCCGAGAATCCCATATAACCCCATATCAGCTTCATTGCATTGCAGTCTCGAAGGCAATGCATAATTGTCTTTGGAAGATGGTAATATCTAGTGCAAATATTAAAAGTAGAGAGATTTCGTCGAACGTGCAGCTAATGAGTCGGTAGAGAAGATTGGAGACAAAGCCACACTAAAAGCCTCAATTTCTTTGGTATATGAATTTTCCATAGCCAGGCGCAATTAAGATCATCATCCCAATTAACTTTTTTTTAGCAGCCACTCATATTCAGATTTAGCTGAATATAAATTCGAAGAAGAACTTGTCCACGTCTAACCTAAATCACCATTCGTAGCACAAAAGGGAGAATAACTCAAAATATCATCCTTTAGTTTCTCAAGAATAAAAGAATAAATTCTTTTCAAATACCAAGAATCATTCTCTTTCTTGATTCTCATGTCTGATTCAACAACAATAACGAAGCCTTGTCCCACTAGGTGGGGTCGGCTACGTGGATCAAACAATGTCATTGAGCTCTATCATGTATCATGTCTACAGAGAGACTGTTTACATGTAGATCTCGTTTGACCACCTTATGGATGGTCTTCCTAAGTTTTTCTCTGCCTTTCACCCCTTGTCCATTTTCCATCTCATCCACCCTCCTGACTGGGTGCTCTGTCGGTCTTCTTCTCATATGTCCAAACCACCTGAGACGTGATTCTACCATCTTTTTTACAATAGGTGCTACTGCAACTCTCTCTCTCTCTCTCTCTCTCTCTCTCTCTCTCTTATATATTTGTTCTTTATTCTATCCAATTGCGTATGACCATTCATCCATCTCAACATCTTCATCTCTGTCACACTTAACTTATGTTCGTGCTCCCCTTTGGCCGCCTAACACTCTGTACCATAAAGCATAGTCGGTCTGATAGTAGTGCGGTAGAATTTACTTTTAAAGGCACTTTTTTGTCACATATAAAACCAGACGCACTCCGCCATTTTGACCAACCTGCTTGGATCCTATGATTTACATTATGTTCAATCTCTCCATTATCCTATATGATGCACCCAAGATACTTAAAACTTTTAACTTTTTGTATGATGTTTTCTCCAATCTTCACCTTTGTATTAGGGTTTTTCCTTCGATGGCCGAACTTACGTTCCATATATTCCGTCTTGCTACGGCTTATGCACAGACCATACACTTGTAGAGCTTCTCTCCATAAATCTAACTTCTTATTTAGGTCTTCCTTTGACTCTCCCACGAGGACGATATCATTGGCAAAAAGCATGCATTATGGCACAAGCTCTTGGATATGCTCTCTGAGTACTTCCAAGACTAATGTGAAAATGTATAGGCTTAAGGATGATCCCTGATAGGGATAGAAAAAATCTCCAGCGAGGTGGATACCCACGGAGATTTATCCGCCAGAGGGCGGATATGGGGGAGTTTTGTACCCGTAGGGACGGGGGACGGGGACCCATTTATTATATGAGGTGGGGGCGGGGATAGAGGTCCCCGCCCCGTGGAGACCCGTATAATTTTCGTATATATAAAAAAACAATAATACCCCTGCCATTTATATATCAAAGTGAGGAGTTGAAAATTCCAAATTTCCAACCCTAGTCGTCATTCACACTCGCTCACTCTGAACTCTGATGTTCGTTCTCCCTCTCCTCTCCACTACTCTCCTTTCCTCTCACCACTACCAGTTACCACTGTCGTCCGCCATCTCCTACCCCCTCACTACTGCCAACCCGAAGCTCCTACCCTCTTCTCGTGCGTCTGAGTCTCACTAGGCATCCCGTTCCCAATCACAACATCGTCGTCGCATCTGGCCAGCCGAGGAGAACATCACCGTCTCCGTCTGACCCAGTCAAGGAGAGCATCTTCGTCGCCGCCTGACCCAGCCAAGGCAGCAGCGCCAGCGTGGCAATAGAGCCCCTTCGCCAACCTTCACATCTTTGCCTTTCCGCGTCTTCTCGTCTTCACGTCTTCACTTCTTCACCTTGTCGCCAATCTTCACCTTCAGCTCAGCTACTCTTCCTCCCAGTAAGTTTTGTGAACTACCATTTAAATTTATTCAGTTGTGATTTTAGGATTCATCTATCATATTATCTCTGTAATTTTAATTTGCTTTGCAGAATTAGTACTGATTTATTTTAATTTGCTATGAATAATTTGTTAATTTTATTTTGCTTTGAAGAACTTGTTAATTTGCTTTGAAGAACTTGTTCTGATTTATCTTAATTTGATTTGAAGAACTTGTTAATTTTAATTTGCTTTGAAGAACTTGTTAATTTGCTTTGAAAAAATTGTTCTGATTTATCTTAATTTGTTTTGAAGAACTTGTTAATTTGATTTTGCTTTGAAGAACTTATTCTGATTTAACTTAATTTACTTTGAAAAACTTGTTAATGTTAATTTGTTTTGAAGAACTTGTTAATTTGCTTTGAAAAACTTGTTCTGATTTATTTTAATATGCTTTGAACAACTTGTTAATTTTACTTTACTTTGAAGAAATTGTTAATTATTATAGTATTATTTTTTACTCTGATTATTTCTCATTTTGATTCTGTTCATTACAATTTATATTCTGTGATTTATGTGATTTGATTTTTGTGATTTCTTTGAAGTTTTATAAGTCCTATGATTTGTGATTTTTGTTCGATGTAGGATTCAAATAAATAAGAATTTCCCATCACTACCGTCACAGGATGAAAGAAGGCTTGAGAATTATGTTTTTTAGTTTTTGAATATGTTTGGTTGTTTTAATGTTTTATAAATATATTTAGTAGAGATGTTTGTTGTTTATTGCTCTTTTAAGTATTTAGAGACAATAAAAAATATGTTTGTAATAACAATTGGGAATGATCTTTATTTTTTCTATTTTTTTTGTTTTTTTCATTTTTTTTCGTTGTTTATTATTTTTTATAAAAATCCACGGATATATGTGGAGACCCTGGTCCCCGGCGGATACGAGGTCCTCGTTACCCGTCGTGGGGACGGGGACAGGTTTTGAAGGCAGGGGCGGGGGCGGGGGCATGTCCCCGCCCCCATGGGGACTCGTTGCCATTCTTAATCCCTGGTGTAATCCTATACCGATAGAAAATTTCTCTGTCACACCACCTTGAGTCTTGACACTAGTTGTAGCCCCATCATATATGTCTTTAATTGCACGAATATATGTGATCCTTACTCTCTTTCTTTCCAAAATCTTCCATAAGACCTCCCTTGTCACCCTATCGTACGCTTTTTCCAAATCAATAAACACCATATATAGATCATTTTTATTACTACAATACCTCTCTATCATCCTTTTTAACAGGTATGTAGCTTCAATGGTGGATCTGCTTGGCATAAAACCAAATTGGTTCTCTGTTACTTGTGTCTCTTGTCTCAGCCTCCGTTCTATCACCCTTTCTCATAACTTCATGGTATGGCTCTTGAGCTTGATCCCTCTATGGTTTTCGCCACTCTGTATATCCCCCTTACTCTTGTAGATAGGTACCAATATGCTCTTTTTCCACTCATCTGGCATCTTCTTTGACCTTAAAATCTCATTAAAAATTTTGGTTAACCAACTAATGCCTTTCTCTCTAAGGCCCTTCCAAACTTCAATAAGAATATTATCGGGTCCTACTACCCTGCCATTTTTCGTCCGCTTTAGAGCCTCTTTTACCTTGAAGTCTCGAATCCTTCGATAGTAGTCAAAGTTTTGATCTTCTTCTAACGTATATCCGACCAAGGCTTGAAAGAGTATTCTATCTTTCATTAAATAACTCGTAAAAGTAGCTCTTCCACCTTTCATTGATCTTCTCATCTTGGGCTAAAACCTTTTCGTCTTTATCCTTTATGCATTTAACCTGATCCAAGTCTCTCATTCTTCTTTCACAGCTCTTTGTGATTCTATATATATCTTTTTCTCCTTCCTTCGTGCCTAAAGACTAGTAGAGACCCTCATATGCTCTTGTTTTTGCTTCACTTATAGCCACTTTTGTCTCTTTCTTAGCTGCCTTATATTTTTTACAATTATCTGCATTACGGTATAAAGACCACTCTTTAAAGCACTCCCTTTTTGCCTTTATCTTTTCTTGTACACTCGCATTCCACTACCAGGACTCCTTGTCTCTTGGTCCTATCCCTCTAGATTTACCAAAACTTTTTTTTGTTGTTCTTCTAATAACTTTTGTCATCTCCCTTCATATCTCCTCCGCACTTCCATCCCCTTTCCACTTTGCCTCTTCTTCTACCCGTCTTAGGATGCTTCTTTGTTTCTCGCCTTTCATCCACCACCACCTCGTCCTTGGATTCTTCGTATGATGTCTTTTCCTCAATTTTTGCTCAACGCGAAAATTCATGACGAGCATCCTATGTTATGTTGTTAAAATCTCTCCCAGAATAATTTTACAATTAATGCAAAAAATTTTATCGACTTTCCTCAACAAGAAGAAGTCAATTTGAGAGCTTGTCATGCCACTCCTATAGGTTATAAGATGTTCGTCTCTCTTTTTAAAACATGTATTTGTGATGAAAATGTCAAAGGTTGAGAAAAAATCCAAAGGTACTTGTGAATACTTCTATACCTAGTCACTTCTCTTCTAATATGACCATTTAAATCTCTTCATAAGAAAATCTTATCTCCCAAAGGTATGTCTTGGACCAAACACTCTAGATCCTCCCAAAACCTTATCTTGTATTGCTCGTCCGAACCCACTTGTGGTGCACAGGTGCTAATCACATGAAAAGTACCTCCTTCCACCACAAGTTTGATGGAGATGATCCGATCATCCATCCTCTTGATATTCACTACGTCCTTCTTCCACTGCTTATCCACGATAATACCTACCCCATTCCTATTTTTTACTTTTTCTGTATACCAAAATTTGAACTCGGAAGTATCCAACTCCCTAGCCTTTGTGCTGACCCATTTTGTTTCTTGTAGGCACATAATGTTAATCTTCCTCATTGTCATGGTATCCACCACCTCAATAAATTTTTCTGTTAGAGTGCCTATGTTTCATGTCCCAAATCTCAACCTTCTGTTGCTCCGACCTTTACCTTTACCTTTTTTTTTGTGAACTACCTTATTTATCCTCATCTGTTCACGAAAATACGGGAATCCTTGCTCATTTAACACTACATCTGGGTACCGATGCAACGGCTCTTGCTCATTCGACACTGTGCGTGAGCCATACAGTGCGTTGCTTCCGGACAATGACCTAGCTTTAACGCAATAACATCTTTGATCCATGTCATGAAGATTCGACTAAGTTTTTATGTTGGCTGCCGAAAGCCTAACACAACCCTCATCTTTTATCCGGGTTTGAAACCGGCTATGTACCGTAGGTGCAGCATAAGCGGAGTTCATGTCTGATTCAACAATTTGTAAAAATTCCACTTTAGCACCCACCGGACCTAATTGCATCCAATTATCAAACTAGAAAATTTTATTTAAATGAGCCAACTTCTCATGCAAAACCATCACTGAAAATAGCTGCAGCATAAGCAATTGCCTTTCAAATGTGAGACGAAAAACCATTGACAGTAGACTTGAAAACATTTCTATTTTTAAGGTACTTGTGAAGCATGAGTTGGACCCACAATTTATCATAGTTATTTCCTAATTGCCAAACTAGTTTTGCCAACAACGAGTAGTTTACCAAGCGAGAGTCCTTAATTGCAAGGCCTCCATATTTCTTTGAAGTAGTTAAAGTCCTCCAAGAAACTAAATGTAACCCCCTGCTAGTAGCACTACCATTCCAGATAAACTTTCTAATGCTCTCATCAATTTTTGAACACACAGAGTTCGAAAAAGACTAACTTGCATTCTATAAATAGGAATAGAAGATAAAACAGATTTGGCTAGGCAAACCTTATCAGTCCTATTGAGGAATCTCCCTTTTTAAGAAGCAAGTCTATTCCGAATCTTGCCCATTACATCATTAAAGTTTTCTTTGATAACTCTAGCATGCATGAGAGGCACCCCCAGATAATTTTCAATGAGTTAGCAAATCAGATAGATGAAATACTTGTAAAGAGATCCTTCTGTTGCCTGAAGACATTAATAGAACATATGGCTCGAGATTTATCAAAGTTAACCTTCATACCTGACACCTTACAAAGCATTGCCAAAGTATCCAGGACATGCATAACCTGAGACTTCTTATCCTTATAAAATTAAATAAGATTATATACAAATAAAAGATGAGAGATGATAGGCCCTCCTCTAGAAATAGCTACTAAACACCAATTACCAGAATCTACCCTCTGTGTAATTAGACAGCTCAAGCGCTCCATACAAAGCACAAAAAGATAGGAAGACATCAGATCACCTTGTCTTAAACTCCTTTTTGGTTGGAAACCTTCTAAGCGGTTACCATTCCACATCAAAGCCAGAGAAGAAGATCGAACACAGGGTATAATCAAAGAAATAATAGATGGAGGAAATCCAAACATACCTAAAATTTGTTCCAAGAAGTTCTAATTAACTCTATCATATGCCTTCTCAAGATCAATTTTAAAAGCTAAGGTACCCTTCTTAGATTTAGTCTTTTTAATAAAATGAAGGACCTCTTGGACAACAATCATATTATCTGGCGACCCTCTTCCTAGAATAAAATCACCTTGCAAAAGGCCTATGATATCCTGCAAGAAAGGTTGAAGCCTCTCCACAATGACTTTAGTGATGATCTTGTATAAAACATTGCAAAGACTAATCGGGGAATTCTTTTATACAAGAAGAATTAGTAACTTTTGAAATCAGAACCACTAGATTTTCAAAAAGTGCACTATCTAGCTCATAACCTATAAAGGCCCTTTTACTAACTCTCACACCTCATCACCAACTACTTCCCAATACTCCTTAAAGAAATAAGCCTGTAAGCCATCTGCACCCGAAGCGTTAAAGGAATTCATGCCCATAACAACTCTCATAACCTCCTCTTTAGAAACATCTCTAACAAGACTCGCAATTTCTTCTTGGGGTAGAGAGGGTAAATACTGATTTTTCAAAGCATTAAGATCTACTTTCTCCACATTACAGAATAGATTCCTATAAAATTCCATTGCTCCCATCTCAAGCTCACTTTGATCAGTTCTCCATCTCCCATCCTCCCAAGAACAAACCTTGAACCATATTTCGTTTTCTTCTAATAACAATTTGCATATGAAAGAACTTAATATTTTTGTCTCCGTGTCATACCCACTATTATCTAAATTTCTGAAACCAAAACAGTTCTTCTTGCATTAAAAAATTATTATACTCTACTTGAAGATCGAGCTCTTGCTACATCAGAGAAATAGCATCCACTTTTTCTATTTTTTGTTGAATGAATGATTTTTTCTTCTAAATATCTCTTTTTCTTTTGAAGATATTATCAAAAATTTCTTTATTGAAAGAAATGGCATCATTCCTCACTTACAAGAGACACTGAATTATTTCAATTTTCTCTTCTCTCAAGCCTTTTGCACCATATCTGAAAAATCCAGATGAGAAGCCCAAGCTGCTTGAAAATGAAAAGGCTTGCAACCACCCCTTCTCTCATTTTCTTGACATCTAAGCAAAATTAGACAGTGATTAGAATGAAATCTGATTATATTTTCTACATAACCCTCTGAAAAATGGAGGCACCAGTTATTAGTAGACAGAGCTTTATCTAGTCTCTTGGAAATATGTTTGTTTTTCTGCATATGTTGAACCAAATGTGAGCTAAACCCTGAGCCCCCAAATCAATTAATACACACTCCTTTAACACATCACTAAACCTATCAGCTCTTCTCGAAAGAAAAGTACCACCTTTAACTTATGAAGACAACAAAATCTCATTGAAATCCTCGATAGTCAATCGTGATCCCGAGTAATCCCTTGAAAATGAAGAAAGTGATTCCCTTGCTTCCTCTCACTTACTAGGGACTGAACTTGCATATACAGCCGCATATGCCCAAGACAATTCTCCCCAAGAGAATTCAACACAAACCACTTAAGAACTTTTTGCAACCACATTACAAGATACTCATGGCCAAACTGACAGAACCCAAATACCACCACTATAACCAAACCTGTTTTAAAACAAAAACAATTTCTAAAAAAAAAATAATGAGTTTCTAAAAGAATAAAAGTAGATAACTTAAAAGAATTTACCAATTATTTCAAATGAATTCGAGCTAGCTTATTACTAGGCCCCTCACATTCTAAAGAATAATATTTTTACAATCCATAAAAATAACTTACTACAGTAATATTTGAAATATTTACCTCCTCTCCCTTCATACATGCACTAGTAGCTTCTACCAGAGAGTTTTAGAGAGAATTTGAACTCATATGTTTGAATTTGTTATGAAATAGAGTACCCAGGAGTCTCACCACCGATGCCATATGTTTATCTCCGTTTGTTCGAGTTAAGCCTCAATGTAGTCCCTGAAGTTGCACTCGAGCCTCATAGTAGTCCCTGAACTTAAAAGTTACCCATATTTATCCCTGAAGTTGCACTCCGGGACTCAAACTTGTACTTCCGGTAATTTCTGCCCACCTGGCGCTACCGAAAAGCTGAGTTGGCAGGCTTCGTGACACGTGGGCGTTACAGAAACGACGCCGTTTTGGCTGTGGCACCAAAATGACATGAAACGACGTCGTTTCACGCTGAAAACCTCCCTTTCTCAACATTACACTAACGTATTGTCTCCCTTCTCTCAAAACACAAAACAAACACAACACAAAGTGAGGTTTTTTCTTCTCCAATACAGTCACCAATGGCGCATGTGCGAGTGCATTAACCGCACCAATTTCAGTCAAAAACTTAGGCTCTGGAGCATCGCTGTTGTCATCTCCTTCATACACAAAGTTGGGAAGGCTGGTTTCTCTGAAACAGGTAAGCCAAAAATAAAAAAATATGTGATTTCTCTATTTTTTGATATTATTGTTAATCTAATATTCACAAAAGTTCAGGCCATTTTTTTCGATTTTAATCTGTGGGTATGAACACCTCTATTTTGTGCTCTGTGCTAGGGTTTTATTAGAACTGGATTTCTTAGTGGTTTGGCCAACAAAATTATAGACTGGGAGTGTTTCTTGTGTTTTGATGATATTAAAACTTGTTCTTTATGTGTTAGGGTTTACTGCAGTTAGTTGTGGAGTTTCCAAATTGTTTCAGGACAATGACTCTGATCAATGAATTTTTTTTTAAATTGCAGATGGGTGATTCGTTGATTACTATCAGGTATGTGTTGGAAGAGTTCTCTAGATTTTGAGAATAGTTGCTAGACTGGTCATGGTAATTACTTTATGATGAGTTTAGATTTTGATTATGTTAATTGGTTTGCATTTATTGGTGTCCCTTTATGGTATTACCGAATTGATATATCCAAGAATTAATGTATTTGTATGCAACTTATGTCTGAATATATTGATTTTTAATTGTACCAATTTTGTCAATCTGGCATAACAATGGGTGGAGGGAGCGATTTAAGTGTTATAAATTGTTAAGTGATTGTGTCAAAAGCTGATTACAGATTACAGTGAAGAGTTCAATTTCATCAGGTTTAAAAGGATGGATATTTATTAGAACTTAGAAACTCAATTGCATATTTGAACGTAGTTGCTTTACTCTGTTGGCATTTCAGTTCCTTTTAATTAGTAATTTAGCTTTTTAGTATTGTTTTGTGCTTGAATAAGGAGTTATAGTACATATTTTAAAAGAGAGTTTGTAGTATGTTGTGTGCAACTGTAACTCTTCATTTTGGGCCTGTCCAGGGTGAAGATTTTATTCTGTGGAAATTAGGCTCACTAGTGCACTTGCTGATGAAGTTTTGCTGTTGCTATTTTATGAAGTTGTGGGTGAGCATGTGCCTTGTTTATTCGTTGTGTTTATTATGCAATGATACTTTGTAGGATAGAATTTTGAACATGTTGATGCAGGGACTATTTAAGAGAGTAGTGCAACGGATTTTTGCAATTTGGATAGACAGTTATTTTAATTTTAAGGACACAGTTATCTTAATTTTAAGGCATCCTTTGTGGTTGTACAACTTGCCTGTTTTTGTTGAACTTTGACCTTGCATGATGATACTAGAACTAAAGATCTTTTGAGATTTGAAATTTCTTGTAGCTCACCAATTTTTTGTACCTCATTCGGGATATCTATATTAATCTTCTTAAACGAACTTAATGTGTCATGATAATGGATTCTGAATTTGACTGGTTTACCTAACTCCTTTTCTTTATATTGGGTTGGTTTAGCTAAATTGAATGTAATATGTTGTTGATGTCTTGCATACATATGGTACAATAAAATTACATTCAGATATTTTTGTGTTAACTTTAATTATAAAGTAAGTTTTGCAATTGCCAATCAAGTTAACTTAGCTATTGGAATAGTCAAGCTGTTTGATAAATTTCGTTTGGACTAGTGGATTAGTTGTTGGAAAGGGAATGTAAATTTTAATGGTTTGATCCATCAAGATTCAAGTGAGTGTCTAGAGAACTGCTATCCTTAATTACATCAAAATAATGTTCTTGATGTAACACTTTCTCAGCACAGCTGGATCTGATTTCTTGATGTGACATCAATAATGTTTATTCCTTTCTTATTAGTGGACAATAATTGATTATTCTATCCTTTCACATTTTCAATCTATTACTATCAGTGATGTCTGATTTCAATTCTAAATTCGCATAGGTAATTTGGGCGGGATTTGACAAGTTGGAGAGCAAGGGTGGAATCTTGCAGCAGGTACTTCTTTTAATTTTATTATTCTATGAAATCCCATGCTTATGTCCATGCACTCAAATTTAGATCAGTTGTCTATTCGGTGAGGTGCAGTTCTCGAGTAATTGCTGTAGCTCAATCCACTCAGGTATACTTTCTCTTTTATTTTTGTTTATCAATCGCCTTCAATACCTGCTGTTTATATATACTGAATTATTCCTGGGCTAATGGTGGTTATACATGCTGCATAATGTCCTGTTTGTATATAACAGTGCTGTTTAGGGACTAGTCTGATGTCACTTACATAAGTTTAGGGACTAGTTTGATGTCACTTATAAAAGTGTAAGGACTATTTTGGTGCTCGAAAACAAGTGTCTGACAATTTTTTATAAAAGTGAAGGAATCAAAAAGTTGGGTCCCGATGTGGTCTAGTGACCCAGACTATGAGAAGTTCGAAGTTCATGGCTAGCCAACCAACATGGTTGTCGAAGTTCATGATGTGGTCCCTCTAAAAAGAAAGTTCTCCAAGCATGATGAAAAACAACTTCAGGGAGTAGCAATCCACTAGGTAGCAGTCAACCAACAAGGAATCCCCACCTAACCCTATGCAAGGTGCAACACAGGGGAATGCCACAAGGCTTGCAAACTTTATGAAGTTTGTGTCCACCCCTGCATTCAAGGCACCCAGGCACAAAAAATGAAGATTAGGATGATTATGTTTAGGGACAGGGGACACATGGTGTCTTTGTGTATCTATTTTGCTGAAGTTTTTTTTACCATGTATGCTTTCTTAAACGTTGTCCTAGTGTTGGAAATTTTAGTATCTGAAACTTATGAGGTCAAAATGTTAAAAAATTTGATATACTTGGTGTTTTGGCTCTATAATGCCTTTTTTGGATGAAACATTACCAATATGAATTTTGACTTTCTTGAATTGAGTTTTATCAGCTTTTTGGTTATATTTTGTCCTGTGTTACAGAATTACGAGTAATTCAGACCCTGTCCATTTCCATTTCATTGAACAGAAGTGCAGGAATAGAAGTATGCATATAATCAAACACTTTAATTTGCATTTCTTTCAAACAAAAGGACAGGAACAAGTACATGAACAACATATGCATATAACATGCATGTCATTTATTTTTGGCTAGATACAGTTGACCCTGTTGTCTATCCAACTTTAATACAAGAACACCAACTACAATCAGCAGCATGAACACAAACATCAAAATTCTCCCCATTTTTAGAACCCTAATTTCAGCTTCTAATCTACCAAATTTCTAAGCAATCTTCATCTTCCATTCTTCATTGTCAACTGAATGCCTTGTTCTATCATTACATGCTATGACATCTTCTTCCAAAACTTTATCAACCCACAAAAACAATCCATACCATTTCTTACCCACAGTCTGCACAGCCAAAAAAATTCAGTCAGCAAATTTTATATCCATAAATATAGCAATCAACAACAATAATACTTACATTGTAGTTTGGGCAACCCAGGAATAGTCTTCCTGGATTAGAATCTGTCCCTAACCACCATTCTGGCAAAAGCGATTCTCTGTTTCTATTCATTCTCCTCATGATGCTTCCAAATGATCGTGGGTTGTTTGAGCTCCTAGCTGCATTGCTCGCGCTTACCATAACAGTCAGGCTTCAAAGATGGGAAAGACAAGAACAGAGAACCGAAGAGAAGAGAAGACAGAGCGCCGTGGGCTTCAAAATTAGGGACTAGGGTTTTAACTTGATTTGAGGGACCAAATTGATTCCGGACAATTTACTCTGCCACATCAACTAGCCGTTGTAATGCCCACGTGTCACGAAGCCTGCCAACTCAGCTTTACGGTAGTGCCAGGTGGGCAGAAATTGTCGGAAGGAAAAGTTTGAGTCCCGGAGTGCAACTTCAGGGATGAATATGGGTAACTTTTATGTTCAGGGACTACTATGAGACTCGAGTGCAACTTCAGGAACTACATTGAGGCTTAACTCCCGTTTGTTCCTTGCGTTGGTGTATTAAATGAAGATGACATATTAGAAGATGAAGCCAAATTATGTTTCTTAGTAATGCCATGCACCTGACATGTACAAGATTTAGCATGTGCTCTCCCCTGTTACATGATTTGCCTAAAAGAATAGTTGACTCTTTTGACTAGACTCACTTTATGAGTAGAACTCTTATTAGAATTTGAAGGTTTGAACTGTGTTATGAATTAATCCAACTTAATTTAAAATTATGTTCTATAATTTTTTTTTACTAAAAATAAGAAGATTGAACTCTCGACCTCTTAGGTGAGTATGAGAAGACTATGCCATTTAAGCTGTAATTCATTGACAAATTATGTTCTATAATTAAAATATATATTTTATGGTAAATGAATCATAAAATATTATATTTTTATATTTTAATTAATATTTTATATT
>NC_029787.2:24609765-24630950 GCF_000816755.2 Arachis ipaensis
ATATTATTAAATTTAATTTTTAAAGATAAAAATTTATTAACTTATTATATAAAACTTATAAATTTATATACACTAATTATAAAAAGAGTCAATCAGTTTAATACTTTAATCTGATTTATTTTAAATTAATTTAGGATTGAATTTAAATTTTAAAATAAAAAAATATTAGATTAAAATTCAAGTCTAGTTAAATTTGACGGGCATACACCCTAGCTAAGAGCTTGATTAATGATTATGCTTGTAACTTCTAAGAACTACATTTGATATTACTCATTTCTTATGATCATGCTTGTAACTTCTAAAAGTTAAATTGATATATATTATTCACCCCTTTAAAACATTTTTTTATATCATAATTTAAATAAGAGAGCGAGAGCGAGCGAGAACGAGAGAGGGATGGGAAACACTGGAATTGGTAGCTTTAGGATTTTAGCGCGACATAAAAAGGATTCCAGGATTTGGAATCGGGAGGAGTACGTTCATTTGGAACAGGATTCTTTCAGCATCTTTGTAGACAGATTACCAGAGGACATTTCGAAAAAGGAATTGTTTGGACTATTTTTTTGGACAGAAAGGATTAACGACATTTATCTCTGAAGGAAGCTGCGAAATGGGATGATCTACCTATTCGCATTCATACGATATACTACGAAGGGAGGAGCACTAAAAGTAATTGCAGAAATGAACCGCATGCAGTTAAGGGGGAATGAGATATTTGTAGGGGAGGCTAAGTATAGAAGAGAGGATTCTAAGGGAGGGAGGTCAATGGATGTTGCCATTGCACGGAGAGGTACAGTTGCGCTGGTGGCTGATCGAGGGATCGAGCATCATCAGGAGGGGGTTCGTGCCAATGATAGAAAATGCGCAAGTGGAATCACTCCAGCTCCGACCACGGTTCCGGGGAAGGAGCTGACGAAAGTGGGAGTGAAGGGTCTGAAGGTCTCTGTGGCTATGACTAATATGAACTGGCTGTAGAAGAGTGTTATTGGGAGTACCACGAGAGAAATTGACTTCCGATTGTTGAACGATCTAGCCCAAAAGGCCTAGCCTCACGTTGTTAAAATTTGGGACGTGGGGAAATACAAGGCCTTGTTGATTTTTGATACCACCGAGAGTGCGGAAGAAGCGCTGGGGCTTTACGAGGATAGCCTCCTACAGTTTTTTCAGAGTGTGTGCTGCTGGAATGAGCAGGAAAGGTGTGATATGAGAAGAGTGTGGATTGAGTGTTATGGAGTCCCGCTATATGTTTGGACGGAGGATACATTCCGGGCGATTGGTGGCCAATGGGGTGAGGTGGTCGTTTGTGAGGACGAAACAAACTCTGTCACGTCGTTCCGGGTTGGCCGGGTGCTGATCGATACATGTAGGTTTGATGCTATTCATGAAAGGCTTCACTTATCTATAGGGTTGTCTGGCTTTGATGTGTGTGTCAGGGAGATGGGAAGCGGTTCGCATGGTTATGCGGGTGGCGTGACGCAAGTTGTTGTGGACGAGCATGAGGGAAACGTTGAAAGTAATGCTAGTGGTCCTCGAAGTCCCATGCAGCGAAAGGGTTGGGACACGACGGCTGAGATAGTGGCCCTGACGAATAGGATGGAAGAAAGGCCAGAGGGCAGAGTCGTAATTACTCCCAAGATATTGAACGAATGGAGTAACTGTTTTTCGAATTCAAAAACATCAACGGCAACGGATACGGATTTGGCTCCCAAAGAGGGAAGGGCTGACCATGCAGTAGTTACGTCAGAAAGAACTCAATCATGGGATTATGATGGATATCGGGTGGTTGCGAGTGAGGTTACAAGTAGGGTTAGGGTGGGTTTGAATGCTAGAAGGGCCAGAGACATGAGACCTAGCTCCAGGGCCCAATTAGAGTTGTCTAAGAAATTTGAAAGCGGATTGGGCCTAACCAACCAAGGCCCACATGCTACGCCTGCTGTTAGATCTGAGCTGGTGCTACTTGGGCCTGAAGTGGAGCGGGTCAGAGGCAACACAGTGCGGAGTCCTCATTTGATTCGACCTGGGGGCAGGGCTGCTGTGGATCTGCGCTGCGACGTCAAAGAGGGTGAACAAGGCGGCGCAGTCTTGGTCGGTGCGGATAGGAGTAGGGAGGCCTGCGGGAACCTTGACTCGGTGAGCGCGATGCACCTCCTTGTCACGGGTGGTTACCACTTGAAGTCCTCCACGGTGGTGTATGGTGCTGGGGCGATGGCGAGCCAGGCGACTGTCAGTGAGGGGTGCCCGGTTTGGTTGGCGACCGATGCTGGGGCTAGTGGGACGCGACAGAGGCCACATGAATCTTGGCCTTGTGCTGCAGGTAGGGAGTCTGAGAGGCTTGCGATGGGAAGGGAACTCACTGGGAAGGAGGACCAGGGAGATGACTCTGGTGGGATTGACGCGTGGGGGACACCGTCGGTGAGCGGTGGGTTGGCAGTGACTCTCTCTGGCGGGGGAACGGGATATGCGGTGGCATGTGATGGAAATATTGATGAAAGCCATGAGGGAGAGTGGTGCTGTCAGCTGGAAGGAGATGGAATAAGGTTGGGAGATCTATCTGTGGAGCTGCCATGGAAGGGGGGTGGCTTGGGAGAGCAGTGTAATGATCCCAAAGGTGAGGGTCTTGTAGAGGGTAGTGGCATAGGTGGCTATCCAGGGTTGGTTGATATTCCGTCGGAGCTACATACCGGTGGTACGGGGGGAGCCTCAAAGGGCCAGTGCAATGCCACTTGTGACGTAGGAAGCAAAGCTGAATCGGAAACGGTCGAGAACAGATAGGCAGCTGAAATGCAAGAAAATCGGGAAGCATAAAAACTTGCAGTGGAATTTGGGACAGTGCATTATAACGAGGAAGATGACATTATGACAATACTACAAGCACAGAACGAGGCAATCGCCACAGAAGAAAAAACAGGCGAAGCAGAAGGAGAAAGCACGGAGAAGTCGACCAAAAAATCGGAAAAAGGTGTGTATAAATGCTTTAAAATGATCTTTAGCTCCTGAAATATTAGGGGGTTGGCAGGAGTTGGTAAACTGAGCATGGTAAAGAATTTTCGGAGAAAGTTTAAATTGCATATGTTAGGATTGATAGAGACAAAGAAAGAGGTCATGAATAACTTTGATATAGTGCAACTGTGGGATAATAGTGCAGTTAAATGGGAGTTTGTGGGGTCGTTTGGTGCTTCAGGTGGCCTATATTTGATGTGGGATGAAACAATATTTTAGATGAACAACTGCTTTAAAGGAGCTAGATGGTTGTGTGTGGAGGGTGTCTTACTAAAAAATAAATTTTCTTGTGCTTTCTGCCTAGTTTATGGTCCGCGTGATAGGGAGGAAAAGCTTGTTATGTGGGAAGAGCTAAGCTTCTTATATGGGTTATGCCAAGTCCCGTTTTGTTACATGGGGATTTTAATGAGATAACTCATGTGGAAGAGAGAAAGGGAGCTACTTCTTTGATAGTGTCTGCAGCAGAGTTTAGATCATGGATTCAGGATATGGAGTTAGTGGACTTGGTACTCACTGATCGCTTGTTCACCTGGTTCAGAGGGGCAATCTTGCAGCCGCATTGATAGGGTTCTGGTTAATTTGGAATGGTTAGAAGAGTTTACTGAAACAAGGCTGCGAGGAGGCCCAAGAGGGTTATCAGACCATTGTCCAATGATTATGGAGGTCACTCGGCTTAGAGGGGGGCCAAGACCTTTTTGGAGTCTGGACTCATGGTTTACTCACGATGGGTTCTTGAGGATGGTAAAGGAGGAATGGAGGAGCTTAGGTGAGGTACAGCTCATGGACAAGTTAAAGGCTCTGACGACCCCACTGAGAAGATGGCATAGAAAGAACTTTGGGGACATAGACACAAGGATTACACAGCTTGAGGATGAAATAAAGAAAGTAGATGACATGGTAAGCACCGGAGCGGCTGATGGGACGGTTGAAGCAAGGAGAAAGGCGCTCGTGAGCTTCTGTAGGAAATGATATATCAGAAAGGAGCTACATTGGAAGCAGATGTCCCAGTCTCGGCATGCAAAGGAGATGGATAAAAATACTTGCTATTTCCACAATTTAGCCTCAGCCCGAAGAAGGTCCAATCGGATTGATGCCTTGATGGTTAATGGGAGATTGATAAGGAATAAAGCCAGGATCAAGATTGCTATACGAGACTTCTATAAGGGGCTATACCACCAGGAGGCAGCGCCGAATATTGGTTTTAGGGATGGGATGGTAAAGCAGATTCATGAGGAAGAGGCAACAGTTAGAGGTGATGCCAACTTTTGAAGAAATAAAGGATGCAATTTGAGATTGTGAGTCAACAAAGGCACCAGGCAGTGATGGGTATAATATGAATTTTATAAAGAAGTGCTGAGGAGAAATAGGAAGGGAGTTCACTGGAGCGGTGATAGGGTTCTTCCAGTCATCTAAGCTACCTAGCGAGTCGAATGTCACTTGGGTGGCACTGGCGCCGAAGTTTACTGGAGCTAGAAAAATAAAGGATCTCCGGCCGATTAGTATGGTGAGTTGTGTCTATAAGGTCATATCTAAGGTGTTGGTTCGGAGGATGTGGAAAGTAATGTCGGATTTGGTAGGAGAGACACAGAGCACCTTCGTAAAGGGCAAGAAAATACATGACGGGGCTCTGATCGCCTGTGAAACTGTGCACTGGCTGAAGTCACGGAAAAAGAGCTCAGTGATTATAAAGCTTGATTTCCAAAAGGCCTATGATAGGGTCAGGTGGAGCTTTGTGGATATTGTACTGCAGAAGATGGAGTTCGGTCAGAGGTGGAGAGGGTGGATCAAGGAGTGTGTCTGCTCTGCATCTATGTCGGTACTTGTCAATGGATCACCTTCGAAGCCTTTCAAAATGGAAAGGGATTTGTGGCAAGGCGACCCACTATCTCCCTTTCTATTTGTATTAGTTGTTGATGTCCTCCATCGGATGATTGGTGAGGCGGTAAGAAACGAACGTATCTCTCCGCTACTGGTTGGAAGGGAACATTGAGTTGTCCCACTTGCAGTTTGCAGATGATACTATTTTTTTCTGCCCGACTGAAGAGGAGACCATTAGGAATTATAAACGGCTGGTCTGATGCTTTAAACTGATGTCCGAGTTGAGCATTAATTTTGAGAAGTCCAGCCTTATCCCAGTCAATTGTGATAGGCTGTAGGTCCGTAGAATGTGTCTTCTATTGGGTTGTAAGGAGGCGTCACTACCAGTAAGATATCTGGGCATCCCACTGGGAGCAAATCCGAGGCTAGTGAAGACATGACAACCGGTAATTGACAAGGTGGAAGAAAAGCTGAGTTTGTGGAAAGCAAATACCCTCAACAAAGCAGGCAAGCTGATCCTCATTAAGTCTTTCCTTAATAGCCTGCCTATTTACTATCTCAGCCTATATAAGTTGCCAAAGACAGGGCAATTCCTGTGGGAGTCAGAAGGTGGGAGGCACGGGATACCGCTCGTGAAATGAGAAGTGGTAATGGCTCCCAAGAAGGCAGGTGGATTGGGAGTTGGTGATGCAGTGGTTCGAAATACAGCATTGCTTTTTAAGTGGTGGTGGAGATTTTCAAAAGAAGACTGTCCTTTATGGAAGAAAATGGTTTGCTCCTGTAACAACATGGATACTGCTGTGATGCTGGGCGCCCAGCCTGTACCCACAAGAGGGGGTCCTTGGAAGAATATATGTCAGCTACAAATAAGCAAGCCGCAAGTGAGACAAAAGATGATCAGAGGGATGGCTATGGACCTCGGGAATGGTAGAACAATCCACTTCTGGGAGGATAGCTGGCTACCTAATGGGGTGTTGAAATACTTGTTCCCTAGGCTCTTCTCGGTTTCCAACCTTCACAGATCTGTTATAGGTGATTGTGGGTTTTGAGATGGGTTAGAGTGGATTTGGAGTTTCCAATGGAGGAGAGAGTTGTTCCAATGGGAGTTGGATTTAGTAAACCAACTTCATGAGATATTACAATCAGTCAAGCCCACAACTGAGAGAGAGGATAGAGTGGTATGAAAATTTGATAAAACAGGTGTTTATTCAACTAATTCATTTGTTTGGGTGTTGCAGCGGAAACACTACCGGAGAAAATCACAAGCTATAGCTTCATCACCAAGGAAGGTGGACAGGAAAAGGTGGTTTATTGGATTCTTTGTTGTTATATGAACAATCTGGCTAGAAATGAATGATAGCCTTTTCCGAAATCATGCCTCAAGTGTGGTGGAAATTATAAACAGGTCGTTTACGTATCCCGAGGAATGGATTGGGGGTGAACCCTTTGGTTGTTGATGGTCATGCCGAAAATGACTAAAGGTTGTTGTATTTGAATTTTCGATGTTGCTTTTAGCTACTTTTATTGCTCAACTCTATTGTGTTGAGCTCACTTTACTTAAAAAAAAACATTTTTTTAATCATTTTTCATGCCAACTCAACTTAACTCGGCTTCTTCCACCATGAAATGGAAGAAAGATTCAGGTTTCAAATTTACATCACACTTAATCACGAAAACAAATGAGTTAGTTCTTAGGAATTAGTAACAAAAAAAGTAAAAATAGAAGTACAATAATTTAATCAGCATTATTTTTTTAATCAACATTATTATTTTCAATAAGGTTAACAATATCATTCCTAAAATTGGATTGTTAAGATGAATATTGAACCATAAGTTATTAATCTATCGTATCAAATTTAAAACGGTAAGACATCTAATAATCAAATTTAACTAAGTCATATATATAATATGTTCTTTTTTTTATACTCTTTCTTTTGTGTTCTTTTTCTTTTCCTTCTTGATACGAGAATAAAAAAAATAAAATAATTAGTTAATTGAAAATAATTAAGATTTTTAGTTATTTTTTTATGTTATATTTAATTGTAATAAAATTTGTGAGTAGTTGAGTTTATTAAGCCAAGAGACATAATTATTTTTTTTAATTTTCTATGTTTTGGAAATTAGGCCAAGAAATAAGGGAGGAGTTTGTACATTCTCAAATTTGAGCATACCATATTTCATAACGTGTTAATCGGTGAAAAAGTTACTTAAATTTCTAAAAGTGAAATTCAAAATTGATCTCCAATAATTTTTATTTCAGATAAACTAGCTCTTGAAAAAAAATAATAACACAAATTGGTCTTTTTTTAATATAAAAAAATTATTTCTTAATATAATACAAGACAAATTTAATCCTAACATTTATTTTTTTAAAAATGATAAGTTAGTCCTTAATTTTTTTTAAAAAATAACATAACTGAGAGACTAAATTGCCTAAAATTTCAAAAGATAAAATAAAAACTTGTCTAATTATTTTGTTAGAGATTAATTGACTATTATTATAAAAAAAATAGGAATTAATATGTCCCATTACAAAATTTTTATAAGGACCTATTTAGCGTGCACTCAATTTTTAATTAATAAAAATGAAATGATTAAAATAATAATTTATCAAAGAAATAATCTTTTTCTTCAACATAGCGTACTTGTACGTAACTTAGAAAACCAAAAAGAAATGAAGCTAGTCATGAAATCATAGGATTATTTTAATGACCAATTGCCCATCCAGGTTCTTAAGCAATTAATTGGGGGAGCAACTTGGGTGTAGGATCATGTGAAGGTTGAGCTGGAGAAAGGTACAGTACAGAGCAAAAACAAGAATAGCAGCTGGAGAAAGGTATAAGAGTATAAGACAGGCTAATATGAGGTTGAAAGGTACTTACAAGAATGTGCAAACTTTTATGGAAAAAAAGAAATTATTTCAAATGGGAAATCAAGAAAAATGGCCTACACCTTTCTTAATTTACGTGTTTCAATTAATGGGGATTATCTTAACTAAGTTACGTGTTTGGGGCCCACTGGATTTTGCCGTGCATGCAAGCGCCCCCTTTCTCTCCTACTTCGCCAACAGACATTCGAGTATTATTAGGTATAAAAATAAAAACTAATTTTAAAAAATAATCGATTTTTTAAGAAAAAATCGATTTTTATATAAAAAAATTAAATTTTTCAAAAACCAAAGTTAAAAACCAATATTTACAAAAAAATAGATTAACTAATTTGATCATAAGAGTTACATAAAATTTAGTTTTAGTTTTAGTTAATCAGTTAAAAACTAATTTTAAAAATTTAGTTTTAGTTAACCACTTTTTAATAATATGGATATAATTTTTAAAATTATTTTATTAAAACGGTTAACCAAAATATAATTACTATTTTTTAACCAATTAACCATAATTTGATTATTTATACACCCTGGTTATAAAGGGGGAGAAGAATTACATTGGCTCGGCAAATTTTAATTGTCACCTCAACTAATTATTACCTGATTCAGCGTGACAGTTATGTGCTTTATTGTTGAAATTTTTGAATTTCTTAATTTTAAAATTATTTATGATAAATTATTAAAAAAGATATATAAGACCAAAAGTATATTTAAATTTGTGAATATAATTAATAGAATTTAATTTTTATATTTTTAAAATTTTTTTCAACCAAAATTTATTAAATTCTTATTTTATGTTAAATAACAACTTTTTGGTGGGGCAAGAGTTGCAAGATAATTTTGGTATATTAAAGACCAAAATTCTAAAAGTTTATTTATATATGGCTATTGATTCTCACTAAATTCTGAAAGCTCAAAAAAAATATATTTTGTTTTATTCTTATTTAAACCCAAATCAAAAGTGATAATACTTATTTCAGTTAGCATTTATAATAATAAATGAAATCATCTATATAAGTCATTTAATATGAAATAGTTAATGTGATAATCACTTATATGTATTTTTCATAAATATATTAAGAAATTATAATTTTTTAACAATCTCTTACTTGGACTACACATATATATTTTTTTGAGATAATTACTGTTAGACAAAATATTATTTTCATAAGAAAATTAAAAAAAAATAATTAGTTATTTGGTAATGTTCCTATATATAATATTTATATCTATTTTAAATTAAGTTAGATCATTTGATAGTTAGTTATTTATTTAAATTTTGAAATTAACATCAAGCAAGAAGTGCAGAAAACAGCTACAAGAAATTCAAATTTCCTGCAAGTGGTGTACAAAGAGTAACTGCCCATTGAGATTAGGCTGGTCTATAAATAGAGCTTTAGGAATACGTTGTAAGGAGTTCAGTTCTTCTTGGAAAACACTGAGAGACCCAAAACGCTCTCAGCCCCTTGGCATCACAGAGTAAAATTGGAAATCTTAGGTAATTCCTCTGAACTCAAACACTTGTACTTTGCTTTCTTTCAGTTTTTATTAATAAAATTTCTTTACTTTTACGTCTTTTTCTCTTTTACGTTCATGTTTCTTCTTTCATCTTCTTTTTAATTTTTTGTTTATTTTAATTTCTGCATTTTACTTTGCCTCCGGCACCTTGTATGTTTTCCTTTTTATCTTTAATTTTACTTTCGAAACTACAATTGAGACTTTGAGACACCCATAAAAGGAGTCGTTTCCGCTCCTTGAATTAAGATTGTGAAACAAAACTCGAAAATTGTTGATTTATTTGTTGTTAACAATGGAACAAAAATTTGAGTAACAAATTGGCACGCCCGGTGGGACCTTGTCAATAGATTGTAGTTTGTCAAAAGAAAAATCAAGAGTTTTGAATTTGCATGTGGTTGCGCAGTGGTAAATTCGTGCGTCCAGAGCCAAGGAAATCAGCGTCAGTTGACATGTCAAATACTTCTGCAGCATCTTCTTCTACTTCTAGTGATGAGATTAGAGGAAATGAATCCGGGAATTCTCCTGTGATTTCAAACGCAGAGCCTACCTTGATGTCAGTGAGGCATGATGGCGTTGGCCATGCCCATACAGGGTTAAATGCAACTCACATAAATACCATGGGGTGGCCGCCATATGGCTTGCCACCGGGGTATGTCCCCTCCATGGTGACACAAGGATTGCCTGTGCCTCTCTACTCAACTTTTCAAAATCCTCTTTATCAAAATCCATATGGCATGTCAAATGTACCTGTTTCTGGGGTGTCAGGTTCACACGTATCACAACAAAATTTTTCACATGCTATTAATACAGGAAATAACAGTGCATCTAATTCTACTACGTCCACTGTCACTAGGGTAAAAAATTCCAGACCTGTATTTCCTGACATGTCAAGAGCAATGCATGTTAATCAACCTAGTCAAACTGTGGGATCTTTAGCAAATATTAGGCAACAGATGGATGAAAGCCACCATGATCTAGTAAACATGTTAACTCATCAAATGGTGACAGTTTTAAATCCTCTTCTAGAAAACACAAACACTAGAATTGAACAATTAAATAGGCAAGTCAATAGGATTGCTACTGTGGTAAATTTAGAAGAAAATGATAACTTGGGTTTAAGATTTGATAATGTCAATCAGAACGGTGGGGCAATTCCTAATTATGATGTTCATATGCCTAGACATGGTCAAAATGCTGATGATATGTTAGAAAGACTTAGACAAAATAACTTAGGGGGGCATTATAATCTAGCAAGAAATGTTGAACAAGTTTTAAACCGTTTGGGATTTAATGTTGGTTGCTTGAATAGGCCATATTTTGTGTCTTCTTTTCTTGAGTGTGTCCAACAAGCAGAGCTCCCAAGGGGTTGAAAAATTCCAAAATCCCTTACAAAATTTTCTGGAGAAGAAAATAAATCTACAGTAGAGCATATTGCTTGATATACTGTTGAAATTGGGGAAGCAGCTTCTAATGAATATCTCAAGATGAGATACTTTCCTTCTTCTTTAACAAAAAATGCATTTACATGGTTCTCTAACTTGAGACCAAATTCTATTCATTCTTGGACGCAATTAGAGAGAAATTTTCATGATCAGTTTTTCCGAGGTGAATTGAAAGATAGTCTTACGGATTTATTCTCTGTCAAACGTGCAGAAGGAGAATCCATTGATACCTATTTGGCGCGGTTTAGAAACATGAGGAATAAATGTTTTACTCCGATTCCAGAATTTGAAGTTGTCAAAATGGCTACTAATGGGCTAGAATTCGGAGTTAGGAAGAAACTTGTTAATCAACATACTTTAGATCTTTCCCAATTAGCTGAGAGAGTAAGACAGATAGAACAAATTAAGAAAGAAAAAAAAATTTTAAAAGGGGTTCAAAAAAGGTTGCATATGTTGATTGTTTTTCCGATAGTAGTGATTCAGATGAAAAAGAGATTTATATTGCCGAATTACGTAGGGGTCCTCCTTATGTATGCAAATCTTTGAAGCCTGTTAAAGGAAAGGAAAAAGTTTCTTCTTATTCTAAAGTTGAAAATAAGACTTATTCTTTTGATATTTCTAAGGCAGATCAAATATTTGAAGTTTTATTAAAAGATAAGCAGCTCATTTTACCGGAAGGAAAAAAGATGCCTACAACTGATGAAATAAAAAATAAGAAATTTTGTAAGTTTCATCAAGTATTTTCTCATACCACTAACAATTGCGTCCGTTTCAGGGATTTGATACAAAAAGCAATTGAGGAGGGAAGACTGAAGTTTGAAGATAAAACTACTATGAAGGTGGACACTGAACCATTTGCTGCTGACTCAAATTATGTTGAGCCATTCGATTTGTCAATCAACATGGTAGAAGTTGATGCCACGATGGTTAGTGCTAAAAATGAAAATAAAGACCTGAGAGTCTTTGAACAAGATAAGAAGCCAGTTTATCCTCGTCCTGGTGAGGATTTGTTAGATTTTTTGTTGAGAATTAAAGAATCTGACAGCACCATTGCCATGTGCCCAAAGTGCAATGCTGTTTTTGACAAGGAAGCTGTAAAAGAGTTTGAAAAGTACAAAGTTGAAGAGAAAGAAAAGGCTGAGTTGAGAAAGAAGATTGCTGAAAAAGAAAATGAAACTAACGAGCTAAAGCGAAAGATAGCCGAGGGAAAACAAAAGTTGGGCGGTCAAACTCCTTTGAACAAGTGCGTCAACAACACTGGAGTACAACCTGTCAACCAGAAGATGAAGACTGTAGTCATGATTGATGGAAGACCTGATGGATTTTCTCAAAAGACAAGAGTTCCTCCCACCAAAATCTCAAACAATAAATGGGTCCAGAATGTGAGAAATGTGCAGAATCAACCTACTGCTTTTGCAAGAGGAAAAAACAAATGAGTGAAGCCTAGACTTTTCAAGCCCAGGTACTATGAGTCTCAGTTATGGAACATGAATCATGCACAAGACGGAGGTAGTATATATATTCCAAAAAATGCGCCTGTTCCCTCAAAGCCAATTTATTCTTGAGGATTATTTGAGAAGCCTACTGAAAATGATAAGGAACACTTGCGTCCATTGCATATCAAGGCTCATGTTGACGGAAGGATAGTCAATAAGATTTTGGTTGACGGGGGAGCTGCTGTTAATCTCATGCCTGAAAGAATTATGGGAAGGCTTGGAAAGACTGAAAAAGATCTGATTAAAAGTAGCATTGGGGTGACAGATTTTAACGGAAAGACTTCTTCTGTTAGAGGTGTGGTTCTGCTGTCAATTGAGGTTGGTTCTGTCAATAGGCCAACTCTATTTGTTGTGGTTCCTTCAAAGGCTGGTTTTAACTTGCTTTTGGGACGTGATTGGATTCATGGAATGGGTGCTATTCCATCAACTTTACATCAAAAATTAATTTTCTGGAATGAAGATGGAGGAGTGGAAGAAGTTCTTGCTGACAATAGTACTTGTTACTACGATGAGATGCATGTGGAGTTCAGGATGTATAATCCTAGAGTCAAGCCATTGACCGTTGACACCAATGCATTTAATACTAAAAATATTGAGATGTGCAAAATAGATATGAATGGTTTTATTTTGGTCCCTAAGGCCGGGGCGGATGCGGCCTCAGAAGAAACTTAGATGAGCTTGACGAGCCAACTGGCTCGGCTGTCAGCCTATATGGCAGACAGAGAAGGGTGCATTGACAGTGTACTTTATGATTGTATATATGATGATGGTCCTTTAGGTTTTGAAAAAAATAATAATACTGACACTGTAAAAAAGGTTGAAGTGCAGGATCCTTTGGAGGAAGTAGATATTGGTAACGGTGATTATCCTAGACCAACATATGTGAACAAGATGCTGCCTGATGATTTCAAAAAAGAAATGGTGGAGATTTTGAAGGAATATTGTGACTGTTTTGCATGGGATTATGCAGAGATGCCAGGCTTGAGTCGTGAATTGGTAGAACATCAATTGCCATTGAAAGCCAACGTTAAACCTATCAAGCAGCCACCAAGGAGATTTGCCCCTGAAGTCGTGCAGAAGATTAAAGAAGAGATTGAAAGACTTCTTAAGGCTAAGTTTATAAGAACAGCAAGGTATGTCAACTGGATTTCTAATATTGTCCCTGTCATGAAAAAGAATGGAAAATTAAGGGTTTGCATTGATTTTAGAGATTTAAATTCTGCAACACCAAAAGATGAATATCCAATGCCTATAGCTGATATGTTGATAGATTCTACTGCTGGTCATGAAATTTAAGAAAGTACTTCAATGTGGCTATAGAGTTGTTGAGTAAATTTGATAATATCATTGTAAGGCATGTTCCAAGGGAGTTAAACCAAGAAGCAAATGAATTAGCTCAAATTGCTTCAAGATATAAGATCAAGCCCTCAACACTAGAAAAATTGGTAAGGATAAAAGACATATTTATGCCTTTGAGAGAAAGAGAAGTGTTGTCATTAGAAAAACTAGACCCAGAAGATTGGAGAGTACCAATTGTAGAATATTTAAAAAATCCAAGTCTTAGTGTCGATAGAAAACTTAAATATAGGGCTCAAAGTTATGTTCTAATAAGTAATGTCTTGTTTAAAAAATCTGTTGATGGGAACCTCTTGACATGTTTGGGAGAAAAAGAAGCGTACTTGGCTCTTGCTGAAGTGCATGAGGGAATTTGTGGCGCCCATCAATCAGGGAAAAAAATGAAATGGGTGATAAATAGGAGAAGATTATATTGGCCAACTATTCAAAGAGATTGTATAAACTATGCCAGGTCCTGTGAAGAATGCCAAAAACATGGAAGCCTTCAACATATTCCAGCGTCAGAACTGTATGTTATAATTAAGCCATGGCCATTTAGAGGTTGGGCTCTAGATCTTATTGGACAGATTCACCCACCGTCTTCTAAAGGTCATAAGTTCATTTTGGTTGGTGTGGATTATTTCTCTAAATGGGTAGAGGCTATCCCTCTAAGGGAGGTGACTCACAATGAAATAATAGATTTTATTGAGGAGCATATTGTGCATAGGTTTGGAATTCCTCAGTCTATTACCACTGATCAAGGAACCATGTTTATTGGGAAAAAGGTAATGGAATATGCCAAATCTAGGGATATAAAAATGCTTTCCTCTACACCATATTATGCCCAAGCCAATGGACAAGTGGAGGCAGCGAATAAAATTCTGATTGCATTAATTAAAAAACACATTGGAAGGCAGCCAAGAAATTGGCACCAAACTCTCAGTCAAGTTCTTTGGGCTTACCGAAATTCTCCAAGAGGATTTACTAGAACCACCCCGTATAAGTTAGTTTACGGTCATGATGCAGTGTTGCCAATTGATATTAATCTGTAAAGTATAAGGGTGGCTAGACAAGATGAGATACCAGTAGTGGATTATTGGGATTCTTTGTATGACGAGCTTAATGAACTAGATGACGAAAGGTTAAGAGTTTTAGAGCGGGTGATTCGACAAAAAGAGATTATGCCAAAATCATACAACCGCCGTGTTAAAGCAAAGACATTTGCAGTTGGAGATTTAGTGTGGAAAATAATCTTGCCTATAGAAAGAAAGTCGAAAACTTATGGTAAGTGGTCTCCAACTTGGGAAGGACCTTATGTAGTTGACAAAGTTTACCCTGGAAATGCCTATAAGATTATTGAAATCGGATCAGGAAGAAGAATTCCTTCAATAAATGGAAAATATTTAAAAGTATATAGGCCAGGCATACATGAGATAAACATTCCACATGTTTAAGGATACAAAAATATCCAGTTGAAGTGTCAAAGGAAAAAGTAAAGAGATAATTAATATTTGCAATTCAATTTGTAAAAGCTAACACGTCCTTGTGATTTCTTTGAATTGCAAAGTCTACTGACAGTGTAAAGCATTAAGCTTATGAGACAAATATGTGTCCAAAGCATCAGGTTTAAAATCTTGGACAAAAATAATCTCTCATTGACATTTGGGTATGTACTTCATAAATACAAGAGCCTAATTGACTTAGAAATTCTGTTGAGTCTATTAGCGCTTGGAGTCAAGACTATTGAAATGTTAGTGTGGAGATATTAACTATTGAGAATGTTAGTGTGGAGATATTAACTATTGAGAGTCAAGACTATTTCATACAAAAGAATAGACCCCATTGACAGTTCAACTAGTAATGTAAAAATTTTTTAGACTTAGAAATTCTGTTAAGTCTATTACTAGTAGGCATTTATTTTAAAAAAAAAAATAGCAAGTGTCCAATCTCCAAAGTAAGGATAAAAGTGCATTCAAAAGCGAATAATAAACAAAATTCTGAAGGTTCAAAAAGTAAAGATTGCAGACACATATTAAAATCATAAAGGTTCACACAAGAAATGCAAGACTAAGATTCAAAGATCTCCTTCAAGCGAATAACTTCAGCTTGGAGAGCGGTTTGGAAGTTTCTGGCTTCTTTGGCAGCTTCCTGTGCGGAGAGCATCTTCTCTTCAAGTGACTGTAGTGCTGCATTGCTACTGTCAAGCATGCTACTCGCTTTGGCAAATTGAGCCTCATTCTTTATCAAAGCAGCGTCCAGCCTACTTTTTGCTCCTCTCTTGACAGCCAGCTGTTGTTCTAAGTCTCGAATCTCTTCAGATAGCTCATGACCCCGATCTTTAGCTTTTGTAATATGGACAGCCAGGGTAGCTTTGACAGTCTCAAAAGAGGAGATGTCTTGTTTCAACTTAGAAAGAGATTCAGTTAGTTGTTGACACGATGAGATGGCTGCCTGAGAATCTGGAAATTTGGCATAAAGATCCTCATAGACCATCCGCAAGTGAGCCAACAAAGGATCAGTAGTCTCAGGATGTGGTGTAGTTGAAAAAGTTTGAAGAATATCAGAGAGCTGAGCCTTAAACTGCGGATCCGTAGCAAGTGTCAAAACAGGTTTGGATAGAATGACACTGAGTTGTTGGCTTAATGGAAGCAGGATGGAATTGTCAACAATCTTGGTTGTGGGAAGAGTAGTATGGGGCTGCTCTATTGAAGGGTGACTTTGAATGGTGGAACAAGATTCAACTATGGCCTTCTGTGTATCCATGCTACATGCATATGCTTCATTTAGACTTTCTAAATCAACCAATAAGTCATTCACCACATTAGGGGTCTGAGCATGGATGGAAGTGATGGGTATTTGTTTTTCTGACCGATCATTTGGGGGGAGTTCAGAAGCTTGAAGCTAGACAAAAATACAAAAGCAAATGTTAACATAAAACTAAGGAAGATACGAGGAGGAGATATCAACCATCAGGCTAAATGACATACCATACCTTATTTGCATTGGTTTTGGGCATAGGTCTATTAGATGTGGCAGCCATCATATTTTCAGTATTAGGCGCGATCAAAGAAATGGTAGGAGTCATAGTGACCTAAATCAAAAAGTAAAATGAGGACAAAGGTAATAAAAGGGGACTCAGCATGAGTATACCATCACCATGTAAGTTCTTTAAGATGATGTTATTTCAATGTGAAAATGTATAAGAATACCTGAGAAGCAAGCCGGTCACTGGCGCTAAGAGCATTGACATATTTTTCCAAAGAGAATTTACTGACTGATTCATCACTTGACGAGATGTTCTCGTTGTCCCTTTCATTGTGTTGAGAAATTACCGGTCCATCAAGATTGTCATTGGATGTATTTGATGCGTCATTCTTATCGTTACTACTTGAAGATACTGAAGCTTCAATTGGTTCAAGTCTTCTTTTTACCCGACGGTTTGAGCTATTAAAATTGCGTTTCTTTTTTCCTATAAGCCTACTAGAAGACCTTCTCAAAAGAGGATTTGTGGCAAGTGGGGTAGTTGTGTTCTCTGTAAAGTAAAATGAGGACAAAGGTAATAAAAGGGGACTCAGCATGAGTATACCATCACCATGTAAGTTCTTTAAGATGATGTTATTTCAATGTGAAAATGTATAAGAATACCTGAGAAGCAAGCCGGTCACTGGCGCTAAGAGCATTGACATCTTTTTCCAAAGAGAATTTACTGACTGATTCATCACTTGACGAGATGTTCTCGTTGTCCCTTTCATTGTGTTGAGAAATTACCGGTCCATCAAGATTGTCATTGGATGTATCTGATGTGTCATTCTTATCGTTACTACTTGAAGATACTGAAGCTTCAATTGGTTCAAGTCTTCTTTTTGCCCGACGATTTGAGCTATTAAAATTGCGTTTCTTTTTTCCTATAAGCCTACTAGAAGACCTTCTCAAAAGAGGATTTGCGGCAAGTGGGGTAGTTGTGTTCTCTGTAATAATATATATAAAATAATTAAAACATGTGCCATTGTGATAGCCTTAGAAGACATTGTGCATGAAGAAAATGAATAGCAACAACACAGAGAGGACATGTTACTAATAGAGGAAATTACCTTAACTAATAATAATAATAATAAAATAAGCAAATAGTTTAGTGGTAATTACCCTTTTTTGCTCTTCTCACTTGTTGCATTACAAGAACAGTGGTCATCCTTTGACAGCAAGTATTGAAAGCAACTTCAATAGAGGAGTAATAGTTTTTCCACCAAAAAAAGAATGAATAGGTGGTCAATGGACAAGGCTTGAAAGGGAATAGGTGGAATTTATTTCTCCGTACAGCATTATCTTTCTGAATACGCAGCAGGTCTTCTAATGAAATAGTTTTGACATGCGAGGGTTGTGATTCTTGAAAATGATATGGAGACGGAATGGCCTGAGCTAACCCAAACTGTCGTGAAACTGCGTTTGGCATATAGACTGCTGTTCTTAGGTCATTTTCACCCGGGAATCCAGCAAAAAGTAATCGAGGAGTTAAAAACTGCGACCAAATAATGATGCTTTCTTTTTGTGTAACCCCAGCTGGGGTAAGAGATTGCGTCAACCATTCCGGACCAGTTTGACAATTAGCAAAAGGAGTCAAATTTATGTTGTGGTCTTTCTCTGGCAAGTAATAAAAAGTGCGAAAGAAGTATTTCATCTTGTCATGTGAGGGCATCAACCTATCAGGAAAGACTAAATTGAGCAAACGTTGTCCGGCAATCGCAGAATCTGTAAGACTTTTTTGGGTCGAACGCGGTTGTAGCTCGGATTCAAAAATAGCGGATAACCACAATTGAAAAAAACCAAACGGGACCATCGGCATTGGTGACTCTTTTCTTTTCCCTCATATGGGCTGTGATCCAATCTAGAGTGAGATATAGTCGAGCCAGGAACAATTTGGCCAAACATAGCTTTTTGCCTTCAGCTAACATAACGGCTAATGGGACATAGGCGATTTCAACTTGAATATTTTTGGCACAGAAAACAATGCCACTCAACCAATAGAGAAGGAAGGCTATGTGCTCATTATCAGAAACAGGTTCTCCATCTTGACCTCTGTTATTAAGAATGAAACTCTGATAAGTAGTGGAAGAAAGGTCAATGAAATACTTAACGCCTGTGGTTGACTGGGTAGTGGTTAAAATTTCCTCTCCCAAGGGAGATAGGCCGGTTATTGCAGCTACATCCAGAAGAGTAGGAGTAATCATACTATAAGGAGTGTGAAATGTATGAGAAGTCTCGTCCCAAAAGTACAATGCACCTCCCATTAATCCTGAATTAACAGTGTAGGTAATTTTACTAAGCTGAATCACGTCATATATCCCAATCTCTTTCCACAAGGTCGTCTTCTCAGTCTCAACCCTACTTAACCAAGCGTGGTAACCCTCAATGTTGGTCTTTGGAAGATTTCTGAATAGTCTGTTGTTGGAATCGAAGTAGCCAATGGGAATGGAGTCTTGAAAAGCAACGGGTCTTCTTTGAGGGTGACCAGGAAAAATATTTTTTTATCTTATTTGCCACTTCAAGAGAGATAATAGGACCAACAAAAGCTGAATCTATACCGTCAATGGTTAAAGAGAGTAGCACCTGAGATTCCCATGTCTTCGATTCTGAGGCCTCTGGTTCAGGAGCAAAATCCTTACCATTCTTGACAACAGGTTTATCGCAAGTGGCAGCTTTAGATGAAGAAGGAGGAATTGTTGACAGATGGTGACTTGAGGTTGCCATAACGATACAAATTGAAAATTTAAAATATTGAGTGCTAAGGTTATCAACGATCAACAAACAAGCTATAAAAAAAATGTTCTTCATAGTAAAATTCGAACATTCATAGTCATAAATAATATAAGGGATACCTTGCAAAAAGATAGAAAAGAAAAGATATTGGAAAAGAAAAGATAAGATAAAGATGGAAAAGAAAAGATATTGGAAAAGAAAAGATAGAGATAGAGCTAACAGTAAAACCTTACTTGGAATATTGGAAAATTAGGTATAATCAAACCTTTGTGAACAGAGAAGGCCAATCGTAACAGATAAAATTTGGGAGAGTACGTGGGGCGTACAGAGTTGAAGAAAAGTTTAACACTAGCGTATTATCTTTCTCACACGTACCACAAGAAGATAAGAGGACTGAGTAATTTCATTTTTGTTGAGCCAATTCAAATAAATAAACAAAACAACAACGAAAAAAAGGAGAAAGAGTACAATACGTACTCTCTAGATGGTGTTTCGAAATTTCATCCTTATCATCATTTATTATTATCATTTATATAAAAAAAAAGATTAACTAAATAAATAAACATACACTTGTATATACTTTCCTTATTATCATAAAAAACAATTTTTTTTTCACTTTCAATCCCTATATGACTTCAAGTGAAAATTTTTGGGGGGCATTATGTTAGACAAAATATTATTTTCATAAGAAAATTAAAAAAAGAAATAATTAGTTATTTGGTAATGTTCCTATATATAATATTTATATCTATTTTAAATTAAGTTAGATCATTTGATAGTTAGTTATTTATTTAAATTTTGAAATTAACATCAAGCAAGAAGTGCGGGAAACAGCTACAAGAAATTCAAATTTCCTGCAAGTGGTGTACAAAGAGTAACTGCCCATTGAGATTAGGCTGGTCTATAAATAGAGTTTTAGGAATACGTTGTAATCAGTTCAGTTCTTCTTGGAAAACACTTAGAGACCCAAAACGCTCTCAGCCCCTTGGCATCACAGAGTAAAATTGGGAATCTTAAGTAATTCCTCTGAACTCAAACACTTGTACTTTGCTTTCTTTCAGTTTTTATTAATAAAATTTCTTTACTTTTACGTCTTTTTCTCTTTTACGTTCATGTTTCTTCTTTCATCTTCTTTTTAATTTCCTGTTTATTTTAATTTCTGCATTTTACTTTGCCTCCGGCACCTTGTATGTTTTCCTTTTTATCTTTAATTTTACTTTCGAAACTACAATTGAGACTTTGAGACACCCATAAAAGGAGTCGTTTCCGCTCCTTGAATTAAGATTGTGAAACAAAACTCGAAAATTGTTGATTTATTTGTTGTTAACAATGGAACAAAAATTCGAGTAAAACAAATTGGCACGCCCAGTGGGACCTTGTCAATAGATTGTAGCTTGTCAAAAGAAAATCAAGAGTTTTAAATTTGCATGTGGTTGCGCAGTGGTAAATTCGTGCGTCCAGAGCCAAGGAAATCAGCGTCAGTTGACATGTCAAATACTTCTGCAGCATCTTCTTCTACTTCTAGTGATGAGATTAGAGGAAATGAATCCGGGAATTCTCCTGTGATTTCAAATGCAGAGCCTACCTTGATGTCAGTGAGGCATGATGGCGTTGGCCATGCCCATACAGGGTTAAATGCAACTCACATAAATACCATGGGGTGGCCGCCATATGGCTTGCCACCGGGGTATGTCCCCTCCATGGTGACACAAGGATTGCCTGTGCCTCTCTACTCAACTTTTCAAAATCCTCTTTATCAAAATCCATATGGCATGTCAAATGTACCTGTTTCTGGGGTGTCAGGTTCACACGTATCACAACAAAATTTTTCACATGCTATTAATACAGGAAATAACAGTGCATCTAATTCTACTACGTCCACTGTCACTAGGGTAGAAAATTCCAGACCTGTATTTCCTGACATGTCAAGAGCAATGC